>NC_141085.1:32693598-33148598 GCF_041138505.1 Cibotium barometz | reverse complement strand
TCTCACTCTCATGCTCTATCATGTTCCCTCTCTCTCCCTCCTCTCTTTCTCTATCCTTATTTCTCCCTCAATATCCATCACCCAACCTCTTTTCTTTGGCTAATCACCCACCTCCTCCCCCTTCCTGCTTGCTCCTCCCCTTTATGGTGTTGTTCTTCTCCTCACCTCCTCCCCCTCCTTTCTACCCGTTTTCCCTCTCTCCCCTCTCTCTCCCACCTCTCCCCCCTCTGATTCTTCACTCTCACTCTCTATTTTCCTACTCCCCCATCCACTCGCTCAACATCTCCATCCCTCCCCACCTTTACCCCCTCATTTATGTCCCTCTCCTCCACCTCTCTTTGTCCCTCTAGCATTTACATATTTTCTAGCATTCATTGGTTATTTATTTGGATGTTTATTCATTTATTAAAATAATTATTTAATTTTTATATTCAATTCTAAGGTCCCAAAAACATATTTAAGAAACTAAAAGAGAATATAAAAAATCTTAAAAAGTCTTGAAAATCTTTTTAAGTACTAAATAATTTTATTATAGTTTTTTCTCTATTCTTAGCTTATTGAGATTAAATATTTTTTTACACAAAGACTAAATTTTTACTCTTTTGTGAATTTTGACTCAAAATATAGAATAATTCCATTTAGAATGAGTCTTAATATAAATAAATAAATAAATAAATAAGTATGTATATATATAGAACCAACAATAACTTTTCCTAGTTACTTTTTCATTTTTAAATTTTTTCCACTCTTTAAGAATTTTGGTATTTTATACAGCATATTTAATGTGTTTTTTTTAAACACATTAAATATAGATATAGAGTAAATTTAAAAATCCCAAAACTAAAGGAAAACCTTTTGGATATTTTTAGATTATTTTTTAGAAAATTTTTAAAGTTTTTAACAATATTTGTTTAATTTTTAAGGTTTATTTTTTAACTTTTTAGTGTAAAATTTTAGAAAAACAATTTTAAAAATCTCAAAATAAATTAGGAAAATGAAAAAATTACAAATTTAAAGATAAACATTTCTTCTATTTTTCTACTCTTTTTCATAAATGTGTTGTGTATTTTTACCTATTTTTAAATTTTCTTTTCATTTTTAAGCATAAGAGATCAAAAAAGAAATTAAAAAATATAATAAAAGTAAAGGGAAGGGGGGTGAGCAAGCTGATGCACCCATGGACTAGAAATTACTAACATAGAAACTAGAATGGCATGGAAGACCACCCGGGGTTGGAAACACCATGTGGCTAGAAAGCATACATTGGAGTAGGCTATTTCGTGCTCATCCCTCGGGCCTTCTTAAGCCACATAAAGCTTTCTTCTTGTCACAATAGGGTGTATGTTTCATGGAAAACGTGGTTAATGAGGAAGGCTATGTTATCTCCTTCCCAACAGCACGTTGGAGTTATGGGTTAGGCATGCACTACAAGCCTCTATGGCATCTCATACACACCCTCTTATAGCCCTTTCAAGTATTGCCTCCGTTGAATCATGAGGAGCGTTTGAAGGACTGGCAGGTCACTCCACCACAAGCTACATGGTTACATCATGAACTAATAGCTAAAAGGATCTACATCAAAATCTATGTCAAATTGATTGATCCTCCTGATGCACTTTGGACAATGCACAAAGTAGACACATGGTGGGGTGGTTGTTTAAGGAGAATATGGAAAAATGGATTGCCACACACTGAAAGAAAAATTGTTCCTTTGGAGATGCCTTGTGGAAATTCTACCTATCGGTGTATTTTTGGAAAAGAGGCACATCGTTGTGGCAAGATGTCACTACTGCATGCTACACGATGAGACAATGCCCCATTTTCTATGGTATTGTGATTTCTCTCGTACCCTCCTAGACAAACTGCTAGGGCATCTTCAGATGCGATTCTCAAGAGCTCAATTTGGGAAGACATTCTGGCTTTTCACTCGAATTCCGCAACAATATACCACCTTCAGGGTATTCTTCATGTGGACTACTTTCTAGGCACTTTGGACAATATGGCAAATTAGAAGTCAGATGCATTACGGACACATTCCTCTTGGTCAATATGCCTACTTCTAAAACTTATTGAGACAATCCCTACATCATTGCCTAAACTTATTGAGACAATCCCTACATCATATGCCTACTTCTAAAACTTATTGAGACAATCCCTACATCATTGCCGAAACTTACAACAAATAGATGACTAACAAAACATGGCCTTCTTTGATTGCTTCTAGGTAGTCATATCCCTGGCCCCTATAAAGGGCCCTCAATTGTATCATGATGTTTTGTTTGTGGTAATTTAAGAATTACTAAAAGTAAGTGTGTGTGTGTGTGTGTGAGAGAGAGAGAGAGAGAGAGAGAGAGAGAGAGAGAGAGAGAGTACTATGTATGCACCAATGCAAAACAAAGAGTGTAAATTTCTTTCCAAGTTTCCAATTGCAAGTTCAAACTATGGCATATGTATGTGGTTGCAACTACAGCCATTAGTGCTCAAAACTTTGCCACTTTTGTGGTTATCGAACTCCAATCTAGTGCTTTGAATGTGACATGTTTGCAAGCACCTCCAACAAATATCAAATAAGTTTCATAACCTACCCAAATACATGCTATTTTAAGGCTTCATGAACCATCCATGTGTGTGTGTGTGTGTGTGCGCGTGTGTGTGCATGCACGTGTGTGTGCGCGTGCATGCGTGTGTGTGTGTGTGCATGCACGTGTGTGTGCGCGTGCGTGCGTGTGTGTGTGTGTGTGTGAGAGAGAGAGAGAGAGAGAGAGAGAAAACACACTAAATATGAACCACCCTACAGTGGTTCTTGAAAAACCTCTTTTGGTGGTGAAACCTCTATCTATGGTGGATCCTTAATAAGAAAGAAATTACAATGCTCACATTGCATTGCTCTGTTTTAGGGTCAGTTCATGCAAGGAAGATGGCAAGCAAAAATGCCAAATTTCTTATTGCCATCAATGGCCATTTCAAATTGCTCAAACAACCTTATGGGAGACAAATTCCACTCATTCAGTTGTACCCAAGCTGACCAACACACCTCGCCACCAATGCCTTGTAATGTGCACATTTTAACCTTCGTGTGAACAAATAAAACTAAGCCTTTCTTAATGCAATTCCCTCCCATAAATGTTACCACATAGAAAGTATTCAATTAATAGAAGGTCTGTGTTCGAGCACTTGCTGTTGGCCCTGGAGTGGACATCCACAGCTGCTTTCACACAATCATAGGTCATTGCAATAGAGAAAGAATGCATGCAGCAGAGAGAACTGGCAGTCAAAAAGCTTTTGTGAGCATTCAGTTGTCATCGACGATTGGATGCCCTTGCTCATAGGCAAGGTGAACATGCCGGACAGATTTTCCCCATTCTTGGCCGCTGAGCTTGTAGCGGCTTACGCTATGCCACCACCTAGACACGTGAGTGAATTGCTAAAATGCTTTTCTAGATTTGTCAAGACCAACTAAAGAGACTGCCTCAGCATGTGAATGCATGGTTGGAATTGTTTAATTTTCTAATGCTTGACTATTACTCATTGGCATGTGCACATGGATATGAATTGCAGATTTAAGATGATGATGATAACATATGTGGTTATTTTACTTAAATTGAATAACTTGGGTGCACCTGAGGAGGGTAACCAATGTGGGGTTATGTGTTGGGGTAATTGTGGGATTCCTCAACCGCCGGGTAACCAACCTTGGATCGGGGATCGTGTTGGGGCAGCTGCTTAGGGGTCCGAACCAACCCCAAGCCAAGGTGGGGTTCCTTCTACTTGGCTTGGGTTCCTTCTAGGTTGGTAATGTCTAGAGTCTAGGGCCTGCTACTAGTGGTTGACCAGCAAGGCACGAGGATGCCGACGCATTGGCTAGTAGACCTTAGGTGATGATGGCATGCTAACTAGATTGTAAACTTGGTATGTCGAGGGTAACGTAGTTTGTCACGGGCCCCAGGATTGGGGTCCCAGACGTCGGGCCGCAATGCGTCCCATCATGCCAATATATGATATAGCTCGGCTCCATCGACCGTTGAGCGCGTCATAGCACGATATAACCTTGTCGGGTCACACCCTTCTCATGTATCCCCGGCCCGGCTCCATGGCCTTGTGGTCTCGGGTCCATCCATCTATCTCGAATCCATGATCCAACTAGCCCGGCCTCATCGGCCCGTCGGCTAGGCACGGCTCGCCACCATCCTGGCGGCTTCGCCGTTTCCACCGTTTTTCCTTCCGTCAGTTCCATTTCCACTTCGGCATGATTGCCGTCAAGGTGGGGAGGGCATCCCCGAGGCACATGACACCTAATGACCCCCACGACAACGAGGGAGGCCTAATGTGCCTACTCGGTGCGTGAGTGCGTTCTAGTGTGTCTAGATATGGGTCCATGTTTCACCGCTCCTTACACTTCCTCCCCATATAGATGCATGATTTTTCGGTGCGGTCAAGCATACCCCCAAAGCCCCATGGGTCTTGAGTTGGTTTCCCGACCTCACATACACCCCCCCTTTATAGAATTGACGTCCTCGTCAATTGATTTTCGAACTAGGAGGGAGTGCCTTTGTACCATGTTTATTATATTCTCCAACAAGTGCCTACAACTAAGAAAAAAGAAAGCGGGAGGTCTTAACCTTGCTTTATAGCCATGAGTAAAGTCAGTGTCTAACCCATTACAACTGTGCATATTTTTGGATTTTTATCTATCTTTGTGGCCTGGACTTCAAGCCCCCGCTCGAGAGTCCCCCGAATCCCCAATGTGCGAGGTACCAAACTGCTGCATTGGTCCCCGCTTGAGTCCTATCTGAGCCGAATGTAGATTCCTTCAAGACAAAGCAGCACTTGCCTGTTTCTCCTGAATCAAATATGTTCTGGCCTTCTTGATCGTCGCTTTCTCAAGAGTTCCCAAGGATATTCCCATCTTCAAGGAGGTCGACCCCATTGACTTTCATAACCATGTTTCCACTTGGCGTCTCATCACACGAATCTAATCATTTGCCATTCCAATCCATGTTGTCGACATTGTTGAGGACAAGGTTTTCCTGGTCAAGCCAAGCCCTAGCTATCTTGACACCAAGATAAGCTTTGCATGTTCTTTTTCCATTGATCCCTTGAATACGTAGGTTGTGGTGAGCCTATAGCTCTGCTATTACCCATGTGCACTAAGGTGCTGAATCCTTCTGGGACATGAGTTGTAGAACCTTACTAACGCTAGCTCGGCCTGCAATGATTCTTGTCCTGTCTGTCTCCTGCAACCATGTGTAGGTTCTTTTGACCGTTGTGTCATGATTAACCTACTTGTGATCCTGGCCATATGATCCTTGAGCTTGAGGTTGCTCTAGCCTTCATGACACCATGTTGGCCTTTACATAATCTCTCACCTTTGGAAGTTGCACCCTTGTAACTATGAGCCTTGATGCTCGAATGTTTGTTTGCTCATACTGCATGAGCCTAGTTGCTCGGATGTTGAAGCTTGAGGACACAAGTAGCTTAGTAGGCTAATCCCAAGTCACCTGTTTGATTTGTCTTTGAGCCTTTGAGTACCTGTTATGCATCTTGCCCTTTGAACGGCTAAGTATAGATGCTGCCAACAAAAACCAAGTGTTGTCTTGGAATCCAATGAACACTCTGCCACTAAGCATTCACCCATGCATAGCACAATTGCCACCTTGTGCACATGCAATTTTCATCTTTAACTTCACTTGGCCCAAGTCTCCCCATCTGACTCCGATGAGAGCGATTGCCACCTTGCTGCCATCATCCAACCATAAGTACATTGCCACCTGCACTCTTGGCTGTTTCCATCTTTCAAGTTCCCCTTGGTATGCATATGTGCCTTCATGGTCCTAACTTGACCTCATGTAGCACGTTGTATTCCAAAATCTGTTTACCCTCCCTAGATTTCTCCAGTTTGGGCCGGTATGGACCCTAAAGTGTTTGACACACCTAAGAGTCCATGGATTGTAGTTCCGGTTTTGTGACCTTCTTGTGCGATATTGGTTGCACGGCCACTTGATATGACCACTATGTTGGGTCCTTCTGATGATATGATATATATGAATAGGGAATATTGGTGCCATGATTGGACTCACCCTCACCCGAATGATGATGTCTCTTGCCAGCTTTACTTGCCCGGCTTCTGCCAACCTTCTCTCGACCCACATGATGATATAGATGATGGGGTTATTGGTGCCATCTTTGGTCTTACCCTCACCTGCATATCAATGGTGAGAATGGTTTTCGCTTGTGTCAGTAGCTTCCACCAACTCCATCTGAAACTGACAGCTTTATTTGCCCAGCTGCCTGATATATGGGGGATCAAGCCCCTTGGATGCTGCCAACAGCTGACAGGGGGTTCAAGCCCCTTGGATAATATTGCATCTGAAATTTTATGCATAAAGGAATAATTTTCTTTTATTATGAAAGTGTTACATTCATCAAAATAGATTTTTATATACAAAGGAATAATTATTTTTTATAAAAGTGTTACTTTTATCATATTTGATTTTCATGCATAGAAGTATGCATAAAAGATTATTATTTTTATTATAAAAGTGTTACTTTTATCATATTTGATTTTCATGCATAGAAGTATGCATAAAAGATTATTTTTTAATTATAAAAGTGTTACTTTTATCATATTTGAGTTTCATGCATAAAAGTATGCATAAAAGATTATTTTTTTATTATAAAAGTGTTACTTTTATCATATTTGAGTTTCATGCATAAAAGTATGCATAAAAGATTATTTTTTTATTACAAAAGTGTTACTTTTATCATATTTGATTTTCATGCATAGAAGTATGCATAAAAGATTATTTTTTATTATAAAAGTGTTACTTTTATCATAATTGATTTTCATGCATAAAAGTATGCATAAAAGATTATTTTTTTATAAAAGTGTTACTTTTATCATATTTGATTTTCATGCATAGAAGTATGCATAAAAGATTATTTTTATTATTATAAAAGTGTTACTTTTATCATATTTGAATTTCATGCATAAAAGATTGCATAAAAGATATTTTTTATATTAAAAGTGTGATTTTCATCATAAATGATTTTTATGCATAAATGGTTGCATAAAAGATATTTTTTTATATTAAAAATGTGATTTTCATCATAAATGGTTTTTATGCATAAATGGATGCATAAAAGATATTTTTTTATTAAAAGAGTGATTTTCATCATAAATGATTTTTATGATGATAAAAGTGTGACTTTCATCAGAATTGGATTTTATGCATAATTAGATGCATATAGAATCTTTATAATTAAATAAGGGTTCTCCTTAATCCTCTATTTAATTTTCACAAAAATTGAAAAAATGTATAAGTAGATAATCTGTGAGAAGAAATGCTACCGTTTCATATTCACTAAGATGGTAATGAGAAAATTCAATTAAACTATCGAAGTCGGAGATCGAGATAAATGATTATTTTATTTCTCATAAGAAATTCATGTTTTAGAAATCTGTAAGCAAATATTCGAACGAAATTTAGAAAAAGAGAAATTGAAATAATACCTTTCGAGAAAGATAGTTTAGGAAGAATCTTTCCAGACCCAAACTCTGATTCAGACTATTGACCAAGACCTAATTCCTTCGTTTCAATCAGGGACAATGTGTTCAGTTCAGGAAAATGCACTCAAAACACCCCCTGAATCTGAAACTAAGTTAAGACTTTTGATTTTGTTTTGAGGATCAAGTTAACAAAATTCGAGGAATTCTGTTTGGAATTCAGACCTGGATCTAGAAATATTGGGATACGGATTTAAGATTTATTCATGGTATTCAAACAAAACCAAAATTGAAAACTTGCATAGAAACCCTGTTTTCTTAAAGGACTGTGTTACGCCAGAATGCTGGAGGGAGCATTTGGCATATATGTTTATCTAAGGGAAGTTCGGTTGCAACAGCTGGCAGGGAGTGTTCGAGGGACAGCTCACGCAGCAAAACCTGCCGAGGTCTTGACCAGCCTCGGTATGGTTAAAATGGTGCGCTTCCGGTACGACGGACGAGGGCTGACGAAGCGGTCCCTGAGTGAAGTGCCAGGACACGTAAGGAGGATCCTGGAGGGTTCTGACCAGGCGATACACGGGCTCGCGGTGCCGAGGACACCCATGCGTATGTCGTGGAAGATATATATATATGATGATGAGAAACTTTTTGTAATCTGTTACTGGATCTCATTGTTGGCTGGCTAGTCTCAATGGAGAGTCCAGAGTGATACTGTTTTGTGAGAAACAAAGACTCAATGGAAATTTTGAAGTATGACATGTGTAACCAGTAAATTGTTTTGTCAATGGACTGTTTTTTTTTAAGTTTTAAAGAGGAGTGTGTGCATATCTGTTTTCTAAAGCTAGAGTTAAGAAAGGCATTTCAATTATGGGTGGGTGAGTACTTGTTTGGATCTACCGATTCCAGTGGGCAGGGTGGTGGCTAAGCCATGGGCCGGATGGGGTTAGGCTGGAATCAGTGGAGTTTTTAATAATCAAACTGAAAAATCTTAGAATTACGCTAGGATTCGATTAGCTACCTAAATTCCCTAATAAATTTCTCAATTGAGTGGATCAACGGCTGTGCCTGATCTTGATCAGGAAAAAAGCGTTGAAATTTACTCAGATGATCAAATTATATCAGTGATAGTTTCCTTCTATCTAGTTTATTCAGGTGAAGGTTAGTTTAGAATTTATCTCGTTAAGAAAAATTCAAAAAGGTGGAATCGTCCCCGCTTTTCGGGCATGGGAAATTTTCCCGGTTTCGGTTTTCGGAGTGACCACCAGTCTAGTCTCATGCCCGGATATTCGAGGGCGAGGCCCCGTGTGAGAAACCCTGCCCCGCACACGAGGGGGCTGCTTCCACTGTCAGCTACCGGGAATCCGGTGCAAAAACCGGGGACAGAGGGATCTCACGCTACTACTCCACCACTTGCAAAGTTTTACCACTATTAGATGCTGGATGGGTGGGATGGTATGTTGCCATCCACTATTTTTCACATAGTGCTTGAAGGGTCCCCTATGTGAAAAATAACGGGTTTGGGTGGGGCATCATTATCATACGGCATCCGATGGTGATGAAACTTTTTGCAAGCGAGTGCATGGGGCTGCTACCCGCCGCCACTTGTAAAGTTTCATCACCGATGGGCGGGACGATGTGTTGCCATCCACTATTTTTCACATAGTGCCCAACCAAAGGGTCCCCTATGTGAAAAATAGTAGGTTTTGGTGGGGCATCATTATCATACGGTGTCCGATGGTGGTGAAACTTTGCGAGCAGATCTATGGGGCTGCTACCCCATCATTCGCAAAGTTTCATCACCATTGGTGGATGCCAGATGGGTGAGATGGTGTGTTGCCATCCTCTATTTTTCCATAGTGCCCAAAGGGTTCCCTATGTGAAAAATAGCGGGTTTCGATGGGGCATCATTATCATCCGATGTCCAATGGTGGTAAAACTTTGTGAGAGGGTCCGTGGGGATGCTACCCTACCGCTCGCAAATTTTCATTACCATAGGATGCCAGATGTGCGGGACGGTGTGTTGCCATCCGCTATTTTTGGACATAGTGCCCAAAGGGTCCCCTATGTAAAAAATAGCGGATTTGGGTGGGGCATTATTATCATACGGCCTCTGATGATGGTAGTGGAACTTTGCAAGCAGGCTCGTGGGATTGCTACCCCACCACTCACAAAGTTTCATCACCATCGAACGTTAGATGGGCGGGACGGTGTGTTGCCATCCGCTATTTTTCACAATGTCCAACCAAAGGGTTCCCTATGTGAAAAATAGAGGGTTTGGGTGGGGCATCATTATCATACGGCATCTGATATGGTAGTAATACTTTGCGAGCGGGTCTATGGGGATGCTACCCCACCACTCAAAAGTTTCACCACCACATCGGACGCCAGATGGGCGGGACGGTGTGTTGCCATCCGCTATTTTTTGGACATGGTGTCCAAAGGGTCCCTTGCGTCGTGAAAAAAAGCAAGTTTGGGTGGGGCATCATCATCATCCGATGTCCGATGGTGGTGAGACTTTGCGAACAGGTCCGTGGGGCTTCTACCCCACAACTCACAAAGTTTCATCACTATCGAACGCCAGATGGATGGGACAGTGTGTTGCCATCTGCTATTTTTCACATAGTGCACGACCAAAGGGTCCCCTGTGTGAAAAATAGCGGGTTTGGGCGGGGCATCATTATCATACGGCATTCGATGGTGGTGAAACTTTGCGAGCAAGTCTATGGGTCTGCTACCCCAAAACTCACAAAATTTCATCAGCATCGGACACCGGATGGGCGAGACGGTGTGTTGCCATCTGCTATTTCTCACATAGTGCCCAAAGGGTCTCCTATGTGAAAAATAGTAGGTTTGGGTGGCGCATCATTATCATACATCGTCCGATGGTGGTGAAACTTTCGAGCAAGCCTATGGGACTACTACTACAAAACTCACAAAGTTTCATCAACATCGGATGCTTGATGGGCGAGACGGTATGTTGGCATCTGCTATCTCTCACATAGTGCCCAAAGGGTCCCCTATGTGAAAAATAGCCGGTTTGGGTGGGGCATCATTATCATCTGATGCTCGATGGTGGTGAAACTTTACGAGAGGGTCCCTGGGGCTGCTAGGCTACCACTTGAAAAGTTTCATCACCATCAGATATCGGATGGGCATAGGACGGTGTGTTGTCATCCGCTATTTTTGGACATAGTGCCCAAAGGGTTCCCTATGTGAAAAATAGCGGGTTTGGGTGGAGAATCATTATCATTACAGCGCCCGATGGTGGTGAAACTTTACGAGTGGGTCTATGGGGATGCGGCCCCACCACTCGCAAAGTTTGACCACTATCAGACGTCGGATGGGCGGGACGGTGTGTGGCCATCCGCTATTTTTGGACATAGTGCCCAAAGGGTCCCCTATGTGAAAAATAGCGGGTTTGGGTGGGACATCATTATCATCCGATGTCCGATAGTGGTGAAACTTTGCAAGTAGGTCCACGGGGCTGCTCACCCACCACTACCACTTGAAAAGTTTACCACCATTAGATGACGGATGGGTGGGATGGTGTGTTGCCATCCGCTATTTTTCACATAGTGCCCAAAGGGTCCTCTATGTGAAAAATAGTGGGTTTGGGTGGGGCATCATTATCATACGGTATCCGATGGTGGTGAAACTTTGCGAGCAGGTCCATGGGGTTGCTGCTCCACGAGTCATAAAGTTTCATCACCATCGGACGGCGGATGGGCAGGACAGTGTGTTGCCATCCACTATTTTTCACATAGTGCCCAACCAAAGGGTCTCCTATGTGAAAAATAGCGGGTTTGGGTGGAGCATCATTATCATATGCGACGTCCAATGGTGGTGAAACTTTGTGAGAAGGTGTATGGGGCTACTATCCCACCACTAGCATAGTTTCATCACCATCAGATGGGTGGAAATGGTGTGTTGCCATCCGTTATTTTTCACATAGTGCTTCACATAGTGCCGAAAGGGTCCCCTATGTGAAAAATAGTGGGTTTGGGTGGGGCATCATTATCATTCGTGGGGGTGAAACTTTGCGAGAGGATCTCTAGGGCTGCTACCCTACCACTTGAAAAGTTTCATCACCATTGTGGGACGGTGTGTTGCCATCTGCTATTTTTGGACGTAGTGCCGAAAGGGTCGCCTATGTGAAAAATAGTGGGTTTGGGTGGGGCATCATTATCATCCGATATGTTCGATGGTGGAAAAACTTTGCGAGAGGGTCCTTGGGACTACTACCCCTCCACTCACAAGTTTCATCACCATCGGGTGCTGATGGTGTATTGCCATCCGCTATTTTTTACATAGTGTCCAAAGGATCTTCTATGTGAAAAATTACGGGTTTGGGTGAGGCATCACTATCATATGATGTCTGATGGTGGTGAAACTTTGTTAGCAAGTTCGTGGGGCTGCTACTCCACCACTCATAAAGATTCATCACCATTGGACGCCGGATGGGCGGGATGGTGTGTTGCCATCTGCTATTTTTTAACAAAGTGCCCAAAGGGTCTCCTATGCAAAAAATAGCATGGCACCTTACATGTATAAACTTTATAGAAAGTAAAAATCACAAAAGACATAGTCCAAATGTATAAAACTTTATAGAAATACAAAATCACAAAAGAGATAGTCCAATATATAAATCAAAATGGGATACAACTGGTGGATGTCATACATAGAAACATGAGGTCATAAATACAAATGGCATGTAGACTGGTCGATACAAAAGCATGATGTGATATACATGTACATGATGTCTAATCCTCATCTGAGAGGACCTGATAAGCTCCACAAGATGACGTGCCCGCTGCCTCCTCCTAGGCTCTTGTGTACAACTACAACTCGCTCTGCAATGGTCCTTTGGGTAAGACGCTCCTATGCCATTGTTGAGGACTCAACACATGTATCAACAGCAACATCACTAAGATCCTCATCAATCACCTGGCCTCTATGCTCATGTATCATCTCCCATAAGCGGAGGTCAGCATACACGAATAGCAAAACGACCACGTGTAGATTGCTCCACCGACCTAATACGTGCATCGAGAGGCCGATCCACCAAACTCCCTGCTCTAACTGGGGTGTGTAAAGCAACATGTCGAGCCTGTAAGATGAACTCATCGATGCACGCCCATTGTACTCTATGTGCCTCCTCCTCCTCTGGTGATAAATCCCTCTCTAGAGGAATCTCAAAATCCTTAGGCATATCCTCAGCAACATATCCATCATTTGCCACCATGATGTCTAGGATAGCCTGCCCGATGATCAGTGCTACCGATCGGCCTCCGTGAGACAAGATCCACTGTCACTGCTGACCCTCGGTACAAGTCGTCTATCCCCCAAAGGCAATATAATCCAAACTCGACACTGCACTGACAAGTCGGACACCTAACAATCATCGCCATGAGTGGACAAGGTAGTAAAGATGAAAATGGTGGTGGCACCCTAATGTGTACCACCCCCAAGTGTCAAACTCGTGAGGAAAACTCCACAAACTGCAGTGCTGCTAGTGTCTGCACGTGGTCTTGCAACCAAAGAGTCTGGTGTGGAAGGGGATAGATAGCAATGCTCGACATCACACGATGGTGGCGAGCTGCATCTTTGCCAAGTCTCGTCCACTCCCTCATGTAGTGCTCCACGCAGTAGTATGCGATCCATCTCTCGATGTTCGCCTCACGAACTAACTATCTCTGGCACTCAATCTCCTAGTGTGACTCTTGTAACTCCAGAGTGAGCTGTGACACCTATCGAATGAAGCTCAGCTAGCTCGGTATCCTGAAAAGTGAAAGTGATCAATATTAACACAAATACAAGAAAACATACTTGAGTAATGGAAAAATAATTTAAACAATGTTCTCACATGGCTAGGGGGTGCTGGTAAAGGTGATGCTATCCCAACTCTCTCCTCAGCCTGGCCTGAAGTAGAAGCCTGGGTAGAAGTATGAAATTGTGCTGGGCCCTGCACAAACAAGATAAAATATTATAGGTGGATAGCTTATTAATGTATAAATACACATCATAAATGAATTAGTCTAGAAGGGAAAATTTGGGAGAATACCGTGCTAGTGGTCGGCTCCGATATAAGAGAGCCATGGCATGTCGAGAATAGACTCTGTAGGTGATCTCAGAGGGTTAACCTCAAAAACATTTAGTGTACCATGTGCGATCAAAAGGAGGGGTATTTTAATTCAAATTTTGAAAAAAATTTAAGAGGATTACAATAATAGGAGGGGTATTTTAATTCAACTTTTAAAAAAAAATCTGTTAGTTCATAAGTAAAGAGGGGTGGTTTTATTGGGGGGAAAATTTTAGTTAAGGGGTTTTTTTAATGCCCCTTGAACGCACGTGATACATATGATTTTTTAGAAGTGCACCCCCCGAGAGCATGATGAAACTGGAGATTGATCTACACACCTAGCTCATGCACTATGGCAAATGGTAGTATCTCTAATCCACGAGGTGTCTGAAGTGTAGGTGGGAAACGCCTAGCCTGGTCACTAGGCCTCCTGTCGTCCTGGTCCTGAAGTCGGCCCACACCATGGCCAGCGTCGGGTCGATGATCATGATAATCTACCTCGAGCCCCAACACGAACTCTGCATATAACTGCTGTGCAAAATAGATCGGAGTCTCATGATGATGGGAAAAGGCACCATAATATGCCACATATCGTGGTAGAATGTGTGCTGCCATAGCTGCATGGGTGCACCAAACCGCCTTAAGTGGCCCTACAGTCGACTCGCCCACCCTCACAAATGATTAATTGTAACATCCTCTCTCTGATAGAGGGTAGTCAGGATACCTCTCGATGAGATAAGCCACGGTGTACTCGTCCACCATGCTGTGTCTCTAACCATGCTATCAAAGACTCTACGTCGCCAAGGGAACGTAGAGTCTCCAGCAAGCCCTCCAACGATGCAACAAGATGCATGGTGGAGGGATGTGGATCTCTCTATCCACAAAGCTGAGTGCATGGAGCCTCTAAGAGTGCGACCATCTTAGGGATGGTCTCTGGACATGATTCACGAGCCATGATAAAAACTGCATAATGCCATGTAATCAAAAGGTCATCTCTCTCTCTCTCTCTCTCTCTCTCTCTCTCTCTCTCTCTCTCTCTTATCCTCAATAGATTTGTATCACCCAAGTGATATGACTACTTGTTGTGTAGGCATTGTTTAGGGTCTCTATGGGCTCTTTTATGTGCCTCAAAGGGCAAATAGGTTGCTTGGGGGCCAGCATGTAGGCTTGAACCAATTTTAGAAATGTTTCTTACGGGTCATTCTAGTCTACATGGGGCAACAGGGTCTTTTTTTAATGATGGACAAAAGAACCTCGTCGCTTTAGGAACAATGATAGGTTGCAGGTTCGGTGATACATGCATATGTGCCAAGGGGTGTGAGTAGTTGGTTGGACACTTCGCTAGTACTATGACAAAGGTTACTAGGGGAGTACTATATAGTTATTAATGATGAGAATACTAGCTTGCGTGGGAGCATAATATGTCCCCAAAATGTTGTTTTCATCATTAACTAATTAATTAAACAAAGATGGTGAAAACACACAAAGACTGAGGCATCTAGGTCACCGCGCAACCATAAAGCCATTCAGGCTCACCCCCAAGCATAGGGGGATAGTAGAATTATGGCATGTGGGAGATGTGGTGAACATAAGGCCTTATGCTTAAGCCTTTATACATAAGGCCTTATGCCTAAAGCCTCTATCCATAAGCCTTAAGCATAAAGCCTCTACGCATAAAGCCTATAGGACTTAAGCATAAAGCCTCTATGCATAAAGCCCTATGATTAAGTCTTTATGCATAAAGGCCTTATGCTTAAGCCTTCATGCATAAGGCCTCTATGCATAAAGATTTGAGGCTTAATCATAAAGCCTCTATGCATAAAGGCTTCATGCATGAAGCCATAATGTATCTTGCATAAGGCTTCATGCAATAAGCCCTTATGCATAAAGGCTTCATACATGAAGCCATAGTTCATATTGCATAGGGCTTCATGCAATAAGCCCTTATGCATAAAGGCTTCATACATGAAGCCATAGTTCATATTGCATAGGGCTTCATGCATTAAGACCTTATGCATAGAGGCTTCATGCATCTGAGATGGTCAATTAAGAAACGAAAATGCATGTGCTCTATCATAGGACAAATGTAAACGCATCAAAAATACATGTGCTCTATTAGAGGACAACTATAAAGGCATCAGATGTATACATCATAATGCATGGGACATGTGTATATCTCAAACAACCAAAGCCTCTAAAAACTAATGTAGCTTCATGCAATAACCTGCTACATGGGTTTGGATAGGTTTTGAGACATGGTTTTACATCCATAACTACCAAAATTTGAGGAGCTTCTATGTTTTCATCATTTAATCAAACTGCTTAATGGTTTTGTTAATTACTGGTGCTTGCAGACCTTGTTTTGATCATTTAATTAAACTGCATGGTAAGGTTAATTATTGGTTTTTGTTAATTACTAGTGGAGACCCTGGTTTTGAATGTAGATCTTTCATTAATTACAATTTTTTTGTGCATAAACAAATGCAGAACCACCCATAGATGAATGCACACTAGTTTTCTTAATTATGCTTTGCAATAATCAATTTACATAATATTAAGGTGTTAATGAAATGAAATTTCTCAAAGCTTTGAAAAATAAATACTCAATAAACTAGGGTGCCTGCCTGGACAAAACTTTGGATCCGACGGCAAAGATGTGGGGTAGCTCGGGCGAGATCTAGCGACAGTGATAGACGGCGACAAGTGCTCCAACGATGGTGAAAGGTTCTCGTGGAAAAGCTCCAAAAAATAGAGAAAAGGACGACAGATAATGAAAAGCAGGGAAAGTTTGGGAATTTTTAGGGTACACATATCTTACCCCGAGATGTGTGGCACCGACCATTCGCTTTTTAAATCTCACCTGAGATATCATAAATATGCAAATTAATAACTCGCTTTACTTATCTTGCCCGAGATAAGATAAATATATAATTAATTCGATTTACGTATCTCGCCCAAGATACGATAAATATATAATTTATTCGATTTATGTCTCTCGCCCGAGATACGATAAATATATAATTTATTCAATTTACGTAGCTAGCCCGAGAAATGATAAATATATAATTTATTCGATTTACGTATCTCACCCGAGAAATAATTATGGCACCGACCATTTGCTTTTTATATCCCCCCCCCCCCCCCCCGAGATATCATAAATTAATAACTCGCTTTACTTATCGTGCTTGAGATAAGATAAATATATAATTTATTCAATTTACGTATCTCGCCCGAGATATGATAAATATATAATTTATTCAATTTACGTCTCTCGCCCAAGATACGATAAATATATAATTTATTCGATTTACGTATCTCGCCCGAGAAATGATAAATATATAATTTATTTGATTTACGACTCTAGCTTGAGATACGATAAATATATAATTTATTCGATTTACGTATCTCGCCCGACAAATGA
Organism: Cibotium barometz; assembly: GCF_041138505.1. Lineage (NCBI taxonomy): Eukaryota > Viridiplantae > Streptophyta > Polypodiopsida > Cyatheales > Cibotiaceae > Cibotium > Cibotium barometz. Next base: position 33,131,594 of record NC_141085.1, on the reverse strand, counting down.
TAAATATATAATTTATTTGATTTACGGCTCTAGCCCGAGATACGATAAATATATAATTTATTCGATTTACGTATCTCACCCGAGAAACGATAAATATATAATTATTTGGCCCGAGAAACCTTTTATTAATATTCATATCTCACCCGAGATATAAATATACATATTCATATCTCGCTTGAGATATAAATATACATGCTGCGTTGGCATGCCACCGTGACTGTGCAATCTAGTCAGCATCTCTAGCTATCTCGACCGAGATACATTGGGATGATGACTAGATTGCCCGGTCATATTGCCATGTATCTCGCTCGAGATAATGCGTGGCTACCTTTACCGAACCTACGTGGGCGATACATATCTCTCTCGAGATAATGCGTGGCTACCTTTACTGAACCTACGGGGCGACACATCTCAATCGAGATACGTTGTGTGTAGTTTTTTGGGAACCTCAGACTCAACTTGTACATGTGTACATGAGTGCTGTTCGTGTTGTGATAAGGTCATGGGAGCACCCATTGACTCAGTGTGGGCATCGTGGATGCGGCAATCAAGCACAGGGTTTTGATGGAAGTATATGTGCAGGAAAAATGATCAGATTTTGGAAACACAGCTTGTCCGGAGCGTGGTCGGCTGGAGAAGATGTCAGCTGCTCTGATGTCTGAATATGTGTGGGCGCGTCAAAAACAATGGGTATTTGGAAGGTCGCATTTGAGGTATGTGGGCATGGGCAGAAAAAAGGTAATGAGGGGCCATGTTGCCTTGGGCATTTGGTGTGAAAAAGAGAACATGGTGGCCATCAATAAAATAAATAAAATAAGAAAAATGTAGCCAGCTGGTGGTCTACGTGGAGGTTGGAGCTGCTGCCAGCTTGATGTCTGGAAGCATGGCGAAGGAGTGAAGAGGTGGCGGATGAGTCGGCCGCCCAGCTGGAAAGAAGTGGAGGCGGTCTGGTACAAGAGTTGGGGGGACTCTGTAGGCGCTGGAGGAGCGTGCAGGCATGACTGCTAGAGGGCCGACGTGTGGGCTCGCGTGTGGGGGTCTGCCAGAGGAGCTGCCTGGCGAGGGACGTCGACTGTGCAGAGGGTTCTGGAGCGACGTGCAGCTAGGCGGACAGAGCCGCGTTGGTTGCAGCAGAGAGGGAGCGAAGAGAGTAAGCCGCCTGAGGGTCTAGGAAAAAGAAAAGGCTGGTGACTGTACAGGAGAAGCACAGCCGGAGAGGTTTTGGAGCGTGGGTAGCTACAAGTACAGGGGAGAGCTGCAAGAGGTGTGAAGAAGCGCAGGGGTCGTGTAGAGAGCTGGGAGACTCTCTGGGGGGGCCTCTGTTGCAGAGACAGGAAGAAGCGAAGTGGATTCGGCTGGGAGCCGACGGGGAAGAGAAGCCCCGTGTGTTTTTGTGCGGCTTCGTGAGCAGGGGAGGATGACCCTCTGGCGGAGTTGCTGAACAGGAAAGAGGAGGCTGCTGGTGGGCGCTGCAGTAGAGCGGAAGACAGTAAAGAGAAGCCCTGTGTATTTTGTGTGTGGCGCTGCAGCAGATAGGCGCAGCTGGCGTAAGAGGGCAGGCGTTTGGGATGCCGCCCAGGCGAAACTCCAGTGTGAAGAGCTGGGGAGCGCATAGAAGTGGCAGGCCGACTGTGTGAGGTTGGTTGAAGGAGCCGACGTGTGGGAGCTTGTGGGAGCTAGTGGAAGCTGGTGTGAAAGACGCCAGTTGTAAGGTGACGGGCTAGAGACAGCGAAAAGGGTGAGATGACCGCCTGGTGTTGTTTAAAGGAGCTTTGTGTTACAGCTGCAGCGAGAGAAAACACGGGTGAGGTGCTCTTACAAGTTGACGCCTTGTGGTTTGAGATGGGCTGGTGATAGCTGCAGTGGAAGCAGCTGCAGGCTTGTGCGAGACGAAGGACTGGCAGCGTGCTGGTGGTGTAGCAGAGAGGACTTCAACTAAGGTGCAGAGCAGAGAACGAAGAAGGCTGCTGCAGAAAAGCAAAGGAGCGAAGGGATTTGGAGCGACCAGGAGCTGGAGGGGGCTGATTGCGAGCGGGTGCTTGATGAAGCTGGTGTCTGGGATATTTTGGGATATCCACCTCTGTAAAGGTCAAGGTCTGTTCTGAAATATAAGTCTGTTCATGCTCTTTGGTCTGGTGTTCTGGTGTGTTTGCATGCGTGTGTGGAAGTGTGGCATGCTATAAGGGCGTAGACAGCTCTACCGCTTCCGTGCCATCAACGTGGCCGAGGCAATTGATTAGTCAATCCAAACTTGCCCAAGATACCCCAGACACGAATTGGGGAGACTAAAAAAATGTCCCACTTCTTGCCAAACTGCCGCGCGCAAAGCAGCCATCTTATCATGCTACTGCCCCTTGTGGAGATAAACTGATAGTGTGTTGAATCCCTTAAGACACTTGTTGTTGAAGAGGAAATTCTATAACTTTATGTGCAAACAATTCCTTAAAGCACAAAAAATAGGACATCATGTACTTGTTTCGGTTATAACTCTAGCTCCCAAACTTCAAATAGAGCGATTAAGTAGTCTAAACATATTTACAAAAAACAAGCTTTCTGGCTGTCTTAAACCGGTGGTGTTCTAGTTTCTTGTAAACAGAAGTTATTGCACTTTAGGTAAAATCTAATGTTCTCAAGACTTTCTTGGCATCAGCAAATAAGATGACCAACCTGTAAAATCTCTCAGCACAACTTCTTATAACATTAAGTGTGTAAATTATTAAGATAAAACTCATGATAATTAAAAATATTATTTAAAAAATAAAGATCAATTTTAGAAATTAAAATTTATCCATAATTCAACATGCCTTTTCTCTCTCAGATGTCAGAAATTAGCAAAAGAAGAGTCGTTATTAATGTTTTTAAGTATGAGCAATCTAATTTCAACATTAGATCACACTAATCATGATTAAAATGTTTTTTATTAACAAATCAAAATTTACATACGAGAAAAATTGCTAAAAATCAGTACCTTCTTTCTCTCACCGCTGAATCGAGTGAGACGAAAGTCAGATTGGTGAAAATAGGCTTGGAAAATATAAAAATTCAATGGTCCAAAAAACAAAACTATTGAGAAACGAGAGAAATAAAACCTGTTTTTTGAAGCCTTGTTTCCGATGGAGCGTAGGTGAGCTCTAATAGCACTGTTGCGTGGAAAGAAGATTTCCCACAAGTAAATAATACAAATCTCTCTCTTTCTCTCAAACACACATCAATCACTTGCACTACGCATCAACTTGTATAAACATAATTACAAAGGCACAAATTACTTTACATAAAAAAGAGTAGGAAAAGAGGTTACTCGCTCGCAACGTTGAAAGAGAGAGTAGGGAAAAACATCACTCGCTCTGAATGTCCCTACACACAAGGTGAGCACAATTCTCTCACGTGTGTATTTCCTTGTAATCATGAGTGTGGCTTTACAAGTGCTTTTTTTGTTTTTCGAGCCGAGGTCAGAGACGAGCTGAATCATTTTGAGACTCAAACAGAGAAATGCTTTTGTCAATAGCTTTGTCATCCCCAGTCTCAGGAGACGGTTTCGCTACTTCCTTAAGGCACTTCTTAGGAAGACCCATGAAATGGGCACAACAGCAGCAGCGACCAAGTACTCCCGGAGGAGCCCATGTATTGTGGGACTTGCCACCTAGCACACCCACTTACAACTGTGTATACTCGGTAGATTTTTGGATAGGAATTGCCCTACCCAAATTGGGCATCGACTTGAACTTTACAAGTGCTCAGTTTCTTTTATAGCATGTAACTAAAGATAGTTTTCTTTAAATTACAACTTATTGTGTAAACCCTAAACTAAATTAAGAAGGCTATGCTGCCCAAAACCACAAATTGTGATTGTAGCTCGGTAACCATCAATCTTTGACGAGATGTCATGCTTTTGCATAAATTCATGCACTTGTCGAAATTCCTATAAGAAAATATAAATATAATTTATCATAACATGTGCATTGAAGGAAGCCATCATGATCATAGAGTCTTCTTAGGATACTCATAAAATAAATCTTGGTCCAATTAGAAAGGCTGATTCCCTTTCTGAGGAGACACAAAGAGGGATTTTTTAGCTCAGATTTGACCTCGCGAAAGAGGAGATGGTTGAATACAATCAAATCAAAGTTTTCTTTAGGGAATGCTAGGTAGATAGGATAGACAGAGCATCCAAAGAGATGTTTAAAGTTGTAAGTAAAAAGTAGAAAAAGGAAATTATTCCCCTATAAGTTGATTCCCAAGGTATTTAATTAAAATTTGACAAGGCTAATAGAGATTACATTTTTTAGCATTTTGTTAGCGTCTCCAAATATCCCATCAATAGCTCCCCCCACAAGGAACAATCCAAGGAGAAGGTATCCAAATGCAGGCACCCTATTGTGATACCCTCACTTGTTGCTTATGATATCTCTGCAGAGCTGACATGGCAAGCTCTCAGGTGTGCAAGAAGAGGAGTAAACTTAAGTTGGAGTCTCACTTGCAAGTGCTAGATTTGCATACGGAGGTGACGCTCAAACCTAAGATCGAGCATCACTATTATATACTAGTTTAGCACTGGCAAGTGAGGCTCAAACTCAAGTTTGAGCATAAGCTCCAAATGATTGAAAACCCATAGATGCATGATTCTTCCTAATATTTTGTGATATCTCACAACTAATATTAACATAGGTCTTGTTTATTGAAATAATTATTAGTCTTTTGATTAATACATTGGCTTTTTTGGATTTACTTTTAACATTTTTCTATTAAAGTGAATATTTCTATTCTAATTATCCTTCTATTTCATGCCAATGTCTGGTACAAATGATGATGCACACTTACTATTAAGAAATTACTCCATATCCTAGTGTAGCAGTGAGGCTCAAAATTAAGTTTGAGCCTAATACAAATGATGACGCACACTTACTATTAAGAAATTACACTTACTCCATATCCTAGTGTAGCGGTGAAGTATGGGATCTACACAAATATCAAGACTTGTTGGGTGCAGAAAGTTTGGAGCCATTTTGTACTAAAAGCCCATGAGATAGACTTAGGCTTTGGCCAAAACAATGTGCTTAGATGGGTTTAATTTTTAGATTGTACGAGCCAAATCTTTACACTATTGTATCAAGCAATCAAATGCCTCCAAACTTACTGTCATTTGATTATTATCTCTTTTGTCAATATTTGCAATTCGATTGCAATGAAGATGTGTTTGTTTTTTATTGAAGATATTGCCTTGTCGAGGTGTAAGGCTATGAATATTATAATTTAATTTGTATACTCAATTATCTCAACAGTGAAAATCTTTTATACATCATATTCAATAAATTTGATGAAATTTAGCATTAACAATATACTCGCTCTTTTATTTTTTTGGTTGAACTTCTGAGCATCAGCGGGTGAGGCTCAAACTTTTGTTGGAGGAGCCTAGCATTCTAGCTAACATATGCAAACTAATATATTATGCAAGTGAGGATGATAACTTTAACTCGAGCCTCCTAGCAAACTAACATATGATGGTGAGGCTCACGGAGCCTCCTACTAACAAGCTAGCATATGCAGGCAAGGCTCAAGCTTTAGATGGAGCCTAACCTCCTAGCAAACTAGCATTGATAGGTGAGATTCAAACTTTGGTTGGAGCCTGAACTCATGTTGAGATTGAATTACATTTATAGTTTTGTGTACTACCGTAAAAACATCGCTTCAATCTTTCTTATTGAGATCTTGATTTTCTCAGGGATTGCAAGGTCTAAAACAAGGTGCTTCAGTGTTTCTCATTGATGGTTCTGCAAGGAAGGCACGCGGGGTTATTCATTCCATTGATGCATCTCAAACATGTGGTTTTCAATTCATTGGTGAGACATGTGCAGCAATACATGTTCAACAAAGCTTTGATGACACATTTCTCATTCCATTTGCCACAATGGATGCAAGAACAATATCTCAAGCAGTTGGAAGCATCATCAAATGGCCATTGGTCAACCTTGTTATGGACAAAGACATTACTAATACCAAAGAGGATAATTTTACGAAACTTCTTGTTGATCAAGAAGATCACTTTATAGATAGGGAGAGCTGGAAAGAGAAAAGTGTCATCCTCTGGGATGACAACAGATCTACAAAAAATGGCCTTGTATCAGCATATAGAAGTGCTGAAGGAGAGAAACGCATATTGCAAGCAGAGCATTGAGGATGCAGATGCAGAGACACATGTAGAAACAAATGTGGATACAGAGGGAAATTGTTCTTCACATATGCAGTCAGTCTTTCATACTAACAAAGGTGGCAGACTTCAAAGGCTTTGTCAAGGGATGCTTACATGATGAAGCCGATAGCTTGATTGAGCTGATAGCTTGATTGGACATTCAAAGCCATTGCAATTCAGGTTTTATATGAGTGATGGAATACCTTTGATGCAATACAAAGTACACCCCAAAAATGTTGATTGGTTACCAGAAAGCGGTATAGAGTTATGGAAGAGAAATGACTAGGGAGGACCCAAGCTTCCTAAAGGTTTTCCAAAAGTATTGCCACCCTTTGAGTATGTTAAGGAAAATGAGAAGGTTGTGGAGGGCTTAAAAAAACATGTCAATTGGTGGAAAGAGCACTTGCAAGAGAAAGGAGACCAAAGTGATTATGCTAAGTGGATCAATCCGGTCCTGGCCTATTGGGAGAATCTTATGCTAAACATGCAAACCCCTAGTGCAAGGGAAGACATTGGATTTCATGACTTTTGGCCAAGGAGTGTATGCGAAAAAGCTGAGCCTCTTAACCTTCAAGTGGAGGATAATGTAGATGAAGGGTTTGATGTAAATGAGGACCATTATTGTGGTCCAATGAGCAACAGACCTGCTGAAGAGTTCAACCCGACTCTTGATGTGTCTAAAGGAGATTTTGTGCTTGTACAACCTTGTGATGCAAATTACCCAATATGGTTGGGAGTGACAACAAGTGATGTTGATCAAAACAACAACTCGCTAAACTACCTACAAGTTCAGATACAATATTGGGCACCAATTTCAAAGAAGAAGAATGCAAGTGATGTGGAGGTTTATAAGGATTGCTGGAACAAGTATTGGCGAGAGAACATAAATGATCCTCAGCACTGGGAAGACACTGGCTACATCATTTGGGCATGGAAGCCCAAGGGTGGATGACTTCCAGAGAAAATCAAGATTCCAAAGGCTATAATACTCAAGGCCAGACAGAATCAATTGAATCAACATGAAAGTGAGGCACCATCACACGTCAGTGCAGTTGAGCAAGAATGATTTGTTAGCACATGGGCAACTAGCTTCGTAATCTTTTAGCAATTTTGTATGAAGCTACCAAACTCATAGTTCAATCATTATTCAGATTGTAAGGCTTTCTTAAGCTTTTAGATTTATGGTTCACCCATTGTTCAAGAATTTTGATTCAATACAGATGGTGATCTTTTTAATTCTATCACCTAGTGTTTCTTACAACTTAAAGTTACATTGAATATCCTTTCTTTGTTAAAGTTTCTATGTTTGATGGTCAACTGGAGGCTATGTGATATAAACAAACTTAATTCTTGGTGTGCATGTGTGTGTGTGTGTGTGCACGCAAATTTACATCCCACCATCATATATACTTGTTACAAATGTACAATTTATTTAGTACATAAATCATATCGCATTATTCAAATGCGATATGATCTTTTTAATTCTATCACCTAGTCTTTCTTACAACTTAAAGTTACATTGAATATCCTTTCTTTGTTAAAGTTTCTGTGTTTGATGGTCAACTGGAGGCTATGTGTTATAAACAAACTTAATTCTTAGTGTGCATGTGTGTGTGTGTGTGTGCAGACAAATTTACATCCCACCAACATCATATATACTTGTTACAAATGTACAATAGTACATAAATCATATCGCATTATTCAAATGCTTTTTGAGAACATCCAATAATAAATCTTGCATATCGCACAGTAAACATTGTATTGGATCTAACAAAGAATTGTCCCAAAATTGTGCATATTTTCCAAAATTCCTAAATTTGAGTTCTTTTTTTTCAATTCCACAAGAAAACAACATCAAAGGGCTCTGTAGCCACATCTGCATACTTCCACCCTCAAACTCAGCAGAGAACTATTGAGAAGAGAGAGAGAGAGAGAGAGAGAGAGAGAGAGAGAGAGGATAAGTTCAAGCTCACTTCAAGAAAGTCTATTGCATTACGAGAAGGTAATTGTACAATGGTTGGAGAGTGTGCCTATATAGGCCTTTAGGATGCATAAGATCTTATTTGAGAAGCTTGTGGAAGGTTTTTCTAATTTCTAGAATTTTCTAGAGTAGTGTAGATTATTCTAGAAATGCTCAGAATGATCTAGATGCTTCTAGAATGCTCTACATATTTCAAGAATTCTCTATAAATTACTATGGTAAATTAGTAAAAGTTTAATAGTTTTACTTTTACTATTGATTTACTTTTACTGTTGATTTACTTTTACTAGAGTAAAATTAAACAAGGTAGGGTGTGTTTACATGGGACACTACACCCAACATTTCCCCTCTGGAGTGTCACATGTGATGCATCTATAATATCCCCTTTACAGGTGTTACGTGTGATGAATGTAAGTCCTAATGAAGGTCTTACCTCAAATGAGGCAATTTCTAATCCCGATCTATATGCAAGTGCATAGGGAAGGCCTTACCCATAGTTGGGTAGTGTCTAATCCCCTTACAAAGAAGCATGAACTAATATATGCTAATACATAGGATTCTTGGGACAAGATGTGATTACAAATAGGTAAGATACCCCAAGTATTAAATTCCAATAACATGGCATGTTCTACCAATAAGCTCAGAGCCTTGATGTTGAAGCATAACTAAGAGGTGCATTTGTGTGGCTCAGAGGCTTGTGAGCATAGCTCAGAGGATCATGTGAGCATGGCTAAAAGGCTCATCCAATGTGAGCATGGCTCACAGGCTCATGAGAGCATGGCTCAGAGGATCATGAGAGCATGGCTCAAAGGCAAAGAGGCACATAGTTCAAAGGCTCTCAACCCAAGCATGGCTCTTGGGCTTGACTCAGACACCAAGATAAAGTTTATTTAGGTGTCCCCCCTTTTCAATATTTTCTCCCCATCACCAAGAACATTTTATTGATTCAAGGAGTACAAGAAAAAGAGGGCTAAAAAACCCAAGGATGATTGTCACTCTCATAAGTAAATGACTCAATTTTAGTTGTCATGGCTATATTGGGGGTTGATGATTCTAGCTCATCATCTCGGAGAAGATAGTAGTCGCCAATTCTGCATGGTGTTTCTTGTTCTTAACTTTTCTTCATAAAACATTCATTACTTGTATGAATCACTATCTTTCTTTCGCCTTTCTTCTTTGCACTCTACTTTTAGTGTCATGACGATGTTTTTAAACTTTTCTTCATTAGTGAGGCTAATAAATAGAGTTTCTTTCTTATCATCATCATCAAGAGGACATTTGAGAGTGATTAATTATTGAACAAGAATTTAGATGTTTAAGAGATTCTAATTCTTGGTATTTCATGCTATATAAATACATTTTTAGAAATACCTTGGAATTGTTGATATTTCTTCTAAATGTTGATTATATTTTATTCCATACCTCTCGGTAAGATCGAAATGGTGCATGATGTTGTCCACCAAAAACAGAGGCCTAATGTGGCTATTGCACCCTCTTAGGGGAAATTTGGGCTCAAATTGGGCCCTTTAAGGATTTCTACACATTCTTTGTTTACAAAAATGGATGCACGATGAAATTTTTGCAAATCAACTAGAAGTGAACGGAGTTTGGACATTTGAAATATACTCTTTGAGACCTTTCCAATGATATATAGCATGATGGGCAATTTTGCATATTCAAGAAGACCCCAAATTTGGTGATGACACGTTACATGTCACCACATCGTCACCAAATTTGGGGACTTCTTGAATATGTGAATTGCCCATCATGCTATATATCATTGGAAAGGCCTCGAAGATTAGATTTCAAATGTCCAAACTCCGCTCACTTCTATGTTGATTTATAAAAATTTCACCGTGCACTCATTTTTATAGAGAGAGAGAGTAGAAATCCTTAAAGGTCATGATTTGAGTCCAAAATGTTCCCTAGTAGAAGAGTTGGATTGCTCTTTGGTTCTTCAAATTCCTCGGAAGCAAAATTTATACTTTTGTCTTCCATAATACAAAGCCTGTGCTGGAGAATCACTCAATAGATATCGTACTTGGTAATACTCAATGTTGGATCCATCCAATCGCTTGGAGATGTATTTATTTTGGTACTTAAGGAAGAAATGAGATTTAATTTATGGATAAGGAACAAGGCTATTCAAATAATGAAGGGGCCTCTAAAACTCAAAGAAGATGTAGGTTTAGAGAAATTATGCTTGCTATGTAGGTTTAGAGAAATTATGCTTGCTATGTGGCAACTAATATCCCACACGCATTGCAACAAAAGTATGCAAGTATGCTCTATAAGTAAAAACGCGTCAAACCTCCCATAACTCAATGTGGAGAAGCCCTCAAGGCTTCTAAGCTCTCACACGTGAGCGAGTGTGCTTGTAGGTCATTTCTTGAGCGGACTTAATGTTGTGGTGCTCGTGCTGCTTGTTGCTGGTGGCAGATCATAGGTCTGTGCTACTCTTGTTATGCATGAAAAGATGCAGGGGAGAATAGAGTTTGAGCTCTTGCAAGCACACACACACTCACACAAACCCTAGAAGAGAACACACCAGGTAAGAGGTTGAAAATTCTTCTTCTTCTTCACACAACAAAAGAGGTCTGCAAATAAGATGAAGTGACTAACCACATAATAGAATATGTACAAGCGGTCCATAATATGAACATGCTAAGTGAAGTGGGTAGGTGTGGACTAGTTGATGTAGTCTAGCTGTAAAATATCTGGCAAAGATATGTCTGTGCAGCAACTACCAAACCTACCAGTGATGTAAATGTCGAACAGTCATGCAGGCGCCTCGTGAGTGTCAACTCATGTTGAGCTTGACATCTCAACACTCCCCCTTAAGCTCACCTCCATCTCATGAACTCCAAGCATATCTCAAAATCTGTAGAGCTTCTCAGCTCCCAAGGCCTTCATGAAGATGTCAGTGACATGATCCTGTGTGCTGACGTAGGCTAAGTTGATGTCGCTTGCCAAGAATCTCTCCCTGATAAAGTGGTAATGTACCTCAATGTGTTTTGTCTGCACATGGAAAATTGGGTTCCTGGCCAACTACATACTGCTAAGATTGTCACAATATATGACAACCTTTCTCTCCACATGCAACCCCAAATAAGCAAGTAGCTTGCGTAACCAAGCTACCTCACATGCTGCCACCGCAGCTCCTCTGTATTCTGCCTCTATACTCGACAAAGAAACTGTGGGCTTCTTCTTACTGCTCCATGTCACAGCAGTATTCCCTAATGAAAACATAAATCCACGGGTAGATCAATTGTCTAATGGATTCGAGATGGATGGATGGACCCGAGACCACAAGGCCATGGAGCCGGGCCGGGGATACATGAGAAGGGTGTGACCCGACAAGGTTATATCGCGCTATGACGCGCTCAACGGCCAATGGAGCGGAGCTATATCATATATTGGCATGATGGGACACATTGCAATTTGCGGCTCGATGTCTGGGACCTCGATCCTGGGGCCCATGACACATGGTATCAGAGCAGAGATCATTGGGAAGCCCACATGGGGGCATGTGATGCCACGATGGAAGAAATCATAAAAACGGCAAAAACGGCAATTTGAGCAAGACTATATGACAACCACAGAGCCGACGGCACAAAAGTAGCCGCCGACAACAGAGAAGCTCATTTTTGAGCATCAAGATGATGGAATTTGCCCATGATTACATATACCTATCACGAGCGTGTGGACGCGAGAGGTACAGGATAGCATGCTTGGTCGGGACCGCCGGGGACCCGGGCTGCAAATATGGAAGCTTCAATAACAAGGCAGCTCTGGACGGAGGCCCAAACGATGGAATTTGAAGACATGTTACAAATGAAAAGTGATCGGTTTTTCGAGTTGAATGCAGATATGCAGACTGTTTTGTGAAAATCCATAGTTGACCAGTGAATCAATATGCATCTTCTATGTATGAAAATGACACTTTTAGAGTATAGAATTGATAAGAATTACTCTTTTAACATAATAAAAGATAATTCTTATTTCTGAAAATTTTGCCATAACCTCCTTTGTATGGCTGACCATTTTTTAATTTTTCCTACTTGATTTTGTCTTAAAAATTAACTCTAATTGATTTAAAGTAATCTATACTAATCAAAATTCACTTATAAAAGAGAAAACATTATAAAAAGTTTAATTTCATCAATTATCAATTAACTAGGATAAAGAAGGGTTGATTTACTAGAGAAGAGAGGGAAATGTCTTTTGCAATGAGGTATAACATCATTTGTGATGTAGAGAAAAATCATAAAAAACCATGAAATGAATGAAAAAGAGAAGAATCTCCAACTTACTAATGAATCTGAGAGCTTTCCTTTGGCTTGATGGTTTGAGGGTTCAACTCTTGTTTGAGACAAGAGTGGCCACCAATCTTTTAGAAGAGGGAGGGTCAAAAACTAATGAATTATAAATTAAATTCACTATTTTTGGCACTTGGGAGAGGCAGGGTAATAGTGCAAAACACTATTGAGTTTCAACAAAGGGGAGGGCTTCTATTTATAGGAAAAAGTGAGCTTCTAACCAAGCCAACTGATTCTAGAATTTTCCAGATCAGTTTGGTCAATTTTTGACCATTTTTGGGTCAGTTTTGGTCACTTTTTGGATCTAGTTGAAACAGGAGAGAGGAGAGATAAAAATATCCCATTATTTGGGAGTTTAAAACTCATTCAAGCATGTGAAATAGGCGCCTCCTTCATGAGGGGAATTCCCCCATGCAGAGGTGTCAAAAATGCATCATTTCACCTAAATATCTCTCTTTTTTAACTATTGAACTTGTCCTTAGTCAACTCTTCATCTTATGTGAGTATTTACTCATTTTTGGGGGATTTTTCTTTTATTCTTCTATTTATCTCCTCCCTACATTTGGATGAATCTTATTGGTCCATAGGAACCTTAATTTAAAATTTCAAAAAAATCTTCACCCCCAAGATAATGCCTTTTGAACAGATTATACTTAATTTCTAATGCACCTTCTGAAAATCTTTTTGAACTTCTGTTTCAGGGGAACTTATTTTAATAAGATGAGAATTTTTTCTATCCAAAAATATTTAAAATCTGAATATTATCTCTCTAGAATATTTTCTCTCTCTAGGCCAAAACTGGTAGAAATAAAATCTTTTATATTTCTGAAGAGGGATTTGATTACAGGGGAAGATGCTGGACATCTTGAGAGGCTAGGGAGGAATCTTACATTCTCTCCCACTTGAAAAACGTGAGATGTCCTCATCTCGCAAACTGGGGGTAATTCCGCAAACAGATCGGCTTCATTCTCCCAGGTGGCATCTTCAAAAGGATAGAACTTCCATTTTACCAATAATTCTCTGAGAATTCTGTTCCTGAGAATCTTTTCTCGAACATCAAGAATTTCTTCAGGTTGGAGTTCCATCTGCCCTTGGGTTGAAGAGGTTAAGATTTCATCATCAAGCACATGATTTGGGCTTGGCACATATTTCTTTAGAAGGCTTACATGAAATACATTATGAACTTTGAGATGAGGAGGCAGAAGAAGCTTAAAGGCTAAGTCACCTACTTTCTTTGTAATCAGATATGGCCCACAATATCTGGGGGATAAATTCTTGTACTTCCCAAGAGATAAAGAACTTCTTTTGGGCCGTACTCGAATGAAGACCATATCTGCTTCTTTGAATTCTCTGTCTGTCCTCTTCTTATCTGCATACTGCTTCTGTCGATCCTGGGCACCTTTAATATCTTTATGAATTGCCTACATCTGCTGCTCCATGTCGTCAACTGGACATCTCGACCCTAATCAATGGGTCGGACCAAGTTAATGGAGTTAAGCAATCTTGTCCATACAAAGCTTTGAAAGGGCTCATCCCAATACTTCTGTGATAAGAAGCATTGTAGGCGAACTCGACTAGGTGCAGATAGCTTAGCCACTTCTTGGGTTCTCTGCCACCACAGCATGACCGAAGTATATCTTCGATTACTTGATTTACCCTTTCAGTTTGACCATCAGTCTCAGGGTGATAAGCTGTGCTGAGATCCAAGAAAGTTTCCACGGCTTCGAAAAATGTAGTCCAGAACCTTGAAGTAAACTTGGGATCTCGATCACTTACTATTCTCCTGGGTAGGCCATGCAATCTGAAGATTTCTTTGAGGAACACTCTGGCCACATCCACTGCAATGTAGGTTTCTTTTACAGGGATCAGATGGGCAACTTTGGTTAGTGTGTCAACTACCACGAAAATGGAGTTGTAACCTGATTGCACTGAAGGTAATCCAGTAATAAAATCCATACTGATACATTCCCACTTCATCTGGGGGATGTCCAATGGATGTAACTTCCCAAGAATTTTTACTCTTTCAGCTTTGACTTTCTGGCATGTCAGACATTGACGTACATGATTCAGTACATCCTTTTTCAGACCAGGCCAAAAGAAGCTTTTCTTTACGGACATGTAGGTTTTGATGAAACCTGGATGTCCTGCTATAAGGCTGTCATGGGCTTCATTCAGGATTTGATCCTTGGTTCCTACATCATTGGGGATGCATAGCCTGCGATTATAATACATAATGCCATCATCCAGGCTGTACCCTTGAACTCTGTTCAACTCCTAAGGAGTTTTGCTTTCTTGCATAAGTAGGGTAGCGATAGGGCCAAAGAATCTGTCCTGCATGATCTTCTCTCTTGCTTCAATAATCAAGGGATTTGATATTACAGTAATTGCAAGCAAGGAGGCTTTTCTGCTGAGGGCATCTGCTACCACATTCTCTTTGCCGGGGCGGTACTTGATTTCAAAATCAAATTCCTGCAGGGTCTGCATCCACCTTCTTTGGTGCATGTTGAGATCCTTCTGAGTGAAGATCCACTTTAAGCTTTGATGATCTGTCATCAAAGTGAATCTTTGTCCCAGTAGGTAATGTCTCCACAACTTGAGGGCATATACTACTGAAAGTAGTTCCAAGTCGTGGACAACATAATTCCTCTCATGCGTTCTGAGTTTTCAGGATTCATAGGCCACTGCATGACCTTCCTGCATAAGTGCACCTCCCAGGGCAAAACCACTTGCATCAATTACTACTTCAAAGGGTAGAGAGAAATCTGGTAGCTTCAGAATGAGATTGGTTACCAAGGCGGTCTTCAGCTTATCAAAAGCACTCTGGCACTTGGCAGACCACAAAAATGGGGTATTCTTTTTGAGAAGGTTAGTCAGGGGGGAAGCTATGAGAGCATACTTTGGTATAAAAATCCTATACCAACCAGTCAATCGCAAGAATCCTCTGACTTCTTTCATTGTCTTTGGTTCAGACCAATCTATGACTGCTTGGACTTTTGCGAAATCTGGAGAAATTCCATCTTTAGATACCAGAAAGCCCAAGTATTCAACGTGGTCAGCAGAGAAAGTGCATTTGCTCTTTTTGGCAAAGAGTTGATGCTTCCTTAGAATCTCAAGAACTTTTCTGACATGAGTCCACTTAGCCTGTCCAGAAGCTCATCAATTCTAGGGATAGGATATTTATTCTTAACTGTCAGCTGATTTAGTCCTCTATAGTCCACACAGAGTCTAAGCGTTCCATCTTTCTTTTTCTGAAAGAGAACTGGCGCACCCCAAGGTGAAACACTGCGTCTTACAAACCCTTGTTCTAACAGCTGTCTAAGCTGTTCCTTGAGTTCAATGGCTTCAAGAACTGGCATTTTGTACGTGCGCAGGGCTACTGGATGAGCTCCGGGGGTCAATTCAATCACATGATCTACTTCCCGGATTGGAGGCATTTCAGTTAGCTCTGCGGGGAATAGATCATCAAATTCACTTAACCGTTCTGGTTCTTTAGCCTTAAGTTTTGAGTCTACTGGGTTCATTTTGACAACATAAATTTGCTGCTTCTTTCTAAGTCCTTTTAGCAATTTAGAAGCTTTTACTAACTGAAGGTCTGGGGATCCGAAAACTCCAGTTTCTTGAACTTTGTTCCCGTGAAGGTCATGGAAGGAAATGGTTCCATTGTGACAGTGTATGTCAGCTTGATTTTTGTGGAGCCAATCCATTCCAAGGATCCCGACTTTAAACTGACAGTCGGTTACATTACCATCTAGATTGAACTAGATAAGATCTGTCTCATGGTGAGTGAAAAGAGTCTTCCCATTGGCCAATTCAACTTGCATAGGTTTCCTTGATTTCTGTTCTAAGACTAGCTTATGCAAGCATCCAGGGGAAATGTGAATGAGAACTGCCTGAATCAATCAAAAGCTTAAAAAGCTTACCCTGATACTCTACTGGAGTATGGATGACAGAGAACTGCTGGTTAGGCCCTTGATTTTCAATTGCAGCATAGATCTGCCCTCTTTCCTCTTCTACTATATCTAAAATTGTGACTGCTCTGGCTGCTGCAGTCTGAGGTGGAACTCTTTCTCTTTGGTTGCCCCAATTTTGGGAAGGAGTTCTGAGATTACTCTGGACAGAGGCAGATGGCTGAGCTGCAGTTCTTCTGGGGTTTCCCTGGCTTGGGCGAGATGGACCCTGATTAGACTGGTATGAAGGGGTTGGTCTCTGAACTCGGGGTCCTTGACTTCCCTGTCCCCTTGACATGGCAGGAGTCGGGCAGTCTTTTAACTGGTGACCAAAACCCTGGCATCCAAAACATCGGTTTTCAGTTCTGAGTTCATCCCTCCGATTTCTTGAAAGAGGTGGGGCTCCTGAGAAAGTACTATGGGGGAAGGGTCTTCCTTCACTTCGGAATCTTCCTGAATCCTGATTCTAATTCGGGCCTTGCTACCTCTTTGGGGGTGGAAAGTTTGAAGTACTTCCCTGGGCTTGGAATCTTTTAAAGTTAGAGGGTGCAGGCTTTGGCGGGACCTTTACTACAAAGGCTTTGGCAAAATCCTTTGCCATTCTTACTGCTTCAGCCATGGATACTGGTTTGGCATTTTTGACCAGTGTGCCCAAGGGTTCGTTCATTCCCCGAATGAACCTGGCCCCATGAGTTGCTCTTCATCTAGAGGTGGTGAATATTTGAGTAGAATAGCAAAAGCCTGGTGATATTCCTCGATGGTTTTGCTCTCCTGCTTTAGCTCTAAGAATTCGTTCATTTTGGTTTCCAAAAATCCAAGAGGACAAAATCTCTTTCTTAGATAGGTTTTTAGGTCGTTCCAGGACTGAGTATTTCTGTCCAGATGGTTGGTGTCACAGTGGTTCCTCCATGCTACCCTGGCTGTTTCCACTATTTTCAGCCAGGCAAGAGCCATTTTGCTCCACTCATTATAGCCTGTGACATCAAAATACTCTTCCATGGCTTCCACCCATTTCTCCACGGCCTTGCCTAGGTTCTCCCCTTCTTCTTGAAGGGTCCTGGCTGAGTCCTATGAAGAGCCTTGCGAACATCAGGGTCAAGCTCGTCATCTTCAGAGACAGGATCTGGCTGACGGCCACGGTTTCCTCGTCTCATGATTCTGCCAAAAATTTATATATTATTAAATTTTTATTTTGTTATCATCCACGAGATCCTAAGACTTAAGAGGTTCGGAAAACAATTTCTTAAACAAGACAATGATCTTATTGGAGATCTATGACATATGTCCGATAACAGATTTTTTTAAATCAGATCATCCATAAACAATCACTTATACAGTAGGGAATTTTCTTCGGAAAACATTTCTATATTTATATAAAAGTTACAATATGTACATAGAGCAGCTCGAGCTCAAGAATCACTGCCTTAAACGTAATCGTCGTATAAAGAAGCGAAACTGTGAAGAAGTCATACCATGGTACACACAATTCATTACACAAAGAGGTGCTCTAATTCTATTTCTCGGGATAAAGCGGCTAAGAAGTCTAAAAAACCGGCATGAAGTTCTGAAGTTCCTGGGTGAATGATCACAGAGTAGAACGTGCTGAACAAGCCCTAGTCTTATCAGAATCATGGCCAAGGAAATATTTCGCCTGAGCCTCTAACACTGACTGGTACTGATGTTAATACACCGTCCTCCACAGAACCACATATACCGACGTCACTCAAGAGGATCAGGAAAGTAAAGACTCTCAAAATGGCGAGCGAGTCTCACTATGCTCATTCGGGTCGTAGCAGAGTTGATGAGGTGATCAAATGCACAAGCTATCATGTCCTGACTCTGAGAGAGTCCAGGAATTCCGGATAGGTTCGGGGTGTCCATCTATAAATTTCCAATTCAATTTATAAGTTTTCAATTTTTGAAGTTCATTTATATAGTATTAACAAGTGAAAAACATTTCTTTCCCAGATTTCCATTAAAATTTAGGTAATTTCTGCTCTGATACCAACTGTGAGATCCCTCTGTCCCCTCCGCGCACCAGATTCCCGGTAGCTGACAGGGCAAGCAGCCCCCTCATGTGCGGGACAGGGTTTCTCACACGGGGCCTCGCCCTCAAATGTCCAGGCACGAGACTAGGCTGGTGGTCACTCCGAAAACCAAAACCGGGAAAATTTCCCATGCCCGGAAAGAGGGGACGATTCCACCTTTTTGAATTTTTCTTAACGAGATAAATTCTAAACTAACCTTCACCTGAATAAACCAGATAGAAGGAAACTATCACTGATATAATTTGATCATCTGAGTAAATTTCAACGCTTTTTTTCTGATCAAGATCAGGCACAGCCGTTGATCCACTCAATTGAGAAATTTATCAGGGAATTTAGCTAGCTAATCGAATCCTAGCGTAATTCTAAGATTTTTCAGTTTCATTATTAAAAACTCCATTGATTCCAGCCTAACCCCATCCGGCCCATGGGTTAGCCACCACCCTGCCACTAGAATCGGTAGATCCAAACAAGTACTCACCCACCCATAATTGAAATGCCTTTCTTAACTTTAGCTTTAGAAAACAGATACACACACACTCCTCTTTAAAACTTAAAAAAAAACAGTCCATTGACAAAACAATTTACTGGTTACACATGTCATACTTCAAAATTTCCATTGAGTCTTTGTTTCTCACAAAACAGTATCACTCTGGACTCTCCATTGAGACCAGCAAGTCAACAATGAGATCCAGTCAGATTACAATAAGTTTCTCGTCATCATATATATATATCTTCCACGACATACGCATGGGTGTCCTCGGCACCGCGAGCCCGTGCATCGCCTGGTCAGAACCCTCCAGGATCCTCCTTAGGTGTCTTGGCACTTCATTCAGGGACCGCTTCGTCGGCCCTCATCCATCGTACCGGAAGCGCACCATTTTAACCATACCGAGGATGGTCAAGACCTCGGCAGGTTTTGCCGCGTGAGCTGTCCCTCGAACACTCCCCGCCAGCTGTTGCAACCGAACTTCCCTTGGATAAACATATATGCCAAATGCTCCCTTCAGCATTCTGGCGTAAGATAGTCCTTTAAGAAAACAGGGTTTCTATGCAAGTTTTCAGTTTTGGTTTTGTTTGAATACCATGAATAAATCTTAAATCCGTATCCCAATATTTCTAGATCCAGGTCTGAATTCCAAACAGAATTCCTCGATTTTTGTTAACTTGATCCTCAGAACAAAATCAAGTCTTAACTTAGTTTCAGATTCAGGGGGTGTTTTGAGTGCATTTTCTTGAACTGAACACATTGTCCCTGATTGAAACGAAGGAATTAGGTCTTGGTCAATAGTCTGAATCAGAGTTTGGGTCTAGAAAGGTTCTTCCTAAACTATCTTTCTCGAAAGGTATTATTTCAATTTCTCTTTTTCTAAATTTCGTTCGACGAATATTTGCTTACAGATTTCTAAAACATGAATTTCTTATGAGGAATAAAATAATCATTTATCTCGATCTCTGACTTCGATAGTTTAATTGAATTTTCTCATTGCCATCTTAGTGAATATGAAACGGTAGCATTTCTTCTCACAGATTCTCTACTTATACATTTTTCCAATTTTTGTGAAAATTAAATAGAGGATTAAGGAGAACCCTTATTTAATTATAAAGATTCTATATGCATCTAATTATGCATAAAATCTGATTCTGATGAAAGTCACACTTTTATCATCATAAAATTCATTTATGATGAAAATCACTCTTTCAATAAAAAAAATATCTTTTATGCATCCATTTATGCATAAAAACCATTTATGATGAAAATCACACTTTTAATATTAAAAAAATATCTTTTATGCAACCATTTATGCGTAAAAGTCATTTATGATTAAAATCACACTTTTAATATAAAAAAATATCTTTTATGCATGAAATTCAAATATGATAAAAGTAACACTTTTATAATTAAAAAAATAATCTTTTATGCATACTTGTATGCATGAAAATCAAATATGATAAAAGTAACACTTTTATAAAAAAAATAATCTTTTATGCATACTTTTATGCATGAAAATCAATTATGATAAAAGTAACACTTTTATAATAAAAAATAATCTTTTATGCATACTTCTATGCATGAAAATCAAATATGATAAAAGTAACACTTTTGTAAAAAAAATAATCTTTTATGCATACTTTTACGCATGAAACTCAAATATGATAAAAGTAACACTCTTATAATAAAAAAATAATCTTTTATGCATACTTTTATGCATGAAACTCAAATATGATAAAAGTAACACTTTTATAATAAAAAAATAATCTTTTATGCATACTTCTATGCATGAAAATCAAATATGATAAAAGTAACATTTTTATAATGAAAAAAATAATCTTTTATGCATACTTCTATGCATGAAAATCAAATATGATAAAAGTAACACTTTTATAAAAAATAATTATTCCTTTGTACATAAAAATCTATTTTGATGAAAGTAACACTTTCATAATAAAAGAAAATTATTCCTTTATGCATAAAAATAATAATAATCAATATGCATCTTTTATTTCGCCATAACCTCCTTTGTATGGCTGACCATTTTTCAATTTTTTCTACTTGTCTTAAAAATGAACTCTAATTGATTTAAAGTAATCTATACTAATCAAAATTCACTTATAAAAGAGAAAAATTTATAAAAAGTTTAATTTCATCAATTATCAACTAACTAGGATAAAGAAGGGTTGATTTACTACAGAAGAGAGGGGAATGCCTTTTGCAATGAGGCATAACATCATTTGTGATGTAGAGAAGACAAAAATCACAAAAAAATAATAAAAAAAAACCATGAAATGAATGAAAAAGAGAAGAATCTCCAACTTACTAATGAATCTGAGAGCTTTCCTTTGGCTTGATGGTTTGAGGGTTTAACTCTTGTTTGAGACAAGAGTGGCCACCAATCTTTTGGAAGAGGGTGGGTCAAAAACTAATGAATTATAAATTAAATTCACTGTTTTTGGCACTTGGGAGAGGCAGGGTAACAGTGCAAAACACTATTGAGTTTCAACAAAGGGGAGGGCTTCTATTTATAGGAAAAAGTGAGCTTCTAACCAAGCCAACTGATTCTAGAATTTTCCAGATCAGTTTGGTCAATTTTTGACCATTTTTGGGTCAGTTTTGGTCACTTTTTGGATCTAGTTGAAATAGGAGAGAGGAGAGAAAAATATCCAATTATTTGGGAGTTTAAAACTCATTCAAGCATGTGAAATAGGCGCCTCCTTCATGAGGGGAATTCCCCCATGCAGAGGTGTCAAAAATGCATCATTTCACCTAAATATCTCTCTTTTTTAACTATTAACCTTGTCCTTAGTCAACTCTTCATCTTATGTGAGTATTTACTCATTTTTGGGAGATTTTTCTTTTATTCTTCTATTTATCTCCTCCCTACATTTGGATGAATCTTATTGGTCCATAGGAACCTTAATTTAAAATTTTGAAAAAATCTTCACCCCCAGGATAATGCCTTTTGAACATATTATACTTAATTTCTAATGCACCTTCTGAAAATCTTTTTGAACTTCTGTTTCAGGGGAACTTATTTTAATAAGATGAGATTCTTTTCTATCTAAAAATATTTAAAATCTGAATATTATCTCTCTAGAATATTATCTCTCTCTAGGCCAAAACTGGTAGAAACAAAATCTTTTATATTTCTGAAGAGGGATTTGATTACAGGGGAAGATGCTGGACATCTTAAGAGGTTGGGGAGGAATCTTATAACAAGTAGCCCTATGGACCTTCTTGGAAAGTTTTACCACCATCGAACATCGGATGATAATGATGTCCCACCCAAACTCGCTATTTTTCACATAGGGGACCCTTTGGGCACTATGTCTAAAAATAGCGGATGGCAACACACCGTCCTGTCCCATCCGACATCCGCCGATGGTGGTGAAACTTTGTGAGTGGTGGGGTAGCAGTCCCATAGACCCACTCGCAAAGTTTCATCACCATTAGATGCCGTATGATAATGATGCCTGACCCAACCCTGCTATTTTTCACATAGGGGACCCTTTGGTTGGCACTATGTGAAAAATAGTGGATGGCAACACACCATCCCGCCCATCCGATGTCCGATAGTGATGAAACTTTGCAATTGGTGGGATAGTAGCCCCATGGATTTGCTCACAAAGTTTCACCACCATCAGACACCATATGATAATGATGCCCAACCCAAACCCGCTATTTTTCACATAGGGGGCCCTTTGGGTATTATGTGAAAAATAACGGATGGCAACACACCATCCCGCCCATCCGACATCTGATGGTGGTGAAACTTTTTAAGTGGTGGGGTAGTAGCCCTGTGGACCTGATTGCAAAGTTTAACCACCATCGGATATCGGATGATAATGATGCCCTACCAAAATTCGCTATTTTTTCATATAGGGGACCCTTTGGGTACTATGTCCAAAAATAGCGGATGGCAACACACCGTCCCACCCATCCGGCATTTGATGATGGTGAAACTTTGCAAGTTGTGGGGTAGAAGCCCCACAGACCTGCTTGCAAAGTTTTACCACCATCGGACGCCGTATGATAATGATGCTCCACCCAAACCCGCCATTTTCACATAGGGCACCCTTTAGGCACTATGTGAAAAATAGCGGATGGCAACACACCATCCCATCCATCTGATGGTGGTGAAACTTTGCAAGTGGTGGGGCAGCAGCCCTGTGGACCTGTTTGCAGAGTTTCATCACCATCGGACATCGGATGGTAATGATGTCACCCAAACCCGCTATTTTTCACATACGGGACCCTTTGGGCACTATGTGAAAAATAGCGGATGGCAACACACCATCCCAACCATCCAGCATATGATGGTGGTAAAATTTTGCAACTGGTGGGATAACAGCCTCGTGGACCTAATTGAAAATTTTCATCACCATCGGGCATCGTATGATAATGATGCCTCACCTAAATCCGCTATTTTTTGCATAGGGGACCCTTTGGGCACTATGTCCAAAAATAGCGGGTGGGAACACACCATCCCGCCCATCTGACGTTGGATGGTGGTGAAAATTTGCAAGTGGTGGGGTAGCAGCCCCATGGACCCGCTTGCAAAGTTTCACCACCATCGGACACCGCTTGCTCGCAAAGTTTCACCCGCACCAAACTAGGAACAAAAGGATACAAAATATATAGGCACAACTGAAAAGCCAACTCATAATATATATGGGTAGAAGATACAAACTAAGAGAAAGTTACAAAATCAAGTGCAGCAGGTACAAAAAATAACAGGGAGGAGGCTACAATATCAATCCATAGACTCTCTAGCTCTAAGGGTCTCCCACATGCTCGTGCTAGGGTAAGGTCCATCGAGGGGCCTACCTTCCTACTGTTAACTTGTGAAAGCATGAGATTTATAGCAAGAAATAGATGAGAGTACATGATCGCCTCCTTGCCCCACTCATACTGCACAAACTCAATGCCGCCCTTGCACATCTGACCCGCAATCTTCCAAAACGCCCTGTTCTCAACACCATAGAGCTCGACACATGTCACTATGTAGCCCGCGTGCCTCGTTGGTCTTGCTCTTTGCTAGAAAAGACCACCGCGAAGGTCTTCCCCATCGCGCAGAGCTGGACACATGCTAGACACGTGTCACTACATGGCTCTCTCCACCAGCGCTGCACTAGTTAACTCTCTCCACCATTGCGTTGGTTTTTACATGCAATCTAATGAAAATGACCATCACGCTCGTGTTTGTAGGTAATACCACCATGCTGGGTCTATTTTAAAGAATGAACCGTGCTGCTATTCCAACCGCGGTGCTGGTGATATTTTCAAGTACTGTTTCAACAATAGCGAGGTTTCGCATATCTCCATCTCTCCCTGCGTGTTTCAACTTTTCCCTTATTAAGACCCAGGATCACAACTTTCAACTTTCCCTTATTAAGAGAATTTAGGACCACAACCAGCACGGTGGTAGTACTAGGAAGTGGTTGGTCTCTCTTTTCAGGGATCATAACTAGCACGGTGGTAGTACAGGATAAGTGGTCACCAGCGCGGGTGGTTTAACCATCACGGTGGTAGTATTGGATAAGTTATCATATAGAACAGAGTTTCGTGTGTAGGGGATTGCCCTTCAAGCATTGCAAGAAGCCTCCAAGGCTTACCTTGTTGGGCTTCTTGAAGACACCAACCTCCTTCCAATACATGCAAAGAGGATTACCATATCTGCCAAGGACATGCAACTAGCTCGACGCATTCGAGGCGAGCGAGACACGATCTAGAGATCTTAGATGTTAACCTTTTTTTTGAAGCAACTCTTTTGTTTCAAACCCCCCTTTGTAACAAGCCTATTTGGCTTTCATTTGTAACCTTTTGATAATTAAAATTTTAAGTTTCTCTTACAATGTCTTGGTGTCATCATGTTTGTTTCACATGGAGTGTCTATCATGTTCCAGTTTGTCACCCAAGGCATCAGAAATACTCTTGCAGGGCTGAGGAAGCTGTGCCAGAACAGTGTGAATTTGGCCTCTGCAATGGCGATGTAGGCTCAAAATTCGCACTGTTCCAGC
This sequence comes from Cibotium barometz, assembly GCF_041138505.1. Taxonomy (NCBI): domain Eukaryota; kingdom Viridiplantae; phylum Streptophyta; class Polypodiopsida; order Cyatheales; family Cibotiaceae; genus Cibotium; species Cibotium barometz. The sequence continues at coordinate 33,106,596 of NC_141085.1, read as the reverse complement.
ACCTCACCCCTAGCCACTCAGGATCATTTCTGATGCATTTATGAAGTTGAGCACACTAATTGTGAGAAACAGTAGTTTCTAAGATAAAAACATCCTTAATCATGTGTAAAAATATAGTGTTTATCATCCAATGCATCAGAATTGCTCCTGGAGGACTGGGGAAGCTATGCCAAAACAGTGCGAATTTAGGCTCTGCAACGGTGATGCGGGCTCAAAATTCGCACTGTTCTGGCACTGCTTCCCCAGCCACTCAGGATCATTTCTGATTTATAATGAAGTTGAGCACACTAATTGTGAGAAATAGCAGTTTATAAGATAAAAACATCTTAAATCATGTGTAAAAATATAGTATTTATCATCTAATGCATCAGAATTGCTCCTGGAGGACTAGGGAAGCTATGCCAGAACAGTACAAATTTAGGCTCTGCAATGGCGGTGCAGGCTGAAAATTCGCACTGTTCTGGCACTGCTTCCCCAGCCACTCAGGATCACTTCTGATGCATTTATAATGAAGTTGAGCACACTAATTGTGAGAAATATTAGTTTATAAGATAAAAACACCTTTAATCATGTGTAAAAATATAGTGTTTATCATCCAATGCATCAGAATTGCTTGTGGGGGAGGACTGAGAAAGCTGTGCCAAAACAGTGCGAATTTAGGCTCTGCATCGACGGTGCAGGCTCAAAATTCGCATTGTTCTGGCACTGCTCCCCCAGCCACTCAGGATCATTTCTGATGCATTTATTATGAAATTGAGTACATTAATTGTGAGAAATAATAGTTTATAAGATAAAAACATCTTTTTCATGTGTAAAAATATATTGTTTGTCATCTAATGCATCAGAATTGCTCCTGGAGGACTAGGGAAGCTATGCCAGAACAGTGCGAATTTAGGCTCTGCAGCGGCGGTGCAGGCTTAAAATTTGCACTGTTCTGGCACTCCTCCCCCAGCCACTCAAGATCATTTCTGATGCATTTGTAATAAATATGAGTACAGTAATTGTGAGAAACAATAGTTTATAAGATAAAAACAGCTTTAATCATGTGTAAAATTACATTGTTTGTCATCCAATGCATCAGAATTGCTCTTGAAGTACTGAGGAAGCTATGCTAGAACAGTGCAAATTTAGGCTATGCAGTGGCGGCGCAGGCTCAAAATTTGCACTGTTCTTCCCCATCCACTCAGAATCATTTCAGATGCATTTAATGAAGTTGAGTACATTAATTATAAAAAAAATAATTTATAAAATAAAAATATCTTTAATCATGTATAAAAATACATTATTTGTCATCAAATGCATCAGAATTGCTCGTGGAGGGCTGGGGAAGCTATGCCAGAACAATGTGAATTTGGGCTCTACAGCAGCGGTGCAGGTTCAAAATTCGCATTGTTCTGGCACTGCTCCCCCAGCCACTCAGAATCATTTTTATCATCCAATGCATCAGAATTGCTCCTGAAGGGCTAGGAAAGCTGTTCTGGCACTACTCCCCTACTGGAAGAGGCCATGGTGGTAAGAAAAGAGAAGAAGGGAAAAGAAAAGCTTGTTTTACAACAGAAGAGTGGAGAGGAGAGAAAGTTCAGGGTTTTCAGTAGTGCAGCAATGGAAAGCTTAAAAGAGGGTTAGAGTTTGAGAATAGGCTTCCTGAACCTAGGGTAGACTAAAGAGGGATAGAGTTTCTGCAGCAATGGAGAGGGAGGGAGCTTGAGAGAGAGAGAGAGAGAGAGAGAGAGAGAGGGAGATTGAGAGGGAGGGAGCTTGAGAAGGAGAGAGAGCTTGAGAGGGATGGAGTTTCTGCAGCAATGGAGAGCTTAGAAAAGGAAGAAAGAGGGAGAGGGAGCTTGAGACTGAGGGAGCTTGACAAGGAGGGAGAGCTTGAGAGGTATGGAGTTTCTGCAGTAATGGAGAGCTTAGAAGAGGAAGAAAGAGGTTCAAAATGAGATTTCCAAACCTAGAGTATGTTGGGGGAAGTTTGAGAGAGAAAACACACTTTTGGGAAAAAATTGAAAATTTTCAATTTTTAGGGTTTTTCATCTGCGCGATTCTAGGTGGGGGGACCTCTAAGTTTGGGCCCAAGAGGTAGGGGGACAAGAGTAGTAATTAGGCCCCATTAACAAACCAAAGCCTAGGTCCCCTAGGGTCAAAGAAGTCAAAAATGTGCACCCAACCCTCTTCCTATTGGTCCATTCCTAATCAAAAGTTAATCCAAGAGGCCCTCTTTGGGTCCAAAAAATTCCTAATAAAGAAGGACATTTGCAAAAAGTGAACGAGATGCAAGCAGTTTGAAGAGCACATCATACCCTTGCTTGACACAACGCAGGTCAGTGGTTGTCAGTGATTCTCTAAAGCTTTAGTATAAATTATTTGAATTCTAAAGTGATTATCCTAAACCAGCCCAACCAGCCTGATGGTTGGAACTGGAACATCAACAGCAATATAGTTGATCATGTTCTAGACCAGCCCAGTGGTTGAAATTGTTTAGTTTTCTTGTAGTGAATAATTGTTTTGTTTTCTAGTAGTTGTTTAGTTTAATTACTGAATTTCCAACTATAGCAACAATATATAGTTCACATGTACCTTTTTGTTATTAGTGTTGATGGGTGGTGAAATTGATTTGTTTTCTAATGATGGTGCTGTTATTAAGAGAGCTCTGTATAATCACCAATTAGCATGTCCCCAAGAAAAGCTAGAGAATGCCCTATTTAATTTTTAATAATTTAATTTAAATAAATAAAAAATTATTTGATAAAAAAAATTATATTTATTTTTCCTTTTTTTGGAAGAGAGCTTTACAATTATATTATATAATTTTATTTTGTAATTGGGTGGTTGCAAGATGAGGGTACTCACTTTCGTTCACTCTCTCCAAAATTGGGACATCCATCCATCTCGGGCGGAGTACCTCGATCGTGATAGTGCCGCGAATCAAAAGACGACACGTGCCTCCCGAGCCTAAATCAACATATCTCGATCGAGATGCCAACTAATGCCACGCTAGCAGGTCCGGCTTTCCAGGCGTCATCCATGTCACCAATACATGTCACCGCCACCACAATATCTCGATCGAGATATCTATGCCACTCGGATCCACATCAGGGCCACGCTGTATCCCCGTAGGCATATTTGACTAGCACATCTCCATCGTCCACGTATCTCGAACGAGAAATATACATCCAATCGCGACCATTCATTGTTCGAGGTAATCGGATACAATCTCCACCGTCCCCATATCTCGATCGAGATACTGAGTTCAAATCTCAGCCGTCCAAATATCTCGATCGTGATATAGAGATTCAATCTGCACCGTCCGAATATCTCGATCGAGATACGTAGATGCAATATCCACTGTCCAATTATCTCGATCGAGATAAGGAAACGCAATCTATACCGTCCATTCACGTACGCTGGAAGATGCGATCTCGGCCGTTTAAATATCTCGATCGAGGTATATAATGAATCTTGACCGTCGAGATACCTTTTCGTGGTAATGCCTTTAAATCGTGGCCGTCCATTTACCTCGATCGAGATATTAATATCAAATCTCAGCCGTCGATCCTTCCCCAACCCTAGAATTAGGTGTGTATCTTGGCCGTATGTTGCACTAACCCTAATATCCAGAGCGTTAATCTTGCAAACCCTAAATTGCATGATGTTACCGAACCTCGATCGAGGTTATAAAACCGGAAAACTTTTTTTTTTGCCTCATTTTCACAAGTCGTTTTCACTCCCTTGCTCTCTCTTGATTTGGATTAGTGTTAGTGTGCCCATTAGCTTTGTTTTTAGCTTCATTAGTGCTACTTAGCACTAAGCATTAGACCTTTCACATTAGACCCTTCACATTGGACCCTTCACATTGGGCTTAGGTTTTAGCATGGAGGGCCACGATGAGGGCCACGAGGAGGGCCGCTCATCTATTGCGGACCTCATCGCGGAGATAGACCGTGAGTTAGCGGCTATCCGTAGGAGTGCTAGAGACACTCCGTCTACATTACATATCGTGGCAGACTTGGAGGCGATGCTTGCGTCCCTTCGTAGCCTTCACGATATTGTTTATGTAGATGAGTGGATAGCCCACCATCGCGCTGCTCCGGTGTCACATGGCCTGACATATCGTCAGGTCTGTGATCTTGCTCCTATTAGGGATGGGGCTTTCCTAGATCTTTTCCTCGATAGTCGTGGGATGAGGCCCGGGGCGGGGAAGCCCCTCACTATTTCGCGGTGTTCGCATCCTCGTATGGCGGCACATATCTATAGTCGATATGTTGCCGCATATGGGAGGATGCCGAACAACCGCCAGATCCCCATATACTTCGCAAAGCAGTTATATGCGGAGTTTGTCTTAGGGGAGGAGGTCGATTACACCAGCCATCGTCCGGGTGGTGGTGCTGGCCGAGGCCGTCTCCAGGACCAGGGTAGGCGGCCTCCACCAGCACTTCGTGTAGCACCTGCCACAGATCCTTCATTTGTGCCATTGTCGACAGTAGAGGCTCTTGGCATGCAGGTCGGCATTGACGTACGGAGTACCACGGAGAGCATCCAGCACGTGGTGCGCCTATTCTCACGAGCTATACCGACGACAGATGTGGAGGTATTTACATATATATTACGTCTTAAGTTTTTTTGGTCATTTATCTTCATGTTTATATGTACTTTTCTATATTTTTACATGAGCAGCATGGTTGATTGTGTCACGCAGGTTCCCACACCTGCCACTCAGAGGCTCACTCAGGAGTTGGTAGAGGCGAGAGCGGAGATAGACCGCCTCCGAGCTGCATTACAGATGGCAGAGGCAGCTACTGCAGAGGCACAGCATCTGAGAGAGTCCGACATCCAGCAGGTAGGTTTCTCTTGCACGTTTAAGTTACAAATTTCTTTAAGTAATACCTAATGAGAGACTAATCAAATATTTTAATGCTTTACTTTTTTGCGTAGGCTCGGACCGAGGTAGAGAGCTCCAGAGCTGAGGCACAGCATCATCATATTATGGAGCAGATTGCCCAGCACAGGGCAGAGCAGCTGATGCTGCATGTTCGAGAGTATCGTAGATCATCGGATGTGACAGTGCCTTACCTACCATTATATCCACGGCCTATCACAGAGGTTTTTCGACGACCTCTCCCTCAGGATGCACCTCCCTTCCTACGTGATGCGTGCTGCTGTTTATGTATCGAGGACATTGATAGTACAGGAGGATATGCCCTAGGATGTGGACATATTTTCCACTTGTCTTGCATCACCCAGGAGCTCGTCCGGTTCTCAGCATGCCCATCCTGCCGTGCACGCGTCGACTTAGCGACGTACAGGGTATTGGGCATCGATGATCTTCACCCAGGCCTTGTACGAGTAGATGCCAGGACTGGGAGGCCTGTCGACTTTACATCAGCTATGGACTTGGGACTCGACGCCTTCGACGATAGAGCCCAGGAGCCTGAGGTGCCTCCTGAGATAGAGTGGAGCTCACATGAGTTCGACGCTTACCAGAGAGTCCTACATGAGAGCCAGGTGACAGCATTTGAGCGCGTGGGTGGTGCTGGCCCTAGTGGCACAACGGGTGATGGTGCTAGCAGCAGTGCTGCTTCTCATGAGCAGCGTGTCCTTACAGCAGAGGAGCTTACACGAGCAGAGTGGCAGACACGCACCATTGCAGATTATAGATTTTGGGTGTACAGACAGAGGCGTCTTGCATTAGCACGACGCAGAGAGAGAGAGAGGGCCATAGCAGCTTTTGGGACTCGTGAGCTCCCGAGTATACCGGCACCAGCTCACGATCCTTCCTTTGAGGCAGACCTCCCCGCAGACATTCGACGACCCCCGCAGCCGGCACAGCCTCCTCGACGTGCACAGCAGCCTCGACGCGCACGTCGACCGGCAGTTAGAGATGACGATTTTGATTGGGTTGCTGTTGATAGTGACTAAACTCAGACTAGCTGGGTTAGCTCACTTACATTGTACTTAGATTTTTGGGCAGTGACTAACCTCAGGCTAGCTGGGGTAGCTCATTTTCATTCTGATGTACTTATTTGATGTTTATATCATTATGAGTTTTCTCATTATTGAGTATCATTACATTTTAGTTGATGTTCTTGATTTTATTATATTTCTTAACACTTTTGCTATCATATTGTTTGTTGAAAATCTCCATGCCATCGTACCCAAACATGCTCCGATGGGGACCAAACTTTGCAAGCATGTGGGGGTGGGCCCCCCCCACATGCTTGCAAAGTTTGGTCACAATCAGAGCATGTTTGGATTGGCAATCGGCGCCCAGTGCGGGTTTTTCAAGTCTCTTGGTGCTTAAGAGGCCATGGAAAATCCGGGCCTTCCCCATACCATCGTACCCAAACATGCTCCGATGGGGACCAAACTTTGCAAGCATGTGGGGGGGGCCCACCCCCACATGCTTGCAAAGTTTGGTCCCCATCAGAGCATGTTTGGATTGGCAATCGGCGCCCAGTGCGGGTTTTTCAAGTCTCTTGGTGCTTAAGAGGCCATGGAAAATCCGGGCCTTCCCCATACCATCGTACCCAAACATGCTCCGATGGGGACCAAACTTTGCAAGCATGTGGGGGGGGCCCACCCCCACATGCTTGCAAAGTTTGGTCCCCATCAGAGCATGTTTGGATTGGCAATGGGCGCCCAGTGCGGGTTTTTCAAGTCTCTTGGTGCTTAAGAGGCCATGGAAAATCCGGGCCTTCCCCATACCATCGTACCCAAACATGCTCCGATGGGGACCAAACTTTGCAAGCATGTGGGGGTGGGCCCTCCCCACATGCTTGCAAAGTTTGGTCGCAATCAGAGCATGTTTGGGTTGGCAATGGGCGCCCAGTGCGGGTTTTTCAAGTCTCTTGGTGCTTAAGAGGCCATGGAAAATCCGGGCCTTCCCCATACCATCGTACCCAAACATGCTCCGATGGGGACTAAACTTTGCAAGCATGTGGGGGGGGCCCACCCCCACATGCTTGCAAAGTTTGGTCACAATCAGAGCATGTTTGGATTGGCAATCGGCGCCCAGTGCGGGTTTTTCAAGTCTCTTGGTGCTTAAGAGGCCATGGAAAATCCGGGCCTTCCCCATACCATTGTACCCAAACATGCTCCGATGGGGACCAAACTTTGCAAGCATGTGGGGGGGGCCCACCCCCACATGCTTGCAAAGTTTGGTCCCCATCAGAGCATGTTTGGATTGGCAATGGGCGCCCAGTGCGGGTTTTTCAAGTCTCTTGGTGCTTAAGAGGCCATGGAAAATCCGGGCCTTCCCCATACCATCGTACCCAAACATGCTCCGATGGGGACCAAACTTTGCAAGCATGTGGGGGGGTGCCCACCCCCCCACATGCTTGCAAAGTTTGGTCCCCATCGGAGCATGTTTGGGTACGATGGTATGGGGAAGGCCCGGATTTTCCATGGCCTCTCCCACATGCTTGCAAAGTTTGGTCCCCATCGGAGCATGTTTGGGTACGATGGTATGGGGAAGGCCCGGATTTTCCATGGCCTCTTAAGCACCAAGAGACTTGAAAAACCCGCACTGGGCGCCCATTGCCAACCCAAACATGCTCTGATTGTGACCAAACTTTGCAAGCATGTGGGGGGGGCCCACCCCCACATGCTTGCAAAGTTTGGTCCCCATCGGAGCATGTTTGGGTACGATGGTATGGGGAAGGCCCGGATTTTCCATGGCCTCTTAAGCACCAAGAGACTTGAAAAACCCGCACTGGGCGCCCATTGCCAATCCAAACATGCTCCGATGGGGACCAAACTTTGCAAGCATGTGGGGGGGGCCCACCCCCATATGCTTGCAAAGTTTGGTCCCCATCGGAGCATGTTTGGGTACGATGGTATGGGGAAGGCCCGGATTTTCCATGGCCTCTTAAGCACCAAGAGACTTGAAAAACCCGCACTGGGCGCCCATTGCCAATCCAAACATGCTCCGATGGGGACCAAACTTTGCAAGCATGTGGGGGGGGCCCACCCCCATATGCTTGCAAAGTTTGGTCCCCATCGGAGCATGTTTGGGTACGATGGTATGGGGAAGGCCCGGATTTTCCATGGCCTCTTAAGCACCAAGAGACTTGAAAAACCCGCACTGGGCGCCCATTGCCAATCCAAACATGCTCCGATGGGGACCAAACTTTGCAAACGTGTGGGGGGGACTCACCCCCACACGCTTGCAAAGTTTGGTCCCCATCGGAGCATGTTTGGGTACGATGGTATGGGGAAGGCCCGGATTTTCCATGGCCTCTTAAGCACCAAGAGACTTGAAAAACCCGCACTGGGCGCCCATTGCCAATCCAAACATGCTCCGATGGGGACCAAACTTTGCAAGCATGTGGGGGGGGCCCACCCCCACACGCTTGCAAAGTTTGGTCCCCATCGGAGCATGTTTGGGTACGATGGTATGGGGAAGGCCCGGATTTTCCATGGCCTCTTAAGCACCAAGAGACTAGAAAAAACCGCACTGGGCGCCCATTGCCAACCGAAACATGCTCTGATTGTGACCAAACTTTGCAAGCGTGTGGGGGGGGCCCACCCGCACACGCTTGCAAAGTTTGGTCCCCATCGGAGCATGTTTGGGTACGATGGTATGGGGAAGGCCCGGATTATCCATGGCCTCTTAAGCACCAAGAGACTTGAAAAACCCGCACTGGGCGCCCATTGCCAACCCAAACATGCTCCGATGGGGACCAAACTTTGCAAGCATGTGGGGGGGGCCCACCCCCACACGCTTGCAAAGTTTGGTCCCCATCGGAGCATGTTTGGGTACGATGGTATGGGGAAGGCCCGGATTTTCCATGGCCTCTTAAGCACCAAGAGACTTGAAAAACCCGCACTGGGCGCCCATTGCCAACCCAAACATGCTCTGATTGTGACCAAACTTTGCAAGCATGTGAGGGGGGGCCCACCCCCACATGCTTGCAAAGTTTGGTCCCCATCGGAGCATGTTTGGGTACGATGGTATGGGGAAGGCCCGGATTTTCCATGGCCTCTTAAGCACCAAGAGACTTGAAAAACCCGCACTGGGCGCCGATTGCCAATCCAAACATGCTCCGATGGGGACCAAACTTTGCAAGCATGTGGGGGGGGCCCACCCCCATATGCTTGCAAAGTTTGGTCCCCATCGGAGCATGTTTGGGTACGATGGTATGGGGAAGGCCCGGATTTTCCATGGCCTCTTAAGCACCAAGAGACTTGAAAAACCCGCACTGGGCGCCTATTGCCAATCCAAACATGCTCCGATGGGGACCAAACTTTGCAAGCATGTGGGGGGGGCCCACCCCCATATGCTTGCAAAGTTTGGTCCCCATCGGAGCATGTTTGGGTACGATGGTATGGGGAAGGCCCGGATTTTCCATGGCCTCTTAAGCACCAAGAGACTTGAAAAACCCGCACTGGGCGCCCATTGCCAATCCAAACATGCTCCGATGGGGACCAAACTTTGCAAGCGTGTGGGGGGGACCCACCCCCACACGCTTGCAAAGTTTGGTCCCCATCAGAGCATGTTTGGGTACGATGGTATGGGGAAGGCCCGGATTTTCCATGGCCTCTTAAGCACCAAGAGACTTGAAAAACCCGCACTGGGCGCCCATTGCCAATCCAAACATGCTCCGATGGGGACCAAACTTTGCAAGCATGTGGGGGGGACCCACCCCCACATGCTTGCAAAGTTTGGTCCCCATCGGAGCATGTTTGGGTACGATGGCATGGAGATTTTCAACAAACAATATGATAGCCAAAGTGTTAAAAAATATAATAAATTCAAGAACATCAACTAAAATGTAATGATACTCAATAATGAGAAAACTCATAATGATATAAACATCAAATAAGTACATCAGAATGAAAATGAGCTACCCCAGCTAGTCTGAGGTTAGTCACTGCCCAAAAATCTAAGTACAATGTAAGTGAGCTAACCCAGCTAGTCTGAGTTTAGTCACTATCAAGATAGAGATCTAGTCAGCAGCACCCTCTCTAGCTCTCAACTGCTCTAGAATGCTCTCATGGTCATCCACTCGAAGCCGAAAACGAGGGTGAGAACTGTGTTTTCGGCTCTGTACTCGAACAAGAGTGAGCCTGGTAGCAACCACTAGATGAGAGAACTGAAATGCCTCTAACTCCCACTTCCACTGCTGGAACTCAAGACTCCCCCGATGAAGTCGAATCTGCTGGTAGAACCGGCCTGCCACAATCATGCTATGGGCGTCATAAGAAAACCCATGATCATCCACTGTATCCTGGTCAAGCATGCACTTTGGCCTAGTGCAACTCATCAGATAGTAGTCTACTCCCTCGCTGTTTCCCTCACTGGCAATAACAGCAAATACATCACCCTCCTGTAGCAAATCTGTCAGGTCATCATAACTGACCATGAACGCAGGACCTGTGTGCTCATCAGACACCACTGGATGTGAAGGATGCTCGGGGGAGAGGAATGTCTGTATCCATGCATCTGCCCATCCTCTCGAGGCACAATGTGACCAATCGCCATCCATACATGCTCCACAGAAGCATGCAAACCGTCGTGTGTAAATCGTGGGGGCCGCCATGCACGTGCTCCTGATGGAATGTAAGCCCAAGGTGCCAGGTACTGTGTCACAATCATGGGAGGCTCTGCGGTCAATCGTGCCACCATCCACATGCCAAAAAAATCTCCTGACAATCCGAGCATCACGTCTGGGGTACGATGATGCTGCACTCCCACACAAATGTTGGGAGCACCACTCGACTACGTGGCCCGCATCTCTGAACCGCTGAGCATCCTGTCGCAGCTGATGACGCCTCAAGGCACGTTTCACACACGCGCCTGCACCATCATGCTCACCCTTCCCGTGACCAGTCTCAAAGAATGACCAAATCACTGGGATACTAGACTGCACATGCCACCTATAAATCCATAAAAGATAGTCTTAGTTATTGTTTTCTTTAAGATGTTCTAGTGAATTTAGTTTAATTGAAAATGTAAGAAAGCCATAAGTACAACCTGTAGAGCCAATAGAATTGACGTGATGACTTGAACTGTGCGCCACAACCATCCGACCAAACCCATCGCTGGACATGTCTGATCCCACAATCTCCTAAAAAATCGTCATGGAGACGAAAGCAGTGTTGCACAAAATGTGCATCATGTGAACGATCATCACTGATATAGAAATGATACTCTCGAATAATGACACGGGTCTCGGGGGTACTCGCTATCCCATCTACATGAGCCTCTGCATGTCGATAGCTAATGTGGACCAAAATAGCAACCTGGTGAGGGAAGCAATACATACGTTTAGGACACAAAAAATCAATTAAGTAATGAAGCTCAAACATAAAACAAATAGTACAAAATATAACCATTACCTGCTCTGAGAAGTAATACTCAGATTGTATCTCCTGAAAAGGTGTGAAAGTGTAGTTCTCTGCAAAATCAATCACAGAGACGACCACACCAATAGGAAACTCTGCTAGGCATGCTCGGAACTGACGATCCTGCCACTTGGCACAATGACTGTGCCGTATGTAGGGGTAGATCTGCTCCCTAAATGTGGCTGTGAAGTGACAACGTGGTGTATGTTTGTCCACGAGCTGCAACTTCCTGGACTGTCCACCACTCTGGAGCTGGTGTGTCACATACTCATAACGTTGCCATGCCACTATCTCTTGGTCACTTGCATCAAGATCTACCATCTGTAGATGTGCAAGTGAACCACATGATGTGCAATTGCTCTCCACACAAGGCATCCTATGGAACTGGGCATCCTCCGTGCGTGCACACAAAAGAGAGTGGATGAAATCACGTGGACTACGAGGCAACTCTCTATGCCCACTAAGAGAACGGAACACATCATAAAAAAGATTGAACTCAACATGGTAGCGACAACAACATGTGTCACGCTGACGTGAGTACCTCACAAACCAAGGCTTACACCCCTCAAATGACCTTTGCCCAATTTTAAGCTCTGGATACGAAGCTACAAACTGAGAATACAACTCAGTTTGGGACATTTCAAGAAAGCAAGCACCGTGCTCAATGAACACTCCTCTTGTCACTCTCTTACGCAAAGCTTTCTTGAAAACTGGCGATGCACGACAATTCTCCTCCCAAAAACTTTCTATCAAGGTTCTAGTGGTTTCATCTAGTAGGCGATCATGCCTAGCTACACGACCACTACTCGCCCACATAGCACCAACCTCATTGGCATCTAAACTTTGTCGCCTAATAGACCCAACTCTAAGTGCGTGTGGTGCTATGGAAAGGATGCGAGATGTGGCACTAACCTTACCCTTCATTTGGGAGCTACTTATGGCTGCCACAATAGCCCGTCGAGCAGCCAAAGCGTCCGCAGAGTTCCTCTTCTTGTTAACTATATAGGAATGACGAACACTTTGTAGCACCGCCATGCCAGCTCTCCTCTCTCTTCGACCTCCAATGTCGGAAAGCGCCCTGCAGTTGGCCATGTTGGGCAGATCAATCAAAGCATCAAGCACACATGCCTGTGATGAAGACGTGAGGTCTTTGAAATAGGATTGGAAGATTGCATGGGCACGACGATGTGCCCCTGACTTTGATAGTTCTTTCCTATCCACACGAAGGGCGCCCAAAGGAGGGGGGGTGGGTTCTTGTAGAAGAGAGGACTCAAGAAGGGCGGGTTCATGTGGATTATCTAAACTAAGGGGTAGTGGGGGGGAAGAGGGCGAAGGGAGAGGAAGTGGAAGAGGAGGAGCAAGGCTTGGATCATCGCCAACGGAAGGTGTTGCTCGTTGACGTGCTCTCCACTCTCTCTTTCTCTCACGAGCTACCCTTCTCCTCTCCTCCTCTTGAACTTGGTGGATGGGGGGGAGTCTAGTCCTATCACGTTTCCGACTCCTACGGCTTTGAGAACCCATTCTCAAGGAAGCTAAGAGAGAAAATATTATAAGGGCTCAATGATGGGATAGTACTACAGATAAGTGTGGGATAGTACTAGAGATGTGTGATTATATAGGAAAAATAGGTTATCCACTTCAAATCTCACTGGATTTCCTATCTAAGATTGATTGGATAACTAAGATAAACATAAAGATATTTAAAGATAAACTATTATCCACTTAAAAATTAATATTATTTATAATATTTATTAACAAGTCTAAATATTTATCATTACCAGATATATAAATATATATAAATATATCTTTAAAGAAATCTTTTATTTTATAATTATATAACTGCTTTTTTTAAATAAAGTATTTTTTTCATATTTTATTCAAAGGTTTATTCTACATAAAAAATTTTCAAGAAATATAAAAATAAAAAATTTATTTTTTTAAAATTAATAATATGATCTTTAATAATATTTTTATTGATCTAATCCCAAAATATAATCCTTTTAAATTAGTGATTTTAAATTCTTTTATTTAATAAGTTACATATATTTTATTATTTAAATTTCTATATTCTATTTCTCTAAATTACTAAATTAACTTTTCCAAAAATATGTTTTTGAAAAAAGAGGGGAGGTGGGAAGGAGATGCCACGTGTCACAAGCGTGCATGACACGTGGCATTCTCTTGACATGTGGCACTATTATGGTTGATGTGGCAATTCCATGATGTGGCATGCCATGTCACCATGTGCGAGGTGGCATGCAAAGGTGGCAAGATGATGTGGCATTAATGATGACTAGGATGATGAGGTGGGGAGTCAACTAGGTTGACCATGTTGACATGGAGGGTGGAGGTGGCAAGCTGCTTATGTGGATCCTCTCGATGCTCACGTGGACATAAAGTGGCATGCATGTATAAGGTTTGGGCCTACCCAAGCCTCACACATGGAATGAAACCTAAGCTGTGAAGTTTACCAAGCCTAGATTTCCAAACCTAACTAGGATTGGTTTTAGACTTGAAAAGGGGAGAGTGGACACAATATGGGAATTTTCACTTGGGAGGATTGAAAATGGACCTTCCCATACTCAAATCAAGCCAAATTTTTTTTGATAAATTCATGGCAACAAGAGTATTGATCCCATGAGTTTTTAGATTGAAAGATTCAATATTTAATTTTCTAGAATTAAATTACTATTGATTTAATGGGCCTCTGACAGTCATAATAAATTTTCCAAAGTAAATCTACAAAATCAAACCGTTAGATTTGTAATTTTATCTTATACCCACATTATACTAATCTTTCCCAATCTAATCATCACTAGATCCATACAATTTGAGCATTTTAAATGGTAGATGTGGTGGGAGGATAAAATAGTATGTTTTTTAACAATTCTAATATCTTTTAAATAATATAGAAAATAGTAGAACACATCAAAAATTACTCGATAAATCAAGTTAAGCTCTATGTTATTTGTATTTGTGAAATGCAAAGTGGGAACATCGTATGAGTAATAATGTAAAAGTTACAGGCAATTTACTCACATTCACTATACCTGTCTAAACCTAGGACAGGGCCTGTATACAAACTTGGTTCCCAAAGAAAAGGGGATTTGCAATTATTGGATATTCGATCAGATTATAGTTTTAGGTGCCCAACTTTGCATATGATGTTTCATTAGAAGACCTTGAAGTGAAACTCCTTGGCTAACTATGAGAGATTGGCTATTCTTCTTGAAAAAATGCCTGTTTTTCAGCTAAAGCCAAGGGCGCCCACGCCATGAAACTAGATAACCTCATCTTGCAACCACCCAATTTTGTATTTAATAAATTATTTTAAAATAATTTTTTTTTATTTTTTCGTATTTAAAAATCATGAAATATAATGGTGAGGTAGCAGGCGTTTTGCCACATGGAAAAAATATGTTGACATGGAACCTTCACGTGGGCATTCCTCATGCTCAAGTGTGAGGTGGCGATTCCATGCGTGTATATGATGTATCATGCTATGTACCCCACAGAAAGTCAACCAAGTTTACTGTGCGCTGCTGAGGTGGCAAGATGACATGTACATTCTTGATTATGTAGAAATGCCATGTATGCATTTGATGTGGCATGCCATGTAGGCTTTAGGAAGTCAACCTTGTTGACTAAGTTGAGGTGGCATGATGACGAGACATGCTAAGATGGCAAGATGCTTATGTGGAGTCTCCCCCATATGATGTGGCATGTACATGTAGGACTAAGACCATAGCTCAATTGCTTGAAAAATGGCATAATCTCTAGGCTTGGTGAAACACCAAGCCTAATAGGGTTCCTTTGTTTTAGACTTTGGGCAGACAAATAGTGAAAATTTGATTAAGATGGTTGAAAAATGGGCTTCCCTTACTCAAATTCACTCAAAAGATTTTTTGTTAAATTCATCATGACAAGTACTTTGATCCACAAGAAATTCAAGTGTAATGAGGGTTGTATAAGATTTATACAATTAAATTATTAAAATTTTATAGTCCCTCTAAAGAGGCTGAGAGAATTTTCTACAGAAGATCGGAAGAAATCCAACCGTTAAAATTACAATTTAACAATATGGCCACATTCTATACATATTTTTCTAACTTCTCACCGTTGGATCTTCAATGATGAGGTTCACATTTTCCAAGATCTTGAATACAAAATCACATTTTGCTTTACAATAAAAAGCAGTGAAAACATGTTTATAAAAAATAGTTAAAAAACCAAAAAAAATCCCAATAAATTAAGTTAAGCTGTATTCAATGTGTTACATTCATGTACGAATTGGGACGATCATTGAACTTGGGATGCAGAAGTAATAAGCATTGTATGTGTGACATATACTGTACTAAAGAAAGGTGAAAAATGCAAATGCCAAAACTTCCATGCAATGAAACAATCACTAAATTATTGTTAATGTTATTTATTTATCAAATAAATTTTATGTACTATAGAAATAAATTTTATTTATTAAAAAAATAAAAACAGTATTCGTTACTTAAAATAACTAATTCATTCATCATTTCTAAAAATTAAAATTATCTTTAATATTTTACAATAAATCATCATTATCTGTAAAAATCTTGATTTTATCCATAATCTAATTTAATCAATAAAATGCTAACTAGCTTGGTATATATGGCCCAATTTTTGGAGTCTCCCTCATTCTCAGAGCTTCACCAACTTTGGAGATAGCTCCACTCCAAGCATATGTTAGTATTACTTTAATCTTACTTATCTTCAATTTTTTGCTTAATCTCTTTTTTCCTACTTCTTAGCATGGGTTCACAAAGTCGTAGAAGTAGAAAAAGCAATAGGCAACGTGATCCCCTGCTCTACCTTGTTCATGAGGAGAAAGCAAGGGTTTGCATGGAAGATAGGAGAAGAAGAGATCATGAGCGCAAAGCAAGGGCTTGAGTATTGCAACGCACGGTGGGTTCGATTGGTGAGGCATCATCTCCTCCCCCCACCCATTCTCCATCTATTCCCCATGACCCCACTCCACCTCCTTCTCCCACAATTCTTTCTCCACCCTATTTTGAGCCCTTTGCCACTCCTCCCTTATACCTTGCCCATGCGGTTGTCACTCCACCCTCAAGCGCCACCCATGAGGTGGACACTCCTATCTTCGGTGGCTCTCCACCTTTTGGCACGCCCTCCGAGTTTGGCACTTCTCACTTGGGTGTTGCCCACCATGAGTTAGCCACTCCTCCATTGGGTGCCTCTCCATCTTTGGGTGCACCATCCGAGCTTGCCACTCCTTTGTCGGGCGCCTCCTATGAGTTTACCACTCCTCTTACCAGCCTTGGGTGCAGCCCACGTGTTTGCCTCACCTCTCTTGGGTGACACCTATGAGCTTGGCGCTCCTCCATCTAGTGCAGCCCATGACCTTGATGCTACTCCTCGATGTGGTGCACATGCCCTTCCTGCCCCGCTGCCACGACAATCCTCACTTTGGTGATGCCAATGACACTGTCGACCATGTGCTTGCCACTCCACCCTCCGGTGTTGCTCATGAGGCATCTTCTCATAGGAAATCCCTTTCTAGGTTTGGTGCACGAAACCGTGCCAATGCTATCTTCGACAAGTACTTTGTTGACCTCGATGTGGCATCACAGTCTAGTGTGCTAGATGCATTGCTATGGCACTCACGCATGGCGTAGTGTACCGTCACTTCTGCGATTTGCAGCCCACATTCGAGGAGGGCTGGTGCTGGTGTGCTACGGAGCTTGAGGCAATCCTACAGGCATAGTGAAGCGTAAGATGCATCCAGATGGATTGGCTATAAGACGTGCCCTTACAACGTTTGTTTCCAGCAGTGCCTTGCTAGGTACGCATCGTGCCACTTCTCGCATACTTCAGATTTGTCACTAAGCACTTCATGCACGGTTTGTGAGAGGAGACAGAGCTTGGATAGTGGGATTGAGGGTGCTCTATGGGCTACTAGTGGTCGTGTACCTAGATGCAGTTAGTTATTAGACCCTGAGATGAGGGCGATGATAGAGAGGTTTTGGAAGGAGCATTGTCATGCATCACCAGAGTACAAGAAGGCATTGCAACATAGGGTTCGTTGTTGGGAGTACATAGAACATGGGGCTTACTTTCTTGAGATGAAACACACAGACTTGTACTTTGAGTTTAGGTCTGCACACCTTGAGATCACCATCATGCAGCATTCCTTTGAGGCTTGCAAGCCTTGGTTTGTGCACTACTCGAGGTACCTCGAGTAGCGCTGGAAGCCGCCGCACGAGGTACAAGTCCACATGACACAAGCCATACAATGGTAGACGGCATCCTCTGCCCGTGGGCATAATTGCTCTCATAGTGCCCAGTTTGTGTAGCATTGCTTCCATCGTCATGATGACTTTTTGAGAGAGCATGGAGTCACATGGATAGGGTGGTGGATATGGTCTGATGGATGTGGGGCATAGTTCAAGAGTGCTCATCAATTTTATCGGCTATATTCTTGGCATCGCATGACAGGCTTCCAGGTGATTTGGAGCTTCTTCGAGACAGGGCATGGAAAGGGGGAGCACGATGGTGCAGGTGCATGTGTCAAACGCGCCCTCAAACATCACCAGCTCCGCCGTTGACAGTGAGCGCTTTTGAGATGCACATGTAGTGGATTGGTGCATTGCGCATTTGAGCACTAGTGTTGCCTCTTCCTTTCCTCAACGAGATTCTAGGATTGTCAGGAGGTTCTTTTGGTGTGTTGAGAGTACTGTCCTTGATTTTGCTTCACCAAATTGTGCGGCATGCACACATAGGCTACACCATTAGGAGCACATCCTATGATGATCCCACCATCTTCACACACGACACCATTCATGCTTTTGCGGGCCATGCATCGATGGAGACTACTCACTGTGTGAGATGCGAGAGTGGGCTGATCTAGCAGGTGTTGAGGAGGCTAGAGCAAGGAGTTGGTCCCCCCACAACTTTTGATCCTCTCACACTACTTGTGAGGACAGATCATGATTCTTTGATAGATATTTTGACAGTGGGTGATGTTTTGGCAATCATTTCCTGGGAGAGAAATGAGGAGGAGGTGGACTACTACATTCTGAAGTGCACTAGGCCCAAGTGCACCCTTGAGTGTGATGTGACTGATGATTATGGATACTCATTTGATGCCCACAGCATGATAGTGGCAGGTCACTACGACATGGGCTAGTGACAAGGATCGTAAAATGTGCACAGAGTAAATGTACAACGGTGACGCATGTCGAGGTCTGCAATGTTCAGAGCAGAGTCATTAATATGCTAGTATGCCAGAAAAAAAGCCGACGAGAGCGCCAACTCGCTCTAAATCCAAAGCTCTAAATCCAAAATCTCACCTCTCCACGCGTCGCGTGTGGCCCCAAAAGTGCCCCAAAAATAGTTCCGCGAATGGATACACCCGATCGTGACCCAAGAAGAGTATTCATTAGTAAGGAACAGATGAGGAGTTTGCAGATACATGTGAAATAAGCATTCATCTTCAAAAGCCTCTAGTGACGTATCTTTCTTTGTAACATGGTATATAACTACATTACACTTATAATTTTATTTTTATCCCCATCACTTAATAACTCAACATGTTTCTCAATGACTTGATGCTTTTGTCAAACACTTTTGCTTTAAAATGGCTTGCTTATGTTCCTCTTATGATTCATGAATTTGTAAAGCTTGTTTTGGATGATTAAACTACCTTCGTATGCAAAAATAATCTTCATTTCACATTCACTACATATACTACAGTTTACTCTTTCTTTCCCATCTTCTCCTATTCGTGGAGAAGCCCACTTAAATTGAAATTTCCACATGGATAAAATTGTACACTTGTAAGTTTTGTTACCTCAACTTTATCATTACTACCATCATTGTTAACATTGTTACTTGATACACTTGAGTTGTCATGTGATCGTGCATTTTGTTGCCCCATTGACACACCAAGCATCGAATGTAAGTTTAATTGCTTTGTATCCTACTTAAGACAACCCATTTCCTATACAATTAATAAAATAAAAATAAAATTGATTAATATATGAAAGAGAGAGAAAAGTATATAGTTTATTTGTATAATCATTAAATCATATAGTATTTTTTCAAGACCATTACCCTAAAGGTTAGGTCATCACGATTCACAAGTGACAATTGAAACCTGAAAAGAAAATTAAAATAAATAAATTATTGTAGACTTTGAATCTTACATGAAAACATTTTTGTAATGTATAGAAATATCATCACATTGATTATCCATATTATGAAATAATCGATACAATATTTTTCAATGACCTAAGTCTTAATTAATATATATGAATATTTAATTAATTAATATCCACTTTAATTCATAAAATTTTAAAATAAAAGAGATAAATCATGGAGTTTAAAAATTGAACTCACCACATGGCACTGTTAAACATTGTATAAAATCTGTTAATATTGAATATTAAATAATACCCACTTTAATTAATAAACTTTCAAAACAGAAGAGATAAATCATACACTTGACACTGTTAAACATTGTATGAAATCTATTAATATATTAGCCCATATTAATTAATACAAAAATAATTAATAAAAGGCTTACCTGGCTGAAAACACTGGCGGCTATAGAGAAAGACGCAGTGCAAGGACAAGCGAGTGGACGCCGTGGGAGAAGCTCGTCACAATTGATGACACTATGGTACGCAACGTGATCGAAATGGCCGCGAAGGTCTCCTCCATGCCATGGCCTTGTTAGGCTGCGCGCAACTCGGATCTGTTGTGCAAAACCCATCCACACAACCTGCATCCACATCCACAGCCACCACCCCTGACACGATCATCAACACCCAACTGCTAGCAACTCGGCGCGCACATCGTGTCCGGAGTGGGGGTACTTCAATCGGTGCTCCCACAAAGCCCCGTACCTCAACATCGGATAAAACGGGCTCCGAAGCTCAACAGAGTCAGGTGAAAAACGCCAACTCCCTTGGCTCACAAAAGAAGGACAAGTGACAAAACAAATGTAGAATCCCTCACTCAAACCCAAAGCCAGCCTGTGCCCACCGCCGTGGAGCAGCAACCCGCGGCTCCTGCCACACAACCACCGGCCCCACCAGCCCAAATGATTAACCTGGATGAAATGAGCACAGAGCAACTTGAATTCGATGTGTGCCGCAATGAACTACGAAAGCAAAAAATCCTCCTCACGGAGCAGTTCTACAAACACACGGAGATCGTTACGAAGATGTTGCAGGCCTGTGACAATCTCAAGTTTGAGGACAAACAATTAGAGGAGCAATGTAATAAGTTGTGAACCAAACTTGAAGATAAATAGATCAATAATCTCTGATAAAGCTTCGTCTACTTTTAGATCTTCTACAAGATGCCATTCTACTGAAACACCAGACCATAAGGATCTAAAGGCTACCTATAGCTACTCTTTCTCATATTTACACCTTCTATGGGATTTTTTTGGGGCTCTGATCCCTCTTGCATGCATCACCCAAATTCTCCTCACAACATGAGCGTGTGAAACAGCTAAATCAATGGATAAGTTGGTCATTGCTAGAGGTGATCAATGGAAGTGTCAAATCAGAGCATGCAAGAACATCGAAAAAATGAATCCATATGATAAAGTCGATATGGAAATTTCAAAAGTATTCACAAAAGGCATGGTAAAGTCTGCACTCATGAGTGAGTTACATATACAGAGTGATGAAAATAAGCTATGGCTGGTGATGTTCATGATGATGATACATGGTTGTATGCACCTGACATCCACATGGAATCTGTTCACATGATGGTAGCATAGGTTTGTTGGGAGTGCAAGTCTGAGAGAGGATGGCTATAAATAATCATAGCATGTCCATGATGTAGGGGTGATGGGAAATAAGTGGATGGATGTATGATGATGTTAAAAATAACCCATGGTTGATCATGTGCATGGGGATCACTACAAGGGATCGGGCTCATACCCGCATTCCTAGCCGCTAAAAATGACTTGTGAAAAAAAAGTAACGGACCCGTGTATCAGCGCGTGTATCATCACAGCCAGAGACATGCGTGTAAAAGCGTGTGTATAGAAGCAGTCACACGCGCTGATACGAGGGCGTATACACGCGTTTTGTCAGTTTAGCTGCGCTTAGACGCGCTGATACGAGGGTGTATACACGCGTTTTGTCAGTTTAGCTGTGCTTAGACACGCTGATACGAGGGTGTATACACGCGTTTTGGGTGTATACACACATATTTCACAGAGTATTCGCGTATATACACCCGACTTTTGCAGAGTTGACGCGTCTATACATGCGAACAGAGAGCAAAAAAAAAAAACCAAAGAGTGCTATTTGGTACCTGAATGCTGTTCCAGCATTCTAGCACCCAATAGCACTCTCTGGATTTTTTTTTGGGTGCATTGCACCATCCACGAGGAAGATTTAAGACAAGAAGGACATGAATGCATACATTGTCAATACATGATTCAAGACAGACATGAATGCAATACTATCAATTCACGATTCAATATTACTATCAAAATTTTATGTGTACACATATATACAAGGGAGTCCATATGTCGACGTGGCCCATGGCTTCAGTTACAAAAATATATATACAACCACATCCTCAATATGGAATATGATACTATAAGTCTGAGTACTACTCAGACCCAGATGATGACTCATTGCTCCCTCCATGATCAGATGAGCTCACATCGGTCGGAATGTCCAATGAGTAGTGCTCACGTCCACCCTCTGCAGTGGCGGCGGGTGGATCATCAGTGGTAGGATCAAGTAGGTACAGCAGCAGCAGCTTGTGCATGTTTAAGTAATATATAGTATATAAGTATATATATATGTAATTCAATAAACCAAAATCATTCGTTTAGAGTTTTCAAGTACTTGTCGACCGTATGGTCTCATGGCCATCTCAAACTACGCGTCCGTAATACGTCCCTCGGCTCTGAAGAGGGCCCATGTGTCACGTCTCCTATGCCGGCGAGCATACCCAGTATCGTGGGCTGTGGGCTTCCTCCCCATAACCCATCGCTGTATCATAATCAACACAATTTGTAAGATTAAAACAATCATAGAATTAATGAATTAAGTAAACAATCAAATAAAGTGGCAAGATACTTACGAACTCTGCCTCCCATGACTCGACGCCGCCAGATCCGAAATGCAAAGATCCAATGGTCTCCATCTAGATCCGTCATGCCTCCACATGCTGCCTGCTCTTCACGCCACCCTCTACTCGTTTCTTTGCCTCCTTCCACTCGTGTTTATGCGCAGTGGCAGGTTTCTCGGTAGGATAGTCACCCGCAGCTACATTTAGTCCATCATCGTACGCGAGTTTCTTAAGGTGAGATCTTTTATTACTTAAGATCTCCCTTATTCGCGTCCTTCCCCATACATCCGAGAATGTCGCATGTGGGGGATTGGGATATCGACTATGTACAGCATCTATCACCTCCCCAACTAATCGGCTATTTTGATCTTTAAATCTAATAAAACAATTTCTATACAAGTTTGACACTACCCCACGCATGTACTCCATTACCTCTTTCCCCCTCGCATCCATCACTACCCCGCCCCTATCCGTCACATCATAGCAGATCACTCCCTCCACCTCTCTCACCTCCTCCTCATCCTCACTGTCTCTAACTCTTCTCCCTCTATCTCCTCTCTCACCGTGTGCCCTACTACCTCACCCGCGGCATCCTCCACTCCCACTCTTTCTACTGCGGCGTTTGCTCTCCTCTGTACTGCGGGTGGATTCACGACTGGGGGATTATCTACGTGACTGTGGCTGTGAGGGAGTACGTGATGGTGGCTGTGAGCCCTGATGTGACGGTGCCTAGGAGGGTGTGCGTGAGTGTGTCTGGGATGGGGTATGTCTCCTCGGTGGGCGTGGAAGAGGAGAAGCTACATGTCGTCTCGTCGGACTCGCAGGCATAGACGGCAGTGGAGTGACATGGATACTCGGGGGCGGGGTATAGATACCAGGCAATCCAGGAGGGGGATGGGCATACATGTACTCTATAAGCTCAACTGGACCAGAATGGCACCCAAAATGATTTAGCATATCCATCATCCAAGTGCCTTACGCAAATGGATCGGATGAAGAACCTGGATCCATGAAGAATCTGCAGAAATAAAAGTATATACATGATTGCATCAAAGCACAAATGCAAGCTAGCACATATGATTTTGTGAAGGCAAGCCATATGCAGATGGGATCATCTCTCGGAAGAACTTGGATCGCAAGCATGGGTGAAACACAGTCGCGTGTATACACCCGTCCAAAAACGCGTGTATATGTGCATGAACGTCTGTGCAAACAGGATACACGCAGACATACACGCGTTCCTACACACGGCCTGTGCAAAAAAAAATTTGAAAGCGACCGACCTCCGACAAATCGTCCTTACAAAAAAAGACCATTGTCACAATCGTTCACAAAAGTACTACCAGCAGAGAACGGAGACAATCGCATAAAGAAAAGAGACAATAGCATAAACAAATGGAAGGAAAGAGACAGGACAAAGGACAAACTGACTCACCTCTGAAAAAGTGAGTCTTCTTTTTGGCTGGTTTCCTTCACCCGTGTGTGCTCCTTGTCTGCTCCTTGCACTTAGGTTTAGTTGTTGGAAGAGGCGATGACAAAGGAGAGGAAATCTTAGTTTGAAAATGTTTATTTGGAGAAGGCGGGTTATTTTAGGTATAGACAGGTCATCGCGTGTAACAACGCGTGTATTTTGGCGTGTATAATAAAGCAGCCACATTTATACACGCGATTTTAAAGATGTAGCCACGTATATACACGCAATTTTCAGGATGTAGCCGCGTTTATACACACGATTTTAAGGCTTTAGATGCGCTGATACACGCAATTTTAAAGATATAGACGTGCTATTACACGCGATTTATAGAAATTTTTATACTTTCATTAAAAATTGATTATGATTTTGTGTTTGCTCTTTTGTACATAGGATGTCATCAACTTCCTCAAGCAGTTCTGGTGAGGATGAGACAATGCGTCATCGTAATCGCGATGTGTGGTTGGGACAAAGGATCAAGTGTATGTGTAATCGATGTCAAGGATGCATTGTACGAGCGCGTCGAATTACCTTGAATCACATCTCCATGTATGGAGAATGGAATCAAACAGGTTTAGAGGTGAGTAGATGTAAATTGATAGTATTCAAATGACTCATGGTATACAAATTAAATTAATGGAGTTATAATATATATACTCTAATTGAAGCAGGATGCAGTACCACACCCTAACATGGTGCCCTATGCGTGGCGAGAGCACGCAAAGCGTCGACGAGATGATGCTGGAGCTTCGGGATCTATTGTCAGAGATGAGTGGGAATGGGATGCCAATAGCCCTGCACCCCACGAAGTTGTGGAAGAGGAAGTGTTTGATGATATGGTGCGGTATCTTTTTAGGGATGATCCCAAAGGTATGGACGATGATGATATGGAACAAGAGCATCTTTACAAGGCTTCATCGACACCGGTTTTTGAAGGGTGCACATTCTCTATTTTACGTGCTTCACTTGAACTACTCAATATACAAACAGTTTATGGATGGAGCAATGCAAGTCTTGACGCATTATTGAAGTAAGCATTCTAACTTGTAAATTTGAATTAGTGGTTTAGGGTTTAGGGTTTAGGATTTAGGGTTTAGGACTAATTGATGATATTGGATGCAGGCTATTATCAAACATGCTTCCAAAGGGGAATAGACTATCCACCTCAAGAGACATAGCGAGGCGCTATGTGACATTTCTTGGAGGATTGGATTATGATCGCATACATGCATGCGTCAATGATTGCATTATCTTTCGTGGGACGCATAAGGAGGCTCGACATTGTTCCACTTGTGGTGAAGCAAGGTATAGAACAGATGTGAAGAGTTTTGATGTACCTCGCATTAGGAAGTGAATGGGGTCTTCTTGGGCCCTTTAATTTGCCCAAGCCTAATCAAGGTGATTAAGGAATAGCCAAATGGGGGGTTACCATGTGGACTGAAATGTTGGGTTTTTAAGAGAGGTGTAAGAGTGATCAAAGGGTGCACTTTTTTCCCAAAAAAGGAGGGGGGCAATTTTACAATTTTCGGACCTCCATAACTTCTACATACAAGCTCCGATTTGAGCGGAGATTACAGATCCGTGATCTACGCATCAAGAGCTTTCCATAGATATGTTACATGATATGGTTTTATCCGCTAGATTTTAAATTCCATTTTCCCCCCAAAATTCAAATTCGAATAAAGTAGCCGTTTTGAAGCTTCTAATTAGAAAACGTTTCTTCTTAAGAGAAAAGGTTTGACTCCCTTAAACTGCCAAATAAAAGGGCCCAAGAAGCCTTCCATTGAGGTCCTAATGTAAAGTCTTGCGACACTTTCCTATAATTCCTCGCATCAAACAAATGTTCAAGTGCAAATCCATAGCAGAGCTCATGTCATGGCATTCCTCACATCGATCGGATGATGGCATGTGGAGAATTTCTACAGACACTCCTGCTTGGAAGCATATTGAAGATGAGTGGCCCAGTTTTAAAACAGAGCCCAGAAACTTGAGGCTTGGCCTAGGTATGGATGGAGTGAATCCATTTGCTTTCAAAAGCACCGCATACATCGTGTGGCCAGTTGTGTTGGTGAATTACAACATTCCACCATCAATGGAGATCAAGAAGGGACATCTTATGTTATCCCTTCTAATTCCAGGGAAACATAAAGTCAAGTATATGGATGTTTATCTCAAACCGTTGATTGATGAGTTGGAGGAACTATGGAGAGGTGTTGCGGTGGTGGACATTAGTAGGCCTCCCTCCTCTCGACACTTCGACTTAAAAGCAGTGTTGATGTGGACAATGCATGACTTTCCAGGATACAGCGATTGTTCTAGTGTAAGAATTCTAATTACCTCCCTACTCTAATACTATTGGCTATATTAATTATAACTATTGACTTTATTATTCTAACTTATATTTATATTTTAACAGGTTTGAAAACATCGAGTAAACATGCATGTCCTGTTTGTGGCCCTTCGTTAGTACATGAGTATGCTGATGGTTTGTGTAAGACCATATTCGATAATCATCATCATCGATTTCTCTCGTCATATCATCCTAAATATGTTGCTAGTAAGAGTAACATTCCTCTACAAACACTTCGTGCAAAAGATTGGAAGCGTATTTTGGAGTCTACAAATATTCTTCCTCCAGATGGCATGAACAGGTATAGTAATGTTTTTCAATCTTGTTTTGTGTAGTCTCTAATTGGATTAAAGATCACATAGAGCAATCCCTTGTGTAGGTACTCCATTTTTTTTCGGCTACCATATTGGACCCATCTTAAGATCAACCATCTTCTTGATCCCATGCACATCTTCAAGAATGTGGGATCTGGTATTTGGGAACATGTTATTGGTAAACGAGACAATGTTAGCATACGAGAGGACTTGCGGGTCGCAGGACGTATGCGTCAAGCTTGGCCCACGAGAGGAGGGCGGGCACGTTCGTCTTCCGCATGCACCATGGATTATATCAAAGAAAGAGGAGAAGCAGGTAAAGCAGGCCATCACCACTTTGCGTACTCCCACTGGATGCATGAGATCATTGAAGGGAGCCTTTACAACCACTAAGAAAAGAGACGTTGAGCAACTATATGGGTTGAAGTCCCACAATTGGCACAAGATGCTCCAAGTAAGTGTTTTCCAAGTCTTGTACGTTGAAATTAAATTTTGTAATGCCATAAACCATACATACATGTGCTCTTATGTGCGCAGTTCATACTACCTACTAGCATCGACCATTGTGCAAATAAGAGTTTGAAAAAATGTATTTATAAGATGGGCGAGCTTGTGAGGTATGTAAAACCCATGTCAGATCACCCTTCATTATACCTTGCAAAATGAACGTGCACGAGGTATAATGTACTATTCATTTATTTTTCAGATATGTTAGTTCTAAAGCAATTGATCCATCCACGTTGGATGATGCGCGTGTTATGGCAGTGGAGGTTGTTTGTTTGGTAGAGGAGACTTTTCCGCGAACCATTCTCACAAGTCAACTACATCTCATTGTGCATTTAGTGAACAAAATTGCTTTATGTGGCACTGTGCATGCACGTTGGATGTTCTTTCTAGAGCGCTTCATGAAGACCTTAAAAGACTTTGTGAGGCAAAGTGCAAGGCCCAAAGGAAGCATGGCTGAGGGTTGGTTGATACATGAGTCTCTTGTATATATTTCAAAATTTCTTAGTCAGGTGGACAGCTCTTTGCCACGACTATGGAGCAATGAAGAGGACTTGAGGATGACCTCTATTGTGCCTCAAGGAAAAGGACAGAGTAAAGTAATTGACAGAACATTGATTGATGATCTCAATTTCACTTGCATCCTTAATAGTGATGTGATGAGCAGATGGGTTACAAGATATGAAGATGCAAAGACAAAAAGGCAAGCAGAAAGAGCTCTCTTTCGGAGGCAACATGGCTCTCATAAGGCGTACCCTAAGCATCTAGCAACACTTTCGAATGATATCCATGTTGATTGGTTGCATGAGGAAATGGAGAGAGCAGAGAGCGGCGAGGGGCTGCATATCATGGCGGAAGAATGGGAGTATGCATGAGGATGCATGTTAAAGGTACATAGAACTAATGTTTTGCATTAGTTGTAAGTGATTTGCTTTTAATATTTATTCACATTGCTTACACAAATATTGCTTCTATTTTGGTCCAGTGCACTATGTTCAATGCTATATGGTGTGAAGGCAAGCATTTTCAAACACAAAGAATTGATGAAAAAAGGAATACACAAGATTGCGGTGTCATTAGTAGCTTTGAGGGAGCTAATGGAAAAATGGATGATTATTGTGGCACAATCCAAGACATATTTAGGCTTGACTTTCGTCGCTTCTTTGTGTATGTTTTGGATGTCAAATGGCAAATGAACGTGGTGGAAAAAGGGCCTAATGCAATGATAAAACGCCATGCAAGTGGCTATGTAACTATTGACTCTACAAAGTTTTGGCAAACAAAGAAAGATAGGCTCGTATTGCCACAACAATGTGAGCAAGTATGCATTTTTTTACTAATGTGTTTCATGTACATATATATCTAAGCTCGTGTATCCCTTGACTTTTGATATGCTAAATTAATTACTGCAGTATGTGTATTTGAGTAGGTTATCTATCTGCCAATGATGCATGACATTAAATGGTGGTACGTCATCCCTATTGCACCACGTTTCAAAGTGATGTATAATACATTCACTGATATGGAGCATATGGAGGATGTAACAAGCCGCAATGAAGATGCTGTCGAACATGTCAATGAAGATGTTGTGATCGATGATTAAGAAATAAGAGATGATCATGATAATGAGGATGAGCATGACATTTCTCATGATCATGAGAATGACCCTACCATTGAGGATGATGGTGATGTTGATGAGGATGATCAGGGCATCGATACCATTATTAATGGACAGAATATCGATAGTGGAAGAAATTTAATCGTAGCCTTACAAATTGATCAAATGGATATTGATGTTGATCGTGTGGCAAGGATGGATCTTATTGAAGATGAGATCGAACCCTAACCAATCCATCACTGTATCGTTCTAAATTGATGACATTTCTATTGTATATGTTGTCTTTTAATTATCATCTCATGATTTATTTTTGAATATATTTCATTGTTGTAAATGCATGTAGTGGGATTGTGTAATGATATATACTGTAATGTACTATGAGATGGTTTAAAGACAATAGTTTTTAATTTTGTAAAGGAATGGAGTTTTTCTTAATAAAGTTGTCGCGTGTAATAATGCGTGTATAATTGCATGTACACACGCGTTGATACACGCGTTTCTGAAACCAGTATACACGCGAATTTAGATGCCAATATACAGGCCCTGGTAGACGCATTTCTGAAACTTCAATACACGTGAATTTAGATGCCAATATACACGCGCCCGATACTACTCATATACATGCGCGACCATACACGCGCCCATAACTTATTGTGTCTGAGAGATCAAAGCTAGGACAAGCGACAATTTTCTAAGTATCTTAAATGTTGGGTTTATGTGTAGCTTAATCATGTAGAGTGAGTGTTTGATGATACAATTTTGATTCCATCAATTGAATGGATTCAATTGGAATTCAGAGAGTGTGCTAACCATAGAGAGGATCTCTAGTTTGTACGATCAGTTTGAGGGGAATCATCTATGGATGAGATGACAATGAAACATGGTAATTTTTTACTTGAATAAGGGGTTGATATAGAATCAGAAGGTGGTCAAGGTGTGAGTTGTCATCAAAGGGATTTTCTAAGGTTTAAAGAGGTTGAAAGTCCATTGATCCACAATAGTTGGTTTAAGATTTTTTGATTCACAAAGGACTCAAGAGGTATCATTTGAGTTGATAGGTCCTTTTGGAGCAGGTGATTTTTGAGTCCCCATTTCTTGTATCTTTGTATCTCACTCTTGTGTGGTATTTGGTGGTGCTATAGATGTCATCACCTAGATCCCTCAGATGTTTTGATACCTCCACTGAGGATTGAAGAGCTCTTATTAAGCACTTTGATCTAGAATATGGAATCCACTTGTTGGTGATCAACTTAGGACCATGGCAGGTATGGGATATGAAGTGTTCACTGAGGGCAAAGGACTGAGGAGGTCAACCAATTTCTCAAGAGAATTGAGCTGGTAGCTTTGAGTAACAACACGGATGAAGATGCACACAAGCTAAGGATGGTGAGTTTGCTTTTGGAAGTACCGGCCAGGGAATGGTATGAGGATGTAGTTATAGATGCTAAAAAAGGAGATTGGGATAGGTTGAAAGAGGCATTGAAGAGGAAATATGAGAAGGTAAATAGTCCTGAAGACCTATGGAGGAAGCTTAGCAAGTTTTAGAAGAGAACTAGGTACCACCTGACTTCTTGAAAAAGGATCGGTTTGTTGGTGCATTGTAAGGCAACATTAAAGAGAAGGTAGAGTGGAAGGACCCTAACACATTTGTTGAAGCTGTAAGGATAGCAACTAAGCAATGGAGAAAGAAGATAAGGAAGATGGAGCTAGCAAGGAAGGAAAGAGAAGCAGGTATGCAAATAAAAGAGAAACATGAAGGAAAGAGAAGCATGTATGCAAATCAAATAGGAGTAGGTACAACATGGTCCACTAGTGGATCCTCTACCTATTGACATGCATTTCGAAAGGGAAATTCTAGTGGAAGTTCCAAGGTTGATGGAATCAAATAAAGCACGGGATGGATAACATCAGGAGATCCAAAGACTTACTGAGCAAGTTGGCAAGCTTAACCTTGTTGTCCAGAGAATTCAAAATCAAGTGAGAAGGCTACAAGTAGTGAGTCAGCCAAGAAATGGATTGGAACATGTAAAATTCTTCAATTTTGGAGATAGAGGTCACATAGCACCTCAGTGATGGATGTAGGAAACTTTCAATGCTATTTTTGACGGATGCAGGAAACTTTCAACGCTATTTTCGACGGATGTAGGAAACTTTCCATGGTTATTTCGACGCGTGTGCAGGTATTAATTTTTTTTTGGCATAATGGTGCATCCAGCTGTAGTCTTGTAGCTGGATGCACCATTATGCCAAATTTATAGAGTACCAAAGGCAATTGTACTCTGATGTGAAGAATGAAGTGAATTTGTTGAAAAAGTTAGAGAGTGCCATAACGTTTTCGAATGAAGTGAATTTGTTGAAAAAGTTAGAGAGTGCCATAACGTTTTCGACATTACAAAGTAGGTACACAATTCACACAAGTGCAAACAATGGCCAAATTATATTGCAAGATGGACATTTACATATCAGTCTTTGACGAGATAAGCCAAAATTGAAATTTACATATCAAGCTCTGACGAGATAAGCTAAAATTTGCATACAATCTATATAAGCTCAAACAAAGATGTGAGCTGACCAAAATGTGTATGTATAAGGGGAAAGACATGGGCAAGGCCACTCTATGCAGAGCCCTCACTCAGGATCAGGCATTGGTTCCTATAGAAACCATATAAGACACTTTTTTTGGTATACCAAAACAACGATCTAACATGACAAGGCAAAGCAAGTATACAAATCATAAGGTTAAGGCTTGCCACACAATATCTGCAATGCGTCCCCAATTGAGGTTGGCACCTTCTCGCTCAAGCTTCTATCTGCAATGTGTTATGGCGGCGAGCAATGTCCTCCTCTTCTTCTTGCCGGCCGACCAACCACTTGATTCTAAAAGTACCAAAACAACAAGATAAGTGTCGATACTTATACAAAGTACCAAAACAACAAGATAAGTGTCGATACTTATACAAAGTAGACATAACATCAAATGAAACATACAAGATAAATGTTGATACTTACACATTAAACATGGAATGCATCCCAACTGCCTATGCATAATGCTTATCTGCCGCAAATCTACAAAATAAATCCCCAGCACCCAAGGGTGCAATAATAATAGAGGAAAGAGAGGAAAGATAGAAAAGCTCTTACCTCTTTTTTCGTGATGTTGAAAGCGAGGATTAGAGGACCTACAAAACCAAAAAAAGGGTGAGGAAAGGATTAGTAATGCATAGTACATACAAAAGCTTATGCAAGCTATGCTAAAGCTTATACAAGCCTTATGCAAACTATGCCGCTATGCAAGCTATGCTAAAGCTTATGCATGAGGCCATATGCATAAAGCTTTAAGCATAAAGCTATGCATGAGGCCTTATACATAAAGCTTATGCAGAAAGCATTATGCATGAGGCTTATGCATAAAGCACTATGCAAGACACGCTATCCTAAACTAAACCATACCCCAGTACTATGCATTAAGCATGCATGCATAGAGCTTATTGCATGCATAGATTAAGCTCTATGCATGCATTAAGCTCTATGCATAGAGCTTAATGCATGCATTAAGCTATACAAATAGAGCTTAATGCATAGATTAAGCTCTATGATGAGCTCTATGCATGTGCATTAAGCTCTATCCATAGAGGACCTACAAAACAAAACCCCTCTTTTTGGCAGATAAAAATAGAGGAAAGAGAGGAAAGCACTTACCTCTTTGTGGTGATGTTGAAAGAGAAGATTTAAAGACCTACAAAACCAACAAAAGGGTGAGGAAAGGATTAGTAATGCATACATACAAAAGCCCTAAGAACCTAAAAACATACAAAATCGAAAAGAGAGGAAAGAGAGAAAAGAATTTACCTCTTTTTGGTGAAGTTAAAAGAGAGGATTAGAAGACCTACAAAACAAAACAAAAAGTTGAGAAAAGAATTATTAATACAAAACCCGAAAAGTGTGAATAGCATGGATACACAAGGACGTTTATCCTTCAACACACACACACCAATTTAACAACCAAGAGGAGAGGAGAGGGGAGGGGAGGGGAGGGAGGGCAAAGAAGGAGATGGAAATGAGGGAAAAGGAGGCATACCTGGTGAGGAAGCAAGAAAAACACACACTCACGAAAAAAATGCAGAAAAAAGAGAGGTTTTGTTTTACTGTAAAAACCTGCGTCGTCGATATATGCATCGAAATAAGCATGGAAAAAAGTGTCGAAATCGGAGTGGGAAAAAATGTCGAAAAATACGTGGAAAACAGCGTGGAAATAAGAGTCAAAAAAATAAAATTTCCACGCTCTTTTCGACAGATATTTCGATGCCCTTTTCGACGCTTATTTTGACGATAGCTACTTTTCATTCAAATTCAAAATCTTTCCAGATCTTACGCGTCCCCAACATTTCAAATTACCTATCATCGACTACCACCCTCCAAAATACTTAAGGGAGGATTCCCCTCCAAAAATAAGTGCGTACAAAGTATGGCTTTAGACCCTCAAAACATCTGAGGGAGATCCTTATGTTAGGATGAGCCACTTGGAACCACATATAGAAGTCTCTCTGTGACAAAGAAGACAAATTTAGACATACTATCAAGCATTATAAATCATTCTGAAGCAACCTATAGCATTGGTAAGCATTATGACGCACTTTCAATCACTGTAAAGCTATGACACTCATTGGGTAAAGCTCTTAGATACACTTAGTAGCACTTTCTGCACCTGGTAGCACTTGTAAATGATTGTAAGCACTATAAAGCACTCTTAGGCACCTGCAAGCACTTAGAAGCCTGAGGATCCATTTAGATGAACTTGGAATAACATGGAATTTCTTGGAAGCACTTGGAAGCACTTAGAAGCACTTGGAAACACTAGCAAACACTTAGAAGCAAGTAAAGCATGTGGAAGCACTTGGAAGCACTTAGAAGCACTTAGAAGCACATGGAAGCACTTAGAGGCACATGGAATCACTAGCAAGCACTTAGAAGCACTTGGAAGCACTTAGAACCACTAGCAAACACTTGGAACCACTAGCAAGCACTTAGAAGCACTTGGAAGCACTTAGAAGCACATGGAAGCACTAGCAAGCACTTAGAAGCACTTGGAAGCACTTGCAAGCACTTAGAAGTACTAGCAAGCACTTACCAAGCATTTAAAAGCCCTAGCAAGCACTTAGAAGCACTTATAAGCACTTACAAGCACTTGGAAGTAGTTAGAAGCTCCTGTTTTATCACTTCTAAAGCTCTGTTAAGCCATTACGAGCATAAGCACTTGGAAGCATTTGGAAGCACTTACAAGCACGTACAAGCACTTGGAAGCAGTTAGAAGCTCCTGTTATCACTTCTGAAGCTCTGTTAAGCCATTACGAGCATAAGCACTTGGAAGCATTTGGAAGAACTCTTAAGTACCTGGCAGCGTTTTGAAGCACTATTAAGCACTCAGAAGCAACAAAAGGCACTTAGAAGCACACAGAAACATTTAGATGCACTTGGAAGCACTTACAAGAACTTGGAAGCACTTGGAAGCAGTTAGAAGCTCCTATTATCACTTCTGAAGCTCTGTTAAAGACATTACGACGAGCATAAGCACTTGGAAGCATTTGGAAGAACTCTCAGGCCCCTAGCAGCTTTTTGAAGCACTATTAAAGACTCAGAAGCAACAAAAGGCACTTAGAAGCACACAGAAATATTTAGATGCACTTGGAAGCAATTAGAGCTCTTGTTATCACTTCTGAAGCTCTGTTAAGCCATTACGAGCATAAGCACTTGGAAGCATTTAAGAACTCTCAAGCACCTGCTATACTGGCAGCTTTTGAAGCACTATTAAGCACTTAGAAGCAACAAAAGGCACTTAGAGGCACACAAAAACATTTAGATGCACTTGGAATGACATAAAATTACTTGGAACCACTATAAACCACTTAGAAGCACTTGTGATCACTTGAAGAAGTATGTCAAGTACTATAAAGCATGGTTAAGCAATATAGTGCACTGTCGGGCACTCAGAAGTGGTCTGAAAATGCTCAGAAGCACTAAGATGCACTCGTGACTTGGAATTTCTTGGAATCACCATGAAGCACTCAGAAGCAGCTGAAATCAATTGTAAAGCTTCGTAAAGCACTATAGTGCATGGTTAAGCATTGTAATGCACTGTGAGGCACTTGCAAACATTTGGAAGCATGGTAAAGCACTCTAATGCCCTATCATACAAAATTTTAGTACTATTAAGCACTATAAACCACTGACATTTAGAAATCAGTATCGTATAGAAGAGCATATCCGGATACACTATCAATCATATGCGAGCAACTGTGTACCTCTTACAACACACTCTCAACAACACAGTGATATACCTGAGGCAAATCGAATAGATGCACTGGATGCAGTACATGCGCACTCTTGCCTATCCTCTTTCGAACAACATCTTTCTTGCTTGGGGAGATGCGAGTTTCCACCGACCAAAATTGAAACACGATTTCCCTGATTTCACTGGTGGTGATGGTGCTTGCCCTATGCAATTGACGGTGACAAGAATCCAAGGGAAGTGACCCTTCCTCTGCTTCATGTTGTAGTCGAAAATTGGCCGCAATGACATTCCTTCGATGAACTCCTAAAGCCTTGGAAACTTCTTTGCCACTCATTTGATTGTCAACACCAGATGCGTCATTGAGGCATGCCATGACAGTATCCCGCTTTAAAAATAACTCGTCATTTGAATGGGGTGTCTTCACCTCAGATAATGTATGACAAATGTTAGAGAAAATGAGTCTCTCAACTGTCTCTGACGTGTGCGGCAACACTGAGAATGTTGGATGACGGAGGAGCTGTTGTAGAATCTTTGTTTGAAAGCCCTCGAAAAGCCCGTTTGTTTGTTTACGCCAGCACTGAGAAATTGCTCCTGCAGATTTGCCTCTCGCTCATCAATGTCACCATCCTCGTGTGTACGTGCCATCCTCTTCTCAATGCTTCTTTGTTCCCTCTTCTTTGCAACCCAGTAGTTTCGAAGACCTGGCAGAAGTTCTCTCAGGATGTGTTGTGTGATAGACAATGGGGGAAGATATACGGAGCCTGTATTGCCATTCTGTACACTATGAGACTCCATGTGGAGCCAGTTATGAGGGAGCTAGGAGGCTGAGGTTATTGCAAAGAAGACCATTAAAGTAGTTATGAGGGAGCTAGGAGTCTGAGGTTATTGCAAAGAAGACCATTAAAGCACAACTGTAGTCTTCATGGAGAGAGAGAGAGAGAGAGGGAGAGAGGTAGAGAGGGAGATAGTACAGATGAATACAGCTTGCGCTCAGGCGGGAAGAGAGGCCCTTTTGTGTAGGCGAGAAGCGGAGGCTATGGCAAAGAGAGAGAGAGGTGGAGAGTGAGAGAGAGTGAGAGTCACGGCAGGCCAATGGATTGCAGGACGAGTGTAGTGAGTGGAGGAGAGAGAATATTCAGAAGCGTTTAATGGGCACGCCATTCCCTTAATGAATGCTTAGTTGCATTTTAAGCCCACCTCTATTTCAAATTTAAGCCTCTTTCTCCTCCCAAAGGGGTGGCTAAAAGGAGTGTCCAAGACACTCCTTTTTGGTACCACCTATACATGCTTTCACCCATTTGTTTATGTTTTCTCTTAATATGTTGCTGTTTATTTTCACAGGATCAACAAGGTTGTGAGCAATAAGTTGCTATTTATTTCTTGTTTTGTTTTTATCTTTATTTGTTGATTTTGTTTTTATCTTTATTTGTTGATTACAATCTTCTCTGCACAGTAATGATTTCAAGTGGCATAAAATACAACAGTAATAATCATAAGTTTAGGGTTTGTCTATGTTTTGTCTTAATGTGAGTAATGATCATAGGTTTAGGGTTTGTTGATGTTTTGTCTTGATGTGTTTATGTTTATTTTCATAGGAGCAACAAGGTTGTGTAAATAAAGGCAATAAGTTGCTGTTTATTTCTTGTTGTTTTAATCTTTATTTGTTGCTTACAATATAACATATATATTTATTAATCATGTAGTCCAGCTTTATTAATTTAGATGTCTTCAAGGAGAAGGAATATCAGTAATATTCACATAGTGGAGGTGTTTAACAAGAGAGACAATGAAGGTAACTGGATCCCTTATCAGTACAGTAAGTTAAATTGGATTTTAATGCGACCAAGTACTTGTGGTGGCGATTTCAAGGTCAAGCTGAAAGATGTCACAGACCCAACAAGCAATGGAAAGGTAGAATCATAGAGTTCAGGAGACACACAAATGGTATGAGTACAATAACAGAGGCTTTCATTCAACATGTTTATCTGCACAAATAGATTCGAGTACATCATGTTTATCTGCAGAAATAGATTCGAGTACATCATGATAACTTTAGTGAAAGATATAAACCTAACAGTAAGTTTATATCTCTGTGCTTTGCGTTCTTGTGCTTTGAGCCCATGGTTATTAGATAGAGTTTTAATACAAGCATGTTTGTTGCTTACAACTTTGTATCCATCCTGCTTAACTGGCAGAATGTAGAATGTTTTAGTGGAAAGCTAAATGTTTTACATGCAAAGATAGGTGCCTTGATCTATGACAACAAGAGTGCAAGTGAATTGGCATCTCACAATGTCTAATTTTATGATTCAGTGTATAATGTGAAGAGACATAGTTTGGAGTATATTCCACTACCACCATTATCTAGCCAGGAATGGTATAATCCTAGCTTAGACATGTCAAAAGTGTAATGAAAGGGGCTTGAGTTTGTACATAAGAAGAGGCTCATGGGCATGGTTATGGCCGGTCAAGTATGAGGCCCAATATTAATGAGTGTGAAATAGTAGGCTAGTATATAAGTGAATATTGTAACCATGGTCATAACATACTCTTATGAATGAAATCTTACTTCTTGGAGCAAAAGTGTAATGAAAGGGGCTTGAGTTTGTACATAAGAAGAGGCTCATGGGCATGGTTATGGGGCTGGTCAAGTATGAGGCCCAATATTAATGAGTGTGAAATAGTAGGCTAGTATATATGTGAATATTGTAACCATGGTCTCATAACATACTCTTATGAATGAAATCTTACTTCTTGGATCTTCATGATGCTTCTATGGCTATTTGGTACTCCATCTTGAGTGCATGTGGTACTCCATCATGAATGCATGTGGTACTCCATTATGAGTGCAATCTTCTCTTTCTCTTTTCCCCATCATTACAAGAAGCATGTAGGGTAAAGATAAAAACTGATGTTTATGCTGGCACCATGAAACCATCCACAGGCTCTAGAGATGTGCATCTAAGTTGGTTTGTACCATTTGGTTTGTTTGGATCCTGTGAAGTAGCTAAGAAAACTAAGATTACTTATCAATGCAAGTACCCATTTGAGGATTAGATGACTCAGTTTTTGGGTGAGTTCTTAAGAAAACTCACCACCACGATGATATCATTGACTGCAGAATTACTGTGTCAGATGTTACCTTTAGGTAAGATTCCATTTCTGTTGATTGTTGATGGTTTTTATTCATAAGTACTTCATTGCAAGACACTGATTGTTGATTGTTGATTGTTGAATGTTGATTTTATGTTTTTATGTTGGTTGTTGTTTGTTTTTTATGACAGGTACTTCATTGTAAGACAAACTTTGTGCATTCGCTTCAAGTATAGGAGGTGGCGACTTCTACAAGGGGAGTGACTCAGCTTGGACCAAGACATGCGAGATGGCACACATTCAACACTCATTGATGTGGTTATTCTTTGGGAGGGTCATGACCCTTTTAGCGTTAATGTAGAGGGAATTGGCCCCTTAGTTTTCTGAGGCAAGAAATCCAACTTATATTATCCAATAATCCCCCTTGTAATTTCTATTTTAAGTTGGATGGTAGGAAGGTTGGGAGTCGCAGTGAACATTGCAAAACATGTAACGAGTGTGTTGCTTCACACATCCTTGAGATTATGGAGTCAATGTAATTCTTATTCTTCCAAGTGAATATAAGAAGTTGTTTCTCTAAAAGTGTTGCAAATTTAAATTTTCTTCATTTTCATAAAGTGTTGTGGTTTTTTAAGTCTATTGTGTTTCAAACCCTTTAATATGTAAGAAAATAATGATACGTATAAGTAAGTACAAATGTAAATATAAATATAAGTATATATTTAAGTGCAAATAATAATATAATTAATTATGCTAAAAATATAAATATATTTTTATGATTTGTTATATTTTAATGAAGTGTCATTAATTTTTAAGTCTATAGATATAAGTTTAAAAATAAATATAACTTTAAATATATATTTAAGTATAAATAATAATATAAGTAACTATGTAAATAATATAATATAATAATAATATTATTATAATGTAACATGAAATAGAAGTATGATTTATTATTTATTATATTTTAATGAAGTGTCCTTTATTTACTAGAGAATAAACATAAGATATAAAAATAAATATAAGTTTATAGATATTTATAAGTATATAATAAACACAAGTATAAATTTATTATAAATATTATAAATTTAAGTGTAGGTATAAATATGAGTATAAGTTATAGATCAAACTCATTTATATTATCTATTCTCTAGCTCTCCCTTTGTGTGCTAGTTCTCCCCACTACCCATCATGGCCGCCTCCCTTTCTTTCACCGCGTGGATTAGCAGCACTCGCTATGCTCACCTTGGGGACCAGATCTATCCCAAGTTTTGCAAGAGTTTAAACCTCGAGACTGTCATCTCCACCTTAGACCCAAACTCCACCTTGCTAGCTGCATTTTGCGATGCAATGGACGACTTCACATACTCTATCCCAAATTCCACCTTGAGTTAGATTCCTTTGGAGTTCTGCTTCACCATGAAGAGACACATATGCTTGTAAAGTTCTAGCACAAGGTGTCCTCTCTCTCTCTCTCTCTCTCTCTCTCTCTCTCTCTCTCTCTCTCTCTCTCTCTCTCTCTCTCTCTCTCTCTCTCTCTCTAATCTTTATCTCCTACAAACAAAAACTTGTCAATCCAAGCATTAACTAAAAGTATGCTAAAAGAGGTCTACAACATATAGTATTTCAAGTGAACTAGCTAGCCAAACCTGTCTTCCACGGGTCTTGTACTCGTGACACATCCTCTCTCTCTCTCTCTCTCTCTCTCTCTCTCTCTCTCTCTCTCTCTCACACACACACTCAAGAATTCCCACGAAGCAAAGTAATGCATTGTGTTGTGTGTGTGTGTGTGTGTGTGTGTGTGTGTGTGTGTGAGTGAGAGAGAGAGAGAGAGAGAGAGAGAGAGAACACACCAATAAATACAGGATGGCCCATCGGCCCCTTGAGAGATGTTAATCGTCGTAGATTAATCATCTTTAACTTGATTTTTAGATCAACCACGACAAAAGAGGCTCATGTGCATATACACATTGAATAATTATGCTTGTTGTACTTTCTTATATGTGTGCATGCATTTGCGTGCGCATGCGTGTGTGTGTGTGTGTGTGTGTGTGTGTGTGTGTGTAAATGTAGCCCAAGTGCTTTTAGCAAATCCTCTAGTCTCTCTTTCAAATAGTACTCATGCACACATGCACTTAATTTGCCCACATTCTCACATGATTTCTCTATCTATGTATCTTTCCACATATTACACACTTATAGAACTATGTGGATGGTGCTACATTTCAACACACCTAACCTTTATTGACATACAATATTGTTGTCATCTAGCAAATGCACACAAATGAACCAATCTCTCTCTCTCTCTCTCTCTCTCTCTCTCTCTCTCTCTCTCTCTCTCACACACACACACACACACACACACACACACACACTCACACACACACACACACACACCCTTCGTCTAAACTCTTAATGTTGCACCAATGATATTGAAAATAGTCCGTTTAACTCTCTCCTCTTTATCTCTCTCTTTGCTGGGAAAATTTACTATGCATACCCAGACCCTTAGATGTTGCTGTGTCAAGCTAATGTTGAGAGAGAGAGAGAGAGCCACACACAAACACTCACTCTCTTCTCTCTCAAATACTTACACATGTCAATATCCTCTTGCAACATTAGTTATGCACAATTTTTGGCCTCCCTCCTCTCTCTTTCTCTCTCTCTCTCTCTCTCTCTCTCTCTCTCTCTCTCTCTCTCTCTCTCTCAGATCACTTGAAGATTATAAGAGTGACATGAAAGCGAGACCAGCCAATGTGTCTACATTTTTAGAGTTGTTCTCTAACTCTACTTTAATTTTATTTAAAAAAATCTCCTAAGCACAAAAAATTCTGAAGGCAGTCGAGCAGGAACATAAGCTGCCAATTAGAAAAAAGCCATGAGTAAGAAATGTGAAAGAGTTTACACAACAAATATTTTAGATGTTTTTTCAACGTCCACATGACGACATCCCTTGACACAAGATGAACATCAAAAGCCCAAATAAACTGTCAGCAAAACATTGAAACATGTTGCTCACATGGAGCAAAAAGATCTAACGGACAAGCTCATGGCCCCAGCCATGAAAGAAGAAGAATATCTCTTTCCAAGAAGAGGATCCACACCAAGAAGATCTAAAGGAAGACATGGACACAAGAAGAGAAGCTTCCACAAGAAGACTGAAAGAAGAGACAGACGCGTGGAGAGAAGCTACCACGACAAGAAGACTGAAGACAAGAGAAGATGTGAGGCTCCAAAGAGTGAGGAGCCATGTGAAAATCTCTGAGAGAGAGAGAGAGACACCCCACAACCCAATGTAACCTGCCCCAACAAAGTAAAACCACCTCTGAGCCACCGATGATGTAGGCCACGTGGTAGATAGATGTATGTGTGAGCACTTTAGTCAAGGTCGTGGCGGGCACTTATAGTAGCCTTGGACACATAGAGAGAGAGAGTGTCAAGGACTATGGAGTTTAGGGACTTGAGGCACTGGTCGTGGGCTATCAAGTAAGAGAGAAACTTGGTACAGGGTCCATGTGTGCTAAGTTAACTTGAGGGGAGGAGTAGACATTGGTCACAGACTATCAAGTAAGGGGAGGCAAACTTGGTATAGGGTCTAAGTATACTAGGAGTATTCACTTGAGGGGAGGTGTTGAAAATACAAGTGAATAGGGTGTGTGCAGGAACAAGCCTTTGGTTAGAGGCTCTAAAAGAGAATGAGTAAATGTGAAAGAACCTGTGAAAAGGTGTAGCATGAGAAGATTTAGGAAGTGTGGAGATATTTTGAGAAGTGTGGAGATATTCTGGGAGATATTCTGGTAAAAGTGAAGAGGTGGAGAGAATCATGGAAAAGAGGTGGAGAAATCAATGGGATTTGATGCTTGGATGTAAACTCTATAAATTGAGGCATTTCCCTAATGAGAATTTGCTGGTTTTTGAGTATCCATGCCTACATTAATCTATTTGATAATTACTCACTAATTATGTCTTAATTATTTGCTAATCACTTTGTTAATGATGTTGATTCTAGTGTTTGATCCACCATAGCTCATCACAATGCCCTAATTTCAACAATGGGCAGCCCACCACCCACCACCATAGTTTTTTGGAAATCATGATGGGACCTTAATTAAGCAAGAGAGGAAATCATTTCCCACAGTAGGTAGAATTTCCTAGTATGAGCTTGCGAGGCAATGATGCTCTACTTGTAGGTATCAACAGTCGACATGAGAGCATTTAATTCTTGATACTTAAGTTCTTGACTTTGTACATTCTTTTGTGGGCTCACTTTACATCTCTACCACCTTTCAAAATGATTGGTTTGGGGAAGACAAAGGAAACCTATTATACATATAGTATTAGGGATATCACAAAGCATCCATTTCAACATAGCAAAGGTTTAGCCATTTCTCGAGGGAACTGAGGGTCACAAGCTTTGGGGAATTTAGGC
Organism: Cibotium barometz; assembly: GCF_041138505.1. Taxonomy (NCBI): domain Eukaryota; kingdom Viridiplantae; phylum Streptophyta; class Polypodiopsida; order Cyatheales; family Cibotiaceae; genus Cibotium; species Cibotium barometz. The sequence goes on along the minus strand of NC_141085.1, from coordinate 33,064,085 downwards.
CTTTCTTGAACCTTACCAACAAAGTACCCCTTGAGTTTGTGGGAGATATTAGGCCCTTGTTAGATGTGTGGAGAATAGCCAAAAACCTTGAGCTTGTTGTTGATATCTAGTATCAACTGTAGGAAGGAGACAACTCATCTTAGGAAGAGAACCGAGAATCTTTAGAGGAGTTCAAGCAAGAATCCCACACAAAAAATTTCTTGTGGGAAGAGGGGATACTAGCCAGATCTGAGGAGGAAGAAGAGGAGACTTACCACATCACTTGGGTTGAAAAGGAATTCGAGGAGAGGGGCAGCAAGCTTGAATACTCACCTAGGAGGTGGGAAGGCCAATTCCAACTCTAGTTGGCTTGAAGAATTTTGGGCACCCTAGGTAAAACTTTGACCTTTGGCCTGAACAAGAGCAAGAAGACCCAGAAGGACATCAAGAGGAAGAGCCCGAGTGGGTAGTAAGAGAGCGTAACATAGATTGGAAAGAGTGTTGAATGCCACCCACAATCCGTTCCTTAAGACGTGTCTCTCCCCCCCCCTAGACAACCACTTACTCACAATAGAAGGAGGAGAAGGAGATCAAGTAGCCCCTTGGGAACTACCCTACAGAAGGTGGACAAAGTCACACATTTACCATCCATCCTTGAGAGTAATATGACAAGCAACAACACTTCAACGGGAAGCGCAACCACGGGAGGCCAAGCGGGCCCATAGCTAGCTCCAAAGTAGGCAACAATTCCAAACCCCCAAGATCAAGCCATGCCACAGGAACAGCATGGAGTGGACCCATCACACTCACGAGACCCTCTAGCATAGTGTTGAGCAGAGTGAACGTGAAGCTTCCAACTTTCAAAGGTACTTCTCTTGAAGATGTCGATGATCACATAAGGAAGCTTTTAAGTGCTTGCAAGATCAGAGGATTAGAGAGAGAAGGTGTATATTTGGTTCTCTTTCCTTCCACCTTGAAGGGAAATGCAGATAAGTGGTATAGACAACATTTGTGGCAAATCAATTTAACACTTGGTAGCAGCACAGGGAGGCATTCCTAAAAACTTTCAAGCCTGGAAATTATCATGACATGATTGTGGAGGAGATTCATAATCTTGAGATGTTAGTAGGGGAAACAATCCTAGAATCAATCACATGGGTGAAGGTATTGGTTTCCGGGATACCAAATGATTTAAGAGAATTCATGCTAAAACAATGGGTCATGAGAGCACTTGCAAGAAGCAAACAATAGAAGCTTTGGGAAAGTGTTCACTCTCATGCCACCATGGAGTTTCAGGAAGCAGCAACTCAACTGGAAAATTCAAGGAAAATGGCTACAAAAGAAGCAAGCAGAGCATCAATAGGAGTTTCAGAGGCACAAGAAGATCTGGTCTCCTTACTTCGACAGGAGCTTCAAGGTATGAAGTCTCAAAGGGAGAAGAGTACTCAGGATGAACTTGTATAGTAGCTAAGGAAGGAAGTGGAAGAATTAAGAATGTAGAATCAAAGGGTTGGAGCCTGGTGCACCAATTGTCATGTATAGGGCACTCTATATCAGATTTCCCATAAAGGAAAACTAAAGTCATAACACAAATGATTGCTTTTTTCTAAAAGGGTTCAAGATGCCACAAAAATCATAAGATTTTCACAAATCCTCATAGGCCCCAGCTTATGCCGCAACTATTTCATATCAGATCATAGAGTAAACCCACCCGACTATATGGTCCCAATAGGTGCCCAAGTATTTGTAGAGCTAAGCCCCACAACAACATGCCTTTCAAGAGAAATAACCCGCCCAAGTATTTGTAGAGCTGAGCTGAGCCCCACAACAACACGCCTTTCAAGAGCAATAACCCGCCCAACTTCCAGACATGTCCTCGGGATCCACCGAGAGAGAGAGAGAGAGAGAGAGAGAGAGAGAGAGAGATCCTAGAACCCATCAAGGTAACAAGACAAGTAATGTGCTACATGTGTGGAAAATATGGCCACTTCCAATCCCGATGCACCTTCCCAAAAGGAGTGCCTCCCTGCATGCATTGCCAAGAATCCAAGGAACTACACAAGGGACTGTAATAAACCTCTACCATTCCTACCAACTTCTGCCACATATAAGGAACCTACTCACTCTACTACAAGTTCAGTTGGTAGATTCTACCTTTTCCCCTACATATTTTGCTTCTTCATGTTCAAATCTCATAGAAGTCACCTTACCAGAGGTACACTCACCTATTCCCACCTACACCGCTTCCCTATCCCATTCATCACCCAAGCATGAGCCCCTTGCCATTTCTCCTCAAACAATATCCATTCTATGTTCCCCAACCCCACCTCTGATCCCATCTTGTTTGGTGGCAGCAATCACAAGACTCCAAAAAAAAACCTTAGGAAATTTCCCAGAAAGCCCACAAACCCCTGAACCCTCAGAATGCAACCAACCCTTCTCAAACCCACAGAGGCCTCCTATAACATAGAGAGATCACTCAAGCACAACAAGAATAGGTAAGGAAGTAGATGAAGCTTTTGGGAGTGCTCTGGAGCAGTTTCGGGCTTTCATCCCTCCACAAGAGCCAGTGCATGGGAAAATGTTCACAGTAGAGCCCCAAAAAGCAGGCACCATCATAACCAGGTTCCCTCTACCCATTGAGCTCAAAAGAAGGCTACAAAAGAGCATCCTACCCCAGTCTGCACACCAGCCCCTACATTGTTTAAACATGTGGAGGTGTGTCTCACAGGAGTAACAATCACATATGGAAGGAGCTCTCGCCTTACAGTGTATTAATGGCCACACACTTATAGGAGCAAATGCGGATGGAGGATAAAGAGTAGATCTACTCTCAAAAGCTACCACAATAGTCTTGGAGAGTTATCTCAGGAGAACAAAGAAGTTCAGAAGAAAAGAATAAAAACTTGTAAATCAACAAAAGCACCCAAAGAGCCTAAGCCATCCTAGAGAAACTCATAGGAAACTCCAACTCCTAGTCAACCCAGAAATAAGTTCAGAAGATTCACAAATTCCACCCATTTGCAGTAAAAGATCTTCCCAATGCTTGGCTTGAGGAAACGATGAGAGAGTTTTTGATAAATAATACTTTAACCGAAGTTCCTGGAAACATTTTCCACATTAGGTGAAACTAACCAAGATAAAAATTTTGAATTGAATTTGGGTTCCTGGAGGAGCCTCAACCCATCAGGATTGGCACATGGGTCCAAGAACACCCAAAAAATTTTGCAAAGGCAAATAGGCATTTTCTTGGTCATACAAAGACTTAGTGGGAGTCCCTCCAACCATTTGCACTCATAAGATTCCCCTCAAGCCTCACAATCACCCAAATTGGAAGCTAGCCTACAAGCATAACTCCAGGTGTGGTGTAGCATCAAAGGAGGACCTAGAGAAAATGGAAGTTGTAAGTATAATCTCACTAGTAGAGCACTCAGAGTGGCTCTCACCCATAGTGGTCACCCCAAAAAAGAAAATCAACAAAATTATTGCTCATGTGGATTTTTGTGTATGGTTTCCCACTACCATACATGGATAGAATGATGGAGGATGTAGCAGGCCATGTTTTATACTCTTTTTATGAATGGTTTGAGTCGGTAAAATCAGGTGAAATTTGTTGAGGGAGATAAGGTAAAAAAAACTTTTGTCACTCAGTGGGGCACATATGTGTACAACAAGCTTTAAGTCTCCATATGCTACCACTATTGTAGAAGGACTTGATGGTGGTGAGGGAGAGAGCACAATTGATTTTCAAGAGAACGAGAATGACAATATTTCACACACCAAACCATCATTCAGTGTTCAATCAAAGAAAGATATATGGTGGTTATTTTAGGAGCATTTGAGGTTCCCAAGGAGACACACGAGGTGCTAACATGGAGCTTTGAGAGGTTGCCTTGGATTAGTGATGTGACAAAGTCACAAATAGGGGGTGAGAAGCTAGATGTTGATGGTTTAGGGAGCTTTGATGTTGATTGGCACATCTTGGCAGGGATCTGAAGACAATGAAGTGTATGCTAGATTGCACTCAAGGTGCAAATACAACTCACCCATGTCCTTGGTGCATGCATGGATTGAAACAAAAAACCAAGAAGAAACGCAGGGGGACAGGCCAATGGCGAAGAGGAATGTGAGGAAACTTGAAATTGGGAGGAAGAGTGGGACGGTGGTGTCCTTTCATCACCTATGTTGGCGCCTCCAAATTGGGACTTAAGGGATAATAGCTGGAACCCTATAATTCCTTTCTCTCTTAGGAATGTTCACTTTTGTACCTTGGGTGCTTTCATGCGTATCTTTGACCATCTCTTAAAGTGTCACATAGACAATGTGTTCACTATGCCTTGTAAAACTCGACAGGATAAGGCAATTGCTAGAGGGGAGAGGATTTTAAATGACATTGGTTGCATGGTGGTAACATGCAGATATGAGTTAACTAAAAGACCTCTGGAGTTTCACATATGATTGCTCAAAAGGTTTCAATGAGCGGAGAGGCAAGGCGAGAAGGTTTCTCTAGAAGCCTTTCAACAAACGGGACAAGGTTCAAAGAAATGCAAACAAGCAACATGTCGAAGAAGGTGAAAATTTTCCTACAAAGAGATGGGCGCTATGGAAAGACCTTTGTGATTGTACTACTTTGGACTGCTTGGATGCAAACATTGTTGTTTTGCATGAGCAAGTGTGGGCAAAATTTCAATAAGGTAGTATGGTTGATGAGCAAAGCAACACAACAAAGGAAAATCGCAAAACAATTTCAAGCAAAGTTGCAAAGCTTCATTGAAGCCGTGGTCCGCACATGGGGTGAATTGAATATTGTGCATTACATGGTAATACAATGCTTTTAAAGTTTTTGTAAAATAGATTTCTTCTTCTAATGCACTTTTCTTGAATGGTGGTTTTGTTTGGTATCTGCAGTACATCTTGTATGCTCATGGTGCATATTTCATGAACACCTATGGCTCAATTGACACGTGGAGCACCCAAGGAATGGAGAAAAGTCATACCGTGCAATGGGAGTTTATTTCAAGAGCACAAGACATGGAGGTGGAAGGACTTGATCAAACTATCGTAAAGAAATGTTTGATTGGTTCTCCCATTATACCTTTGGAAGAAACCTTTCAAGGGAGAGGGCTCAAATGTCCAAATTGACCCGAGTTGCTAAAATGAAAAGTAAGGGTCAGAAAACGGCAAGGTGGAGGGCAGGGACATGACCTGCATGTCATGCAGCATAGAGGGTTACACATAGGAGAGTTGGTAAATTATGGGTCCCTATAGACTTGAATGAGGCCTAGGTTTAATGTGTAGCTAATCTATAGGGATATTATCTATCAAATGTAATCACAGGTGTTATAAATAAGAATGTAAATAATTCTTTTTTGCCAAATATGGAACCATGTTATCTTTCATGTTTAAAAACCCATTTTTTTGGTGCATGACATTTCCTTAAAAACTAGGGTTTGGTGTAATGATTACGCTAGTCACTATAAATGAGCACCTTCTCTCTTTTTATCCATTTTGTACAAGCACTTTGAGAGCACACAAGCACTCAACTCCTCACTCAACTCCTCATGGGCACAATCACTTTTTCTGAACTCACAAATACTTATTCTCTATCGAGGCTCCCATCCAACCTGCTGATGAGGATGCCCTCTCAGCCCAGGAGCTAGAAGTCAGGGATTTGCACAACCTTGCTGCTCGGATCGACAATTTCGTTTTTGTATACAATATTAGCAGGGCTCAGTTTTCCATGCTGGACGGATGGGAGGCCACGTAATGACCCCTCCATATACCACAAGCAGACCGCACGAGGGCGTTATGGTTTGCTAGGAACATTGCAGAGCACTGGTAGTCTATGGTGCAAATTCTGTTGCAGTTTTTGGAGTCCCCCTGTTGAGATATCGAGCTCAACTAGTGCTACGATGGACATTGATGACTCACCTTCCGCATCTACACCACTGGCATGGTTGGTGAGATTATGGTGATATGCCGCCAGTGGGATGATAGGTTGTGTGACAATTATTTTGGATTACTAGAGACTGTCATAGTTATAGTGCCAGCTCATTTAGTCGAGTTCACATTATGGACCGACCCTTGTATGTTGTAGTAGTTGAGTACTAACCCATATAGTGTGTACTCTTATCTTTATGTTATGTTGGTTGAGTAGAGAAGAAGAAGATAGAAGAAAATTTAGCCATCCATCTCTCTTGTGTTTTGCTATCCCTTGTGTGTGTGTGTTTGCTTTCTAGGGTTTGAAGCTCTCCCTCTCCTCCACATTCTCTTTATGGTATCAGAGCCTAGTTCATATGAGATCTAATAAGGAGGCAAGCAAGAGGTAAGAACAAGAAAGGAAGGAAGAGGTACTACATGGGTAAGAGCACCATCATCTCTTTCCCCTTCTTGGTTTAGGTACAACACCTCCTCAATAGCTCTGGGAGCTACACATCTCCGATCGAGGAGCTGTCTTTGCAGGAGCGGAGCTACAGGGCAGGTATATCATCCTATTGAGCAGAGTTTTTTGGGGTAGATTCACGTTTCGGGTGCGTTACGGGCCTCGTTTCACTGCAAGAGGGTATTTTCGACAGTTTTTTGGAAGTTTTGGTAGAGAACTGTTTCTACTCGAAATCTGGTTATTACAATGCAGCAGTGCATTTTGGAAGTGCAGAAAAGGTTTGCACACATATTGTTGATACTGGGTGTATGTACATGTACTCTGGTCACATTTGGTGATACACAGGTTGTCCTGAAGTACTGTTGTTGCAGCAGTTTACAGGAGATAATGTTGTATTACATGTTACATACAGAAGTTTGTTTGCAGGTTATTTAATTGCTATAGGGAAACATGTCTAACAGAATTAATGAGATTGTTTAGTGAGAAGCTAGATAAGAATAAGTAAAGGATTTTGGGATTATGTAGAAGGAGACAATAAGGAGCCTCCAGAGTTATCTGAGGAGAATGCCATTCTTGCAGATATAAAGGCATTCAAGGATTGGAATCAGGGTGCAAGAAAAGTCATGTACTAGCTTTCAATTAGTGTCACAAACACTATGATAGGACACATACAGGATGCAAACACTCCAGCAATTGTATGGCAGAATCTCATTCAGATGTTCCAGCCTAACACAAAGGCAAGGAAGATGTAGTTAAAACAAGAGTTGCATACTGTGGAAAAGAAAAGCATGTCCATCAAGGAATATACCTTAAAGATCAAGGGCATTGTTGAATCCCTTGGGTCTATCAATGTATCAATTTGGAGGATGATGATTTGGTGAGTGTCTATCTAAATGGGCTTGGTGTGAGGCAGCTCAGGAACACAAGAAGGCCACTATAGCTCGCCGACTCACCACCTTCGAAACACTCACAAACACAAGGGGCACCACCAGCTTCTCTAGCTGGAAAGAAAAATCTCTCTCTCTCTCTCTCTCTACCACCCAGAGATACCCAAAGAAAGGCAGTTTCAACAGCTCACATATCTCATTATAAAAGCCTTTTATCTGTCAGCAAGGCTAAGCCACTCACATATCACACAAACCCTGTTTGTCCATTTACAAGGGGTGATCCATCACCATAGATTTTATTAATTGACAAACTTCAACCCACTCTTCCTCGCACTCTCCTTTATCACCCACTCACAGCAAACAACTCACATACATTGCCCTCGAACCAAGGCGGCTACCACATTTCTTTCTCTGCTCCCAGTCTAGGTGTCGTCCAGCTTCTAACGACTGCCAGTCTCATCTGCACCGCCAGCTCGTCTTTCTTCCACTGTCCAGGCGACCTTGCTTACTCGCCAGCCACTACCACGTACAGAGGCGGCTGCCACAACCTGTTCTCCAGGATCACCTAGAGGCCTGCAGCCCTTTAGCTATCACTCGCCAGTCCTTTAGCTATCACTCGCCTTCCAAGCGGCACAACTTGCCTTGCCTTTCACTCGCCAACCTCTGGCTGCAATAGTACCCCCTTGTGCTTCACACACGGCTCCCAGGCCTCCAAGCACCAGGCGGTTACCTGTCCACGCCCGTCTGCTTCACCTAGGAGGCGGCCAACATCCAGGCGACCTTTGCTCACCCAGTCGTCTTCCAGCCTTTGGCGCTAGCAGCTACGCACTCCAGAGCCACACTAGTCGACTCAAGATGGCCACCTCTCGAACCCTTCCAACGCCTCACACCTCTCCTCTGGACCCACGATCACCAGGTGGCCAGCCTTTGCTTTTCACTGCCTTCGCTATAGGCCTCTCACAAGGCAGCTCTTCACCTCGTCTCCCTCTGCTGCAACTTCACCAGGCGTCCCCTCACTGTGTACCTGTAGCTGCCACACTCTGCGCTCCTCAGCTGCACTCCACTGGTCTTGTCTTTCAGCTGCGCCAGAGAGCCCCTAGACAAACCGCAGGGCGGCCACACTCGGAGAGCTGCCACAAAATACCTTGCAGCTCCTCAGTTTCGCTCTCTTCGATCACTCCAGCGTGCACACATCAGCCAACCTTCACAAGGTCGCCACCCTTTGAAACTGGCTCGCCCTTTCTAGACGTTGAGCTGGTAAGAAATAAAGCTTCCAAGTGGCTATTCTACATTATTGGCCACTTAATATTATTTATTCTTTTATTCTTGTTTTACAGCTTCAATGATGGCCACACAATACAATACGAGCCCTTCTTTTCCTTGTACTTCGGGTCATCACGTCGCGCCCACAATTTCCAAAATAAATGCGAGAGCTGCCCATAGCCTCGTCATCAGCATCATTATTTCCAAACACATCCATTGCCCAGTCGGTGCCCTGCTTTTAGCAACCATCTGCACACCATATTATTGCAATAAACTCCCAGATCACCAGCATCTGCTCCGAAAAAAAACACGTGCATACACCAGCTTACTGCAAAACCACTCAGCCTATACATTTCCCAGGGCATTCAAGGAAAAGTTTTATTGCACACCATGCATCCCATAGGTACACGGACTCAAAACACCTTTACAGAAAAATGCCTGACATACTTTGCCCAACCCCCAGCCTGCTGAATCATTCATGATCAGCAGTAAAAAGCATTTCAAGACCTAAATCCATATCCAAAAATTGCCCTTCATCTGAAATCACATTTTCAGACACTGCATCCTGTGCAATCACCATCAGACGTGCATAATACTTCTTTAGCCTGTATCCATTTACCCTGGAAGCATGTAAAGTCCCATCTAAATCTGCCAATTGATAGGTGCCATTTTCAAATCCTTGCATCACCAAGAAAGGTCCTTCCCACTTAATTTGGACCTTCTTATGAAAGGAATTATCCAGCCTGCTATTATAATGTAATACCAAGTCATCCTTCATAATTCCTTTGCTTTTAATTTTCTTGTTGAACTTCTCCAGCGTCCTTGCCTGCATATTTTCATAATGCTTCAAAGCATTATCCCTGTTTAGCTGTGCTTCTTGTAAATATAACAGCCGCTCTTTAAGGGCATCTTCAAGTTCTTCCAAAAGCTTTTCCAACATTTTCACAGCTGGTATCTCCACCTCAATAGGCAATAAGGCTTCCTTCCCATAAACAAGATGAAATGGAGTGAAACCCGTACCAGTTTTAATTGCTGTCTTGTATGCCCACAAGGCAGCAGGCAACTCCAGATCCCAATTCTTGCCTTGTTGCTCTGTCACCTTAGATAAAATCTTGATCAATTCACCATTGAAACGCTCATTCAGGCCATTACACTGTGGATAGTAAGGTGTGGTAAAACTGCGACTGATCTTCATCTTTGTACACAAATAATCCATAAGCTTTGCTCTGAAACCTGGACCCTGATCAGAAAGCAATTCCAATGGCACACCAAATTTACAACAAATATCCTGATATACAAACTTTGCCACCTCCTTAGCAGTAATTTGTTTCAATGCCTTTGCTTCCACCCATCTAGAAAGGTAATCAACTGCAGTCAAGATGTAGCACTTCCCTCGGCTAGTAATAGGCAATGGTCCCACAACATCAATTCCCCATTTTTCAAAAACATCATAAGCAAGAATTGTCTTCCTCATTTCAGGCTTTAATATCCGCCTACTGTGAGCTTGGCATTGTTTACATGACCTGCACCAATGATTAACATCCTTATGTACACTCAGCCATACATAACCTTCCTGCAATACCTTATGGAAGGTGATCTTTGAGGCAAAATGTCCACCGCATGCTCCTTCATGGTTTTCTTTAAGAATTTTATAGATTTCTTCCTTCCAAGGTACCCGTTGCATTATCAAATCAATTCCTTTCAAATACAAAGCATCACATACCTTGCAGCTTTCCTGATGAAACCATATTTTTTTGATTTTTCAATACCATTAGGAATCATCCCTGTCAACAAAAACTCCTCAACATCTTGTAAATTCTCCCTGCCACAATAAAATGATGCATGAGCTTTTAGAACAAAAACTTCACCAATCATTCCCTGGGCTGCTTCATGAGCTTCCTCATTATGGCCTCGATCGACATGCTTTAGACTCCAAGCTTCAAATTCCTTCAGCAAACCTTTAATCTTGAAACACATTTCTTTGAGTAACATATTCTTTGACTTCCAAACTCCCAATACCTGTTTCACCACAAGCAATGCATCTCCTCGAATGCGAATCCTGTGTACACCATGCTTCAAACATATTTGCAATCCAACTTCCAAAGTCAGATACTCCGCTTCATTGTTGCTATGTGCATCCACCTTAACACCCTTTTTAAAAACAAGGCAACCCTGTGGATCATAAAGCACCATACCTCCTGAGGCCTCATCATGGCTTTTCCTGTAAGAACCATCAAAATATAATAAGTGTACATTCACCAATTCAGCCGCCGCATCCTCAACTGACTTCTTGATGGTCTCCTCCTTTATAAGAAGAGGACTCTCCTTATATGTCAGTAGATCAGCTAAGGTAGCCCTGGTACTCCACCAAGAATGAGAAAGTAAACTCCTGCAACTCAATCACCCACTTCATCATAGCTTTAGATAAATTTGTACCATTTATCAACTGAGGCAAAAAAGTGTAGCTCGTCAAAAACACAAAGGGGCGAGGCAACAAGTAATGGCGGAACCGCCTACATGCATATAGTACACTAACCATAACAAGTTCCACTTCTGATAACAACCTTTCTCTGGCAAGTTTCACCCTGCTAGCACAGTAGATTGGCTGCATATAATGTGATTCTTTCCCCTTTTGTAACAACATAGCTCCAATTGCATCTTCACCCACTGAAGGATTGACATAAAATACCTGTTCCCAATTAGGCGCCTGCATTGTAGGAATAGCTCCCAACACCTCTTTCACTTTTTGGAAAACTACCTTACACTCCTCCATCCAATGCAAAGGATCATTCTTTGCTGCTTGCTGCAAAGGATATAACAACTGTGAAGATAGAGAGATGAATCGAGCCATATACTTCACCTTTTGCACAAAAGTAGCCAGTTGCCTTGTATTCTTTGGTGTAGGAAGAAGAAGAAGAGACTTGACTTTATCAGGATCCGGATCAATACCATTCTCTGAAACAACATGGCCCAAGAGCTTCACCCTCGGTTGAGCTAAAAAACACTTTTTTGGATTTAATTGACCACCACACTCATCATAACGCTGAAAAACTCTAGCCAGCCTATCACAATGCTCTTGCCTGGAACTGTATATACAAAAATCATCAATAAAATCCATAACAAACTTGTTCAAAAAAGGAGATAATACCCAATTTTCCCTTCTCTGATAGTAGGCTGGTCTATTCATCAATCCAAAAGGAAGAACTTTGTAGCAGAAACACCCCCACAGTGTAATGAAAGTCATCTTGCGCTGATCTTCTTCTGCAATCTTTAACTGGAAATAACCTGAATACCCATCACAAACACTATACCTTTCATATCCAGCTACAGTATCCAAGATCTCATCCAAAAAAGGTAGGGGGTAAGAATCCTTCTTCGTAGCAGCATTCAAAGGCTTGAAATCCACACATATACGCCACCTGCCATCCTTCTTTGGACTCACCACTGTAGGACTTACCCACTCAGCTGTGTCCACTGGTGTAATGAAACCTACACTCAACAGCTTATCAACTTCCTCTCTCAGGGCCTACATTTGTTCTCGTCCCATCCTGCGAAGCTTTTGCCTAACTTTTTTACACCTTCTTTCAATTCAATCCTCAAATCTGGCCCTTTAAATCCTCGAATCTCCTTATAAGAAGTGATAAACAATTCTAGAAAATGAGACAGCATATTAACATATCTAACCTTTTCTCCACTCGAGAGATCCAGACTCAGCATTCCTTCAATCAGCTCCTGCTTCTTCTTCACTTCTATCTTTGGCTGCATTAATTCCTCGATCACTTCATATGACCCCATAGTATCTTCTCCCTCAGCACCCACTTCATGCACTTCTTTATCTTCATTGCCTTGTTGCTCTGATATTAGGAAAGCCACATCTGCCTCTTCTCCACTAGAAGCAATGGTCGATGAATCCATGTCTGATTCAGAAGTACTGGTGGTAGTTTTCTCTTCACTCGAATCCTGTGGCCTCTCCCACACATCATTCAAAGATCTCCTACTATGCATCTCAAAAGATTTTTTATTACCCTGCTTATTATGCAAAGAAATGGTCCCATACCTCCAGTCTTGTACTGCACCCACCACTCGCAACCAGGGTCGTCCAAGAATAATTGGAAAAGCACCAAGACCCGCAGGCATCACATGAAAATCTACAGTAGCTTTGACATTAAAAGCTTCAATTTCCAATTCCTTTATCATACCAAGACATTTTACCTTTTGATGATTAGCCATCCTGATTCGAAAACTAGAAACCCCAGACACCCTCAAGCCTGACTGCTCCACACATGATTGGGTAATCACACAGATTTGAGCTCCTCCATCTATATAGGCCTGACCAAGGTTCCTACCTTTACTCCACACCTCCACAATAGGGCAAATATCTGGAAGCTCTTCTAAAGATAGTACTTTGACTGACCTCTTCTCTGACTCCTTTTCCATTGGATTCACAAGTCCCTTCCATTGCCTTCTCAATTTTGGCACCATCTCCACCAACTGCCCAAAGGTGATGTTGGCCTTCCTGTTCACCAAATCAGATTTCAAGTCATAGCTGGTTTGCCCATCCCCCAGTGGGAAGTCTGACACCTGGAACCTTCTACGAGGCTTCCATTTCCTTTTGGCTTTCACATCTTTTCCTTCCTGCTGCTTTCCCTTCTTACGGCTGGGTCCAGCCACCCCTTTTCCTTCTCTTTCATCCGTTGTGCGCTTGCCAACAGGTATCACATCCCCTTCTTCTCTCACCTGAACATTCTCCAGAGTAACAACATTCATGACTTTTGCCTTCCCCTTCTCCTCAGCTGTGATTCCACTGGGGCCTGCTTGATCCCTGATATCAATACCATAATCATTTGACCTGTTAGGTAGCTGTGAAGGTAGTGGGTACATATCACCACCCATTCGCTGAGGCTTATCACAATCTGTACTCAGATGACCAAGCTCACCACAGTTCCAGCATGTAGGGATGAAACGACGGCCCCTACCACGACCACGTCCATACCCTGCTTGTCCATCTCCCCCTTCATGATTATTGCCTCGGCCTCTACCACGTCCACCACCTGTACTTCCCATTAAATTTAAGCTCAAATTCTTCATAAGATCAACCATCTGTTTCATATCCTATTGCAATCCCTCATCAGAACTTGCAGGAACCATAGGTACTCCTTGACTAGCTTGTGGCACCATCTGCATAGCTTGGGCTTCAGTGGGCTTCATCCTCTCAATCACTGCATTCATGGGTGTAACCTCCACTCTACAAATCTCCAGCTGTGCTACAACTAGAATCATCCCCAGCTGATTCATCCGCTACAATTTCCAGTCTTTTGATTTAGCAATTTCTACCGCATACTCATAAGACCTGGGCTTCTTCAATTCCACTTTCCAGCGAATACTCCTCTTAAGCCCGGCTACAAACTTGTTTTTCTTCATCATATCAGGAGGTACCTGGTCTTCCCCTAAAGCCCTGCATAGAGTCTCCCATAGCAAAGAAAATTTCTTCATATAATCATCTATTGATTCAAACTCACCTTGTGTTAGAGCTTGCACCTCATGCCAAACCTTGTCGGGGTCTTCCACCTTCTTGAACCTGTTGCTAAGTGCTGTCTTTAATCCATTCTCCGTCATATCAACACGTGGAACAGCAACCCTCAATGACTCCTCATAAGCCCTGTACCAGGTCCTTGCATCCCCTTTCAAGCAAATGCTCAGTAGCCGCAACACCTGTACCGACTCATTGATGTGGTTGCTTATGCATGCAACCTCCATCCTTTCCAAGAAATCTGCCACATCCTCATTAGGGCTACCATAAAACTCTGGATAAGACATCATTTTAACCCCCAAACTTCACCTCGAAACCCAAGGAAAGCACCTTCCTTGAAACCCTCAACTCCTAGGGCATACACCCTTGTAAACTGAAGAAAATAGCAGAGCTATCCTCAGTCAACAATGCCAGAGCAACTCCTCAGTGGGGGCACCAGAAAGATGTGAGGCAGCTCAGGAACACAAGAAGGCCACTATAGCTTGCCGACTCACCACCTTCAGAACACTCACAAACACAAGGGGCACCACCACAGCTTCTCTAGCTGGAAAGAAAAATCTCTCTCTCTCTCTACCACCCAGAGATACCCAAAGAAAGGCAGTTTCAACAGCTCACATATTTATCTGTCAGCAAGGCTAAGCCACTCACATATCACACAAACCTTGTTTGTCCATTTACAAGGGGTGATCCATCACCATAGATTTTATTAATTGACAAACTTCAACCCACTCTTCCTCGCACTCTCCTTTATCACCCACTCACAGCAAACAACTCACACACACTGGCCAAATCTTCCTTTTGGTCTCACACCAGGGGCCTCGAACCAAGGCGGCTACCACATTTCTTTCTCTGCTCCCAGTCTCGGTGTCGTCCAGCTTCTAACGACTGCCAATCTCATCTGCACCACCATCTCATCTTTCTCCCACTGTCCAGGCGACCTTGCTTACTCGCCAGCCACTACCACGTACAGAGGCGGCTGCCACAACCTGTTCTCCAGGATCACCTAGAGGCCTGCAGCCCTTTAGCTATCACTCGCCAGTCCTTGGTCTTCCAGGCGGCACAACTTGCCTTGCCTTTCACTCGCCAACCTCTGGCTGCAATAGTACCCCCTTGCGCTTCACACACGGCTCCCAGGCCTCCAAGCACCAGGCGGTTACCTGTCCCCGCCCGTCTGATTCACCTAGGAGGCGGCCAACATCTAGGCGACCTTTGCTCACCCAGTCGTCTTCCAACCTTTGGCGCTAGCAGCTACGCACTCCAGAGCCACACTAGTCGACTCAAGACGGCCACCTCTCAAACCCTTCCAATGCCTCACACCTCTCCTCTGGACCCACGATCACCAGGTCGCCAGCCCTTGCTTTTCACAAGGCAGCTCTTCACCTCGTCTCCCTCTGCTGCAACTTCACCAGGCGTCCCCTCACTGTGTACTTGCAGCTGCCACACTCTGCGCTCCTCAGCTGTGCTCCACTGGTCTTGTCTTTCAGCTGCGCCAGAGAGCCCCTCGACAAACCGCAGGGCGGCCACACTCGTAGAGCTGCCACAAAATACCTTGCAGCTCCTCAGTTTCGCTCTCTTCGATCACTCCAGTGTGCACACATCAGCCAACCTTCACGAGGTCGCCACCCTTTGAAACCGGCTCGCCCTTTCTAGACGTTGAGTTGGCAAGAAATAAAGCTTCCAAGTGGCTATTCTACATTATTGGCCACTTAATATTATTTATTCTTTTATTCTTTTTTTACAGCTTCAATGATGGCCACACAATACAATACGAGCCCTTCTTTTCCTTGTACTTCGGGTCATCACGCCGCGCCCACAATTTCCAAAATAAATGCGAGAGCTGCCCACAGCCTCGTCAATCATCAGCATCATTATTTCCAAACACATCCATTGCCCAGTCGGTGCCCTGCTTTTAGCAACCATCTGCACACCATATTATTGCAATAAACTCCCAGATCACCAGCATCTGCTCCGAAAAAAAACACGTGCATACACCAGCTTACTGCAAAACCACTTAGCCTATACATTTCCCAGGGCATTCAAGGCAAAGTTTTATTGCACACCATGCATCCCATATGTACACGGACTCAAAACACCTTTACAAAAAAATGCCTGACACTTGGCAAAGAGTACAAGCCATTCAAGACCTCCATTGCAATTATAGGGAGAATATTCCCAACTTTTGGGACTTGATATATATGCTGATCATAGAAAAAAAGGCTTTAGGTGAGTATACTTTTTAATAAAGCAAGAACACATCAGAACAGGCCTTCTACTCTAATTCAGGTAGAGGTACAGGTAGAGGTTGTGGTTGAGGCCAAGGTGGTGGCCGACATGGAAATCAGAATTCTAGACAATAATAGTCCAATGATTCACAGCAGCAATCATACACAAGTGGAAGAGGCCAGTCTAGAGGTAGGGGGAGACAAAGAGGGCGAGGTGGTTAGCAAAGAAATAAAAATGAAAATAGCATAGAGTGCTATTACTGTGGCAAACGAGGACACGTGGCAAAGGACTGCTACAAAAAGTAGAATGACATTAAAAGTGGGAAGTTACAGCAAGGAAACTATGCATTATCTAGCAAACATGGAGGTGATGATAGCAGTGAGTAGCTATTTGTGATGCAGCACATGCTTAGTTCCATAATAGGGGATGTGTCAAGATCTCAAGATATATGGTATGTGGATTCTGACGCCTCTAACTACATGACCAATCATGCTGAGTGGTTTAGAGATATGCAAAAAATGAAAAAACTAGGTTATGTAGAAACAGGTGATGATACTGCGTATCCCATTGCACATGTTGGTAAAGTTCAATTGTTTATGCGCCCGGATGGCAAAATGAAGTACTTGGCTGATGTACTTCATGTTCCAAATATTACAAAGAACCTAGTTTCTGTTCGACGACAGATGGTTGAGCATGAGGTTTAATCCTCAAGGATGTTTTGTGGAAGGCTTCAAAAATAAGTGTCACCTGGTTGCAAAGGGAAATAGAAATGACAGGATGTTTACTTTGGATGTGAACATGCCTAAGATAAAGGCAGCCATGTTTGTGCATGGAACAGGTGTCATTACAGATATTGACATATGGAACAAGCGCATTGGTCATGTGAATGTACAGTAATTGAAGTCTATGCAGGCCCAAAATATTATTGCTGCTCCAAAGTTTAAGGTTGACGATATGCATAAGGTATGTGAAGCATGCCAACTTGGTAAGTGTCAGGCAAAAATCTGAAAAGTGTTTTGAGTCCGTGTACATATGGGATGCATGGTTTGCAAATAAATTTTGCCCTGAAAGCCCTGGCAAATGTACAGAGCGAATGGCTTTGTAGTGAGCTGGTACACGCATGTTTTTTTTGGGAGCAAATGCTGGAGATTTGGAAGTTTTTTATTGCAGCAGTATGGTGTGCGGGTGGTTGCCAAATGTAGGGCACCGACCGATTCGAAAGAGAGGCCGCCTTTGGAGCATGGGGAAATGGTCGTGTTTTGGTAAGTTGAGATGCTACTGATTACGAGCTGTGGGCAGATATTGCATTGTTTTGGAAGGTCATGGGTGCCGCATGTTAACCTGAAACACAAGGAGGAGGAGGGGCCCTCTAAAGCATAGTGGCCATTTTCTAAAATAAAAGAATAATAATAAATACCAACCAACGTGGCCAGCTTGTAAAAGGACCACGTGGAGGTTTGTTTTGTAGCCAGCTACCCTACCAGCGTAGACGTCTAGAGGGTTGGCGAAGAATGGAGTCGGGTCGTAAGGTGTGGTTGCTGCCTTGTACAAGGAGGCTTCTTCTGGTGAGCGGCGGGGGACTGAGGAGCGGATAGAGCTACAAAAAACCGGACGGGAGGTGTGCCTGGCTAAAGGTTTTTGCTGCAGCGGAGTAGAGGCTGACGAGCGAAGAGCTGCAAAGCAAGTGGGAAGTAAGTCGCCACCTTGTACAAAGAGGCTTCTCGACAGGAGAGAGCCAACAGAGAAGAGAGCTGGGCTACTGGTCGTGACACACAGAGTGTGAGCTACTAAAGCCAAGGGTTGCTGGTGGGGCACCCTCTGAAGAGAGAAGTGGCCGTGGTTTGTGTGGGTGGCGACTGCAGGCAGAGAGTGGATGCTGACCAGAGAGAGAGCCTTGAGTGTTGTGTGTTAGCTACAGTAGAGGTGCTGATGTGTGGGCTGGAGACAGGTGGGGCTCGCCTACGACACTTGGCAGGCAGCAGCTGGACAAAGAGTAGCTGGGCTACAGAGGAAGTTGAGGGTTGCTGGTGGGGCGCCCTCTGAAGAGAAGAAGAGACCGGGAGAGAGGCTTGGTTGTCAGACGCAAGGGTGGATTCCCTTGGCAGTAAATCCAAGCCAGAGTCTTAGTTTTTGGTGTAATTGTTGAGTTTGTACAGTGTGGATGGTGCCGTGTATGTTTTTGCTGGATGATCATTTATCTATCGTGGTTTTGAGCTATCTTTCTGGTGTGGGTGGGTGGTGAACAGTGAGAAGTGTTCCAGCCGGTGGCTGGTGGTGCCCCCGTTCATGTTGTTGTATCAAAGTTTGGGAGGCGAAGGGCTATAGAGGCATGGTCTTTTTTCTTTTTTTCGCCCAACCCCTAGCCTACTGAATCATTTATGCTCAGTAGCAAAAAGCATACGACCACGTTTCCCTCCGTCAATCCTTTGAGCATCATACAATGTAACCAAAACATCTCTATTCCATGTGATCGAAAAACCACTGCCATCTTTCCCAGACATAATTTGCCATCCCACATCCCACAACATAACATAGGAACTTCTGGAAACAAAGCTCTTCACATACATACCATCCTGCCTCATTTCGATTCCAAAATCACTGATATGGTCAACACCAATATTAGAGAACCAGTGAAGCAACTCCTGCTAAGGGTAATAATGTTGGAATTAGGGTTGCAGGAAAGCACACAAAGCTTGGAGAAGAAGAAGCAAGAATGCACACAACACAAAGTGTATTAGATTGTGTCAATGTACAAAGATAAGTTAGCCCTAGAAGGATGGGCGTATATACAAGCAGGGGGAAAAAACCTCCTAAAGAGGGAAAAAGTGCCCCGGCGGTCCTAAGTGTGTTCACACACATCACTGCCTATATATATGGCAACAAATCCCCCCTGGGAGTGATGGTGTGAACAAGAGCTGGCACTCATGTATAGGGGAGTGCCATGCCCGAAGTAGATCAATCCACAAAGGGGAGCAAGCCCAAAGCTTTGCGGAAAGCTTCGAACTTCTCACGAGGAAGCGCCTTTGTGAAAAGATCGGCGAGGTTGTCCTGTGTTGGCACATAGGCCAAGCTGATCTCTCCTGCTGAGAGTCTCTCCCTGACATAGTGATAATGCACCTCAATGTGCTTTGTGCGAGCATGAAAAACTGGGTTTTTCGCAACTGCCAATGCGCTCTGACTGTCAGTGAAGATAGAGGTGGCAGACTCCTATCCAACACCCAAGTCAGCCATAAGCCGTCTGAGCCACACACACTCAACCGTAGCTGTGAAAGCTGCCCTGTACTCAGCTTCACAACTAGAAGTGGCCACAGTAGGTTGCTTCTTGCTCAACCAAGATATGCATGAGCTACCGAGCATGAAACAAAAACCACTTGTGGACACTCTTGTGTCATAGCAACCAGCCCAATCTGAGTCCGAAAAAGCATGTAAATCTGGCGGCAACGATCCCCCCTTGGGATAAAACAACCCAAGATGTATGGTGCCACTCAAGTAGCGAAAGATGCGTTTAACTGCCTTCCAATGCTGAGACCCTGGGCTATGCATAAACCTGCTCACCTGTGAGACTGCAAACTGAATGTCCGGCCTCGTAATGCATACATAAATGAGGCAACCAACAGCTGTCTGATAGAGTGTGACATCAAAGTGATCTCCAGCATCATGAAGACTCAACTTCAAACCTGTCTCCATTGGAGTAGCAATAGGCTTGCAGTCTTCAAGGCCAAATCTCCGCAACAATGTCTCAATATACTTTGTCTGACACAAAGCAATACCTCCATCACACTGCTTAAATTGTATCCCCAAATAATGATGCAAATGCCCCAAATCTGACATCTCAAAAGAGGCATTCAAATCAGCCTTAAAATCAGCAATATGACTTTCATTTGGTCCTGTGAGCAACATGTCATCGACATAGAGAGCAATGATTAGATGTACACCATCCACACGTTTAACATACAAAGTGCTTTCTGTTGGACTATTTTGAAACCCGTGTGCAGTCAAATATGCATGTATCTTTTCATACCAAGCTCGTGGAGCTTGCTTTAAACCATATAAAGCCTTTTTTAACCTGCACACTTTGTTTTCCTGCCCTCTTTGAACAAAACCACGAGGCTGCGATACATACACCTCCTCATGCAAATCTCCATTCAAGAACGCAGTCTTTATGTCCAACTGATGTACATTCCAACCATTATGAGCTGCCAATGCACAAATGCTACGAATGGTAGTCATACGACAAGTGGGAGCAAAGGTCTCATCAAAATCAATGCCCTTTTCTTGAGCATAACCCTTTGCAACAAGTCTAGCCTTATAGCGATCAACACTACCATCTGGCTTTCGTTTCAATTTAAAAACCCACTTACATCCAATGGCCTTTTTACCAAGAGGCAAATCACACAAAGACCATGTACCATTCTTCATTATAGCATCATATTCACTTTGCATTGCAGCCAACCAATTTTCTGAATTTTGTGCCTCATCAAATGAAAGAGGTTCTTCCTCTTCACACATACTAGACACAGCCAAAGCATAACAATCTGATGCATAAGAGGCATGCTGAAAACCTGAACGAGTACGACTAGTCATAGGTGCATCAATCTTACTATCACGCAAGGTTTGCACCAGCCATTTAGGCATACCTCTAGCCTGCTCATTTTCAGCCCTATCCTCATGAATTACATCCTGTAAATCTGCATCAGAAATAGGCTGATCTATGATGTCGTTTGAAATCTGCATAGGCTGAATATTTGCCTCATTAGGACTTACATTTGAATTCCCACCTGTAAAGAGAGGCAACAACGTATCAAATACATCCCGTGAGCTTACACCTGTCTCTTTGGTACATGATAACAAGGGCTGCACAGCATCTTCCACAAAAACAACATCTCGACTAATCAAGATACGCTTTGACTGCGGATGATACAATCTGTAGCCCTTGCTCTCAGCACTGTAACCAACAAAAATGCATTTGACAGCCTTATCATCCAATTTTCTGCGTTGTTGCATAGGCACTAAAGCATAGGCCAAGCAACCAAAGACACGCAAGTGACCAATAGAAGGCTTCCTGCCATGCCAAGCTTCGTATGGAGTAATAGACTGCAAGGCCTTAGTGGGACACCTGTTGAGTACATATGCAGCACACATGATAGCCTCAAGCCAAAACGCATGTGGCAAAGCTTGGCTCTTAACCATACATCGTGCCATCTCCATAAGTGACCTGTTCTTCCTCTCAGCAACACCATTTTGCTGAGGGGTATACGGCACTGTACATTGGTGTTTTATCCCACGACTAGCCAGAAATGCATCAAACTCTTTAGACATGTACTCCCCCCCTCAATCAGTACGGAGGGTGCCCACAGTACAATTGGATACATTTTCAACCATAAGAAAAAACTGTTTGAAGCACAATAACACTTCGGACTTTGCCTTCAGTGGATATACCCATGCATGCCTTGAGTAATCATCAATGAAAGTCACGAAGTACAAGTGTTTACCAAATGACGGAGTTTGCATAGGCCCACATACATCACTATGTACAAGCTGCAATTTGCGAGTGGCCCGCACAGAACCATCCTTTGGAAACGCAGAACGCTGCATTTTGCCCAAAATACAGCCTTCACAAACATGTTTCAATGGTGCCTCAAGAGGGGGCAATGAAGCAACCATATCAAATTTCTGCAAACGCAGCAAACTAGCAAAGTTCAGATGACCAAAACGAGCATGCCATAGTTTTGCATCTGAAACTGCCTTTGGGAGGTTGTCCTCAATAAAAGGTTTTGAGCTTTTTCTAGGCATTGAACATAGAACCTCTATATGTTTTAGTTAGAACTTTGTGTGTTTTGTGACATAAATATCACAGTTCAAACACATGGTATTATGAGATACCAATATTTGAATTGTGATAGTGGCATCACATCATTACAAAACATCACAATGGAAACACAAGAAATCATCAAAATACCAAAATTTGAATTGTGATAATGGCATCCCATTCGTAATGTTGTAATGCTATCATGCTAATAACGCCACACACAATAATATTAGAACATCAACACTGCTACCACATCATCAATGCCACCATAGAATTCTATGGAGGCACATATTTAAACACAAGAAAAGATCTTTTTGGTCCAATATCAAAGACTCATTTCCTTAGACCTAAAGAAATAAGCCTCAACAACTAAGGTCCTACCTAGTTTACCATTTGTTCTTGATAAATATGTTTCTTTTGGATTGTTTTTCATGCACAAATGTTATTTCTTGCATGCTTTACATTAGTTCACAATTCCATGTAAGTCGCAAAACAAATTTCTTTCACATGAGTATTACTAACGTGTGCATTTTGTCATGCAAGGGTTTTCTTTTTTAATGGTCTTTTTGTTGAATGATAATTTAAGCATGTATGAGAAACTCTAACTAGTTTCATGTTTCCTCCAAGGTCTTAGGATAGAGGACCCATTAATATGATGCCTAACGTATGAAGGGGATCATAAAATGGCATAAGCCTTCCATTGAATAAGTTCGCAAATCTAGTGCCCAAAAAACTAACATAGCAAACTAAGAAGGTCACGATGCTAAGGGCAGATGCTCGTCCAATACATGGCTGAGCCAAGAACTGAACTCATCCTTCAACTTCATGACATATCCATGGTCGAACTTCTTTGATAGCTACACAACAATGTTAGAGTTTAGAACACCAAAATCACATTAAGCACATACATAGCAAGAGATTTCGTATGGAAGTTTTTTAATAAGCATGTGCATACCCAATGCTTTGAAGTCAATATAGATAAAATGGGAAAAATCCCTCAAAATGGGAATGTATTTAAAAATTTTGTTTTGGCCATAACTTGAACATGCAAACTCCAAATTTGTCGGACAAAGTAGATCTAGATTCTACTTTTCAAGCTCTTTCCAATGATATGTCACATGAATATGTTTTGACAAACTTTTGGATGAGTTTACCATACCCCCACTTTCTTCATGGGAATGGGATTTTTTCCACTTTATCTAATATTGACTTTTTGGAGGTGTATCTATAAGGCTCCCATCAATTAGTTTCTTGATAAATGCCATTACATAAAATCCGCAATCAATTGAGTTTGGTTGTTTTGGCACCTACAATGTTTATCGACATATGTCTCAATTGATCCAATCCAAAAAATGCCATATATCATGCTATATAAAGGACACAATATTGAAAGCCAAAATTAATTTTCATATACCTGTATACACTTCAACTCAAACCCAGTGGATGGGCATGCAAGAGACTCTTGTAATGGTCCATGTGTGTAACTTGAAGAAATTGACTTAAGAACTCTAATAATATATAGATGTAAAATGTTAGTTAGCATTTACCCAAGCATTATGGATTCATGAACTTTAAAGTAAACCTCTTGTCTTACCTTTGCACAACGGAAACATACTCGCCCGAATTCCCTACATGCAGTGAGTCTAGGTGCAGGAGAATATTTTTTCTCGATGACAAGCCTCTCACCTTCATGATGTGGTAATTATAGACCACAAAAAGAGTCCAATGGTGCCTGAAAAACATGAAGTTGTAAGTGCTTTGTCTACTAATGACAAAAACAAGAACACATGCATCAATATGAGTAAACTATTGACTTTACCTATGTACTAGAGGTAGAAACATGAACACATGCTTGCTCATATCAATATGTCCAAAGAAAATTTTGAATGAATTATTGCTCTTTGGATGTCGTGAAGCCACATATTCATACAACAAACTATCCACGAATGAAACCTTCTCCAGAGCATCTACAGGTAGGGTTTTTTCCATCCACCTACAAAATCAACATGCTTTAAGCATCTTTGAGCTGCAAATCCAAAAGCTATATTTCAGAATTAAAAAAATTACCGACATGGCAAATAGGTTAAGCACACGAGTAAACGCTTTCACATGCATGATTGACTCGGCTAGTTGCACATCCACCTCGGCAATGAATCCCCAACGTGTAGAGTGTAAGTGAATAGTTTCTCCGTGTTGAAGTCTACATAACCAAAAATCAAACATGTTAAGATTGAAACCATGCATATGTTAAGATAATTCAATATTCAAGCCATAGAGTTAAATAAAGTATACCTTTCATAGACCGCACTTAGATCTTTTACCATGCCCAAGACATTGTGTGTCTTAATCTCACTAGTGGATATTGTTATTATTACATTTGAAGGCTTACTCTCACTTGGAGAGCTAATATCAACGTGAGATGCATTTACATTGCAAGCCATCCCCTTCAAGTTCAAACAAACAAGACTTGACATAAGGAGCAAAGGTATGTAAAATAAAGCCTACTCTTAAATTGTGTACAAAGAGACATCTTCCACCCCTTACCTTCTTTTGTTTCTTACTTTTTTTAGAGAGCACTACATGAGCCTCCTTGTTGACAATTTTCTCCTACAGTGAGGAAACAAGAAACAATGCATATTTATGTATATTAGTGTAAGGAAAACAAGAAATAAAGTAGCACAAAGATTGAAGAGTAGTATTTTCATACCATTGTAAGGGAGGCTTTTCCCTCTAATTCCACATTTCTCATCGACACTTCCTCATCGATATTTTTGTTTCCATGTGAGGAGCCTTCACTATCATGGATTTGAACATTTTTCTTTGATCGAGTCTTTTGAATTGGAAGATTACAAAGTTTCATGGTGGCAAATACAATTTAAGGTTAGTACCATGTTTACAAAGAAGCCCTCTCACCAACTAGTACATCAGAAGCCCTCTGACCAACTAGTACATCCATCTCTTACCTTCAAAGGAGAAAAAACAACACACTTTTGCCTCTTCTTCACTTGAGATGGAGCCACATGCTCATGGTTCGCCTCATTAATGATTTCCTTCAAGAGGGAGGAAAATGGGTTGAGTGGCATGTTATGAAAGTAAAGAAAACAAACAACAAACAAGCTAAAAATATCATAAATTCATTTCTTGCATACCAAAGGAAGAGACTCTTTTCGATTTTCATCCTTGTCGCTTGTCAATATGTCCTCATCAAGGTTTTCCATCCGTTGAGAAGCCACTTCACCATCATCATTGTCACAATCATCACTTTCTTTTTTGCGTTGCTACAAGATGCAAAATGAGAGCTTAAGAATATTAATCATATATATATATTTCACAATTAAGGTTAATAGGACAAGAGAAAATCTCACATGTTTGGAATATCCCTCTTTAATGCGCCGTTCAATCCCTTGAATGTGTTTCTCCTTGTTTGCCATGTATTGTTCCATGCCCTTGGCAACAAACCCCTCGATAAATGCTTCCTTTTGCATGTTATAGGCTCTCTTGGATAAGTTGGATGGAGCTTTCTTTTCCCAAGCATCTTCGCCCAAAAGTCTTTGTTTCCTTTCATTGTTTTTCATGTTGATTTGAAATTTACGTTGTGCATCTAGAAACCTTGTCTGTGATTGCTGTGCAACACTCTTTGAAGCTCCTTGCATTCCACCACCCAAGGGGCGTCCTATCTTTTGAAGTGGGATATCCACCTCTAAGCCATGGTCGGCTTTCAAGTGGTGAATCATGTGAACTCTCTTACAATAGTTTGTGTTCCATCTAGGACACGTATCTGAGACTCGACATTGCCGAGCAAGTTTCCCAGAAGGAAAGGGTTTGCAAGTGCCATCTAATAGCAATGAGTACCAAAGAACCATCAATATAAAGAAGTGACATATACAAATTGGTACCACATACTTTTAGCAAAAAGAAAGACTACAAGAACTACTATATCGTGACTTGCTTTCATTGAAGTTAAATGAACCAAAGATACATTAGTAAACAATGTATAAGCTAGGGTTTGGATAAACTATGCATATCTAGTGCACAAGGGTTAAACTAGGTTGAAGCTTTAAGTGTGTCATGTATGCATGATTACATATTACTAAAATACATGCAACAAGACATTAATCATGGCAATAAGTGAACCCAAGCATGGCTATAAAGCATGCATGCAATAAGCACCATCGATAAACTAAGGCTGATTTTCAAACTGGGTCTGTGTAGTAAACTAGGGATAAACTAGGTCTGTGTAGTAAACTAGGCAAAAGCTTTAAGTGTGTCATGCATGCATGAACACATATTACTAAAATACTTGCATGGAAATGAGGCATTAAGCATAGCAATAAGAATCCTAGCATAACAATTATTTGTATTCCCTCGCACTGTTTGTTTCCGACAACATTTTATTTTTCTCTCAATTATGTCTCCAAACAAAAAAAAAGGTGGCATTTAAATGAGCGGACAATCTGAGTGTGATGCTGATGACGATTAGATGCTTGTGGTTAATTAGAATTAGTGCAGATTAAGCCACTCAAATTAAATGTAATTAGGAGACGAGGGTGGACAGAGATATGAAGAACGTCTAGAGAGGGGGGATTAGTACCTCACTGTGTTTTCGTAGAAGCGTTTGAAGGATTGTCGTTGAGACGGAGGATGTGCAGATCACCGCCGGAGGACGTGCAGATCACCGCCAGTGGACAGGAACGGGTGGTCCAGCCTCGTCTCTAAATCCAGGAACAAGTGGAGACGAGCCTCTAAAATCTGTCGTTCCACCAAATCCCTCAGACGGGTGGAGATGAGCCTCTAAAATCTGTCGTTCCGCCAAATCCCTCAGCAGAGCTAGGTTTGAACGCTGTGATCCGACGGCCGAGATCTGCGCGCTCATCTCAGTCGTCGATCCTTAGTTTACTTTTGATCCCTAGTTTACTTTTTGTACGCTTCCGATCCAACGGTCGAGATCTGCGTGCTCATCTCAGCCGTCGATCCCACTTGAGGTGCCTCTTAAAGGCAGCACCGTGGGATTTAGAGACGAGGCTCTGCAACCTTCAAAAATAAACACTGCTTCCAAAAATGCACCGTGCCTTTTATAGCTGAGCCAGTCCGCTCGCGTGCCGACTCAAGCTCGCTGTGCTCTACGGTCCAGGTGGAAATGGCGACCTCGTCATCTCCACGGACAGAAATCTTGGCCTCCTCTCTGCTCATCTCCCAGCGCTTGCAGCTTGCTCTTGCTCCCAATTCGCTTCTCCTTTTGCACCGTAGTCAATGGCGATGCCTGGCAAGCTCTTATTCTTTAGTCCTGCAAACCTTGTCTGGGTTGCTGGAGCATGCTTGCTCCTCTTTGGGGCCATCAGAGGAGGAGGGCATGTGCCACAAGCTTGCTCAACCCTTGCATGAATTTTGTCTGGCTGTGCAAGAAGTAGAGACATGTATGCAGGAGTCCCTCCCAAGCAGCTCCAGCTCCACGCATTCATGGTTGGTGGAGAAGGCACTTAAGCAAGGTATGAGCACGGATGTCGTGGACGTCCATCTTCATCGCCTGCTGTGGACATTTTCGGTTGTGTGTGAGCAAATCTCAAGGTCTGCTCCATTTGATAGCATGGAATTCTTTATATCACAACTAACAAGAGAGCTCTGTGCAATATGGGCATGTGTGGATGCACATGATGACTTATGCGTAGTTCAAAGCCTCTTGAACAAAATCAAGGGTGAGGAGGAAGGAGAAGCCTGCCAGCTTGCCGATTTTGTTCTGCAAAAGCTATCTTGTGTTGAGAATTTGAGCCGCATAACACATGGTGATGCTTTGCCCCCCTTTTTATGGGTGGATCCAGAGGGCTTGCAGAGAAATCCAGAGATCCTTGGTCTGGGTGGTTATGGCAAAGTACACGAGGCTCTCTGGTTAGGGGGTCGTTTTGCTGTAAAAGACTTCTTTTATATAGACGACAATAAGATGTTTGGGAGGGAGGCAGCCATTCAAGCCCAACTGCGTCACCCCAATGTGATACCGCTTGTCTGTTGCACAAAGAGCCCCTCTTTGTGCAAGTGTAGTCTTGTGATGGAGCTCATGAAACAAGACCTTCGGGTCCTCATGATGCAGAGAATGGGGGCTGGAATGGATCCACCCTTTCCTCTCTTACTTGCAGTGGACCTCATGTTGCAGATTGCCAAAGGGATGGAGTACTTGCATAGTGCGAGCCTTGGCATCATACACAGGGACCTCAAGTCCTCCAACATATTGGTGAGCTTCTCAAGTAGGGATGGGGTCGGTAGCTCGTATGCAAATGATGTGAGCCCTCTTGTGCATCTCAAAGTGGCTGACTTTGGAATGTCCAAAGCTAAGTATGCGAGCTCGAAATACACCACAAGACAAACAGGTACAACGCCATGGAGAGCTCCAGAGGTATTTGAGGCCAACCCTGAGGATGAGGTGGAGGGTGGTCACCCTAATGCAAAATACACAAACAAGGCAGATGTTTATAGCTTTGCCTTGGTCTGCTATGAGATCTTGACCGGAAAGTCCCCCTTTGAGGAGGGCACTCAAATCCGAAGGAGGGTGCTGGCAGGGGAAAGGCCAACGCTGCCTTCTTTTTGTCCCTCAGCTTTATCAAGTTTCATCAAAACATGCTGGCATGCAGAACCAGCTCAGAGGCCAACCTTCACCCAGATCTGCAGAATGCTTCGCTACTTCAAAGCTTGCATTCGTCTTCAGGATCATCACAATCACAATCACAATCCAACACATCATAATTGGTTGTTACACCCTGTCTCCTCCGCCATGTGTGCTCGCATCGATGACATGCTACAAAGTCTAGTGCAGCAGTTTGGTGCTGATCTTCGACCCCAGCCAGTAATGATCATTCCTTTGGAGATGTATTGCTGCAGAGTAGTATTTCAAAAAAGAGATGACAACGAAGCCCACAGCAGCCCATATGGGGAAAGCTCTTCTCATGTCCTCACTGATGAGACTGCTGTTGGATTACCAACCCTGGATCAGATCTCATTGGAAAACCAGAGGAGCGGTGTTGGGCTTGCAGAATCAAGGCGGACTTCCAAAGGCTACGTCACTGGTATCTTTGGGTGGCTAAAGAGACTCTCCTGCTTGAAGGGCACACAACATGCAGGTGACAAACTTCCTTGATTTGAAACTTACGCACATTGGGTATTTTGGACCACTGCTATGGCTTCCTTGCATGCCTATATTTTTTCTCACCTTCTGCGTTCTAACTTGGCAAGCAGAGTTTCGAGATGCACTCGGTCTGGTGGGGGACTTCACTTATGCGGAGTTGCGTGCGGCAACCAACAACTTCTCCTCTTCCTCTGTGATTGGACGTGGTTGGTCAGGGCAAGTCTACCTTGGAAAGCTGGTTGATGGACGAAGAATAGCAGTGAAACAAGCTTATTCTCGTCAAGGGTCTGGTCTGTATGGCGCTCAGTTTCTCACCCAAGAACTCAGGATTGCAAGCCAGCTTCGGCATCGGAATATAGTACCTCTTTTTGGATGGTGTCAACATCAGGGAGACTTGCTTCTTGTGTATGAGTACATGCCGAATGGTGACGTGGGAAAGCACATCTTTCAACAGGGTGGGAGTGTTGTCGAGTGGGAGCTAAGGTACAAGGTTGTGTCTCAGCTGGCAGCAGCACTCAAATACCTTCATCAAGACTCTGGGTACATGCAGATTGTGCACCGAGATGTTAAGACATCCAATATCTTGCTCGATTCCGAGTGGAATGGGCGCTTAGGAGCCTGGGGCATTGCATTGTTGCTAGAAGAGGGTCATTCCTCTTCTCAGTCATTGGCAGGCACGCCGGATTTTCTTGCGCCTGAGACTTGGATGGAAGGCATTGTGTCCCCTGCAACAGATATTTATGCCTTTGGTGTCACAGTCTTAGAAATTGTTACTGGAAGAAGAGCAAAGGAGTATTCTGAGCATTTAAGTAGTGTGAGGCTGATTGATCAGTGGGTGTGGGATTTGTACCAGCAAGGAGACGTGATGCAAGCTTCGGATATCCGGCTTGGAGGAAGTTTTGATGAAGTGGAGATGGAACGATTGCTGCTGCTGGGTCTAGCGTGCACGAATGCGGACCCACAAGCGCGCCCCGGCATTGACGAGGTGCTAAGGATACTCTCTGCAGTGTCTCAGCCGCCGCCTCCACAAGCCCGCCCTAATTATCACCCAATCCATAGAAATGGCCCATTCTCATCAATAGATTCTACGGTCACCCGGTCGAGCTCATCTCCTCCTTATCCAATAGATTCTACGGTCACCCAATAGATTCTACGGTCACTCTGTAGAGCTCATCTCCTCCTCCAAGAACGTTATCCATGCAGTCTCATTCGACCTCTGTGTCTGGGATGGACTCACCTTCATTGCTCAGTTCTCCTATCATCAATGGAAGATGATGCAACATTGGGGTCTCTTCCGATTCAAAGAGGCGCATTACAAAGGTAGCACCCAGTCCCTAAAGGTGTTTGAACGTTATCTACAATGCCTTATGGTGCTTATGAACACAAGTTGTCTTAGCTGTTATGGTTCTTGTGATGTTGTAGCTTGGGAAATGGGGACTTGGGATGTTCAGAGTGGCCTGGGAGATATAGACTACCTTGTACTTTATTAGCATATCATTTTTAATAATCTCATTTGGATTGTAAGCAATCGTAAACTTCTTAGAAAGTTCTGCAAAGAGACTCGCAAAATTGTAACATTAAGCATTTATAGCATGGAAGGTCTAGTATGAAGATTTTATGCTCTTCACCTAGATCTAGAACGTCAGAAGATTATAGTTAAGCGTTCCATATGCTCTAATTTATGTTCTAATTTGTTTCGTGTTATATCTTAAATGTTTAATAAGCCTAATTCTCATGATGATACACAATTTTAATATCAAGGGTTTGCACGATGTCTCTAAAAATGCCAGTTTGTAAAGTTCTGTTCTCATCCATGCACTTGAGCAAATGCCACACCCTTCTCTATGGTGGCAATATCAAAGGTGGTTATTGGAGTGTTAACTATTACGAAGAGGGATCTGTCTTTTGTTCTTCTTATTATTTGGTACCTTTGAGCTCACACCTAGGTAAGGAGTGAGTAGACCCTAGCACCATGCCATATGGCAAGCCCCAATGGTCCTCCTTTGCGATTCTAATGTGGATGTACCATCCCAAATAATGTATTTCTCATGTCGAATTTGTATCTCATCTTGGACAAGGGGATGTCAGTGATGCCTCTTTGTTGCCTTGTTGAGTGGCATGTAGTCCACATAGACCCGCTACTTCCCATTTTTCTTAGTCCAAAATCGCCTCTTTTTTGTAAGGTGCCACCTCATCTGCATAATAAATCGCATGTTATATATATTTCTTGACATTGGACATTTTTGTTGCTCTTGTGTTTGTTTCAAATGATCTTAATATGGTGTGAATAAAGGACCTCTCTTATATCTTATTAATTGGGTGAGGGAGTGGATAACCAATTAATTTCCTAAAACAATTATTATGTTTATTTGGGTATTTGTTGTAATTTGATATCAAGGTTATGCAATCTACTTAAAGCATATATGGGATGCATGTGCTGATGATGCCACAAAATATTGGATGATGAAACCATTGTTATGTTGAGGTGCTTACTTTGATGTTGTTATGGTAGCATGCATACAAGATCATGGGAGAGTGGGTGCCCCATGCCCACTTGGTTTGATTTGCTGCTACTGGTCGTGATCCAACCATTTGCAAATTAGATCCCTTCAAGGGTAGAGTTCTATGGAGGGGTGGCAAAGTGGCCTTGGAACTCATGGGGGTGTTTAAGGTGTTTAGTCTCGCGTCTTACAATGTAGGACAACCCCTGCCTGTAGGATGATTTAGATGGGCCAGGAGGCTCTGATGATCTAGGATTGGCATATATCCAAGCTTATTCTCTTCCAAAATCTTATTGGTGGGACTGAGAACTACGCATTGTTCTTGTTATGGATACTTGTGGTGTACTTATTAGATACTTGGTTTGTTGTGGATTGCATTTTTACTTGTCTGTGCCTAAGATGATCAAAAGATTGCTCCCATATGTGGTATAGAGGGCGTCTATGAATGCAATGTGAGGGCCTTTGGAGAGACTTATTTTTCTTTTCCTCTCTTCTTTTGGTTGGTCTGGAGATATGGGCATCCATGGCAACGATGGTTCCTTGTATTCCTTGGTTGAGCTATATATGCTAGATATGTAGCTTTTTAGTGGTAAAATATATTTAGTCTTCCTCTTGAATGGGTAGGTGTCTGTTCGAGTAATCCATTGGGGTACCTAGCTCATATGCCTCCCTCATGGAAGTGGAGTATTTTCATGCTTTTATTTATGTTTTGTTCAAGTGGTGCAAGTAGGAAAATTTTAATGGTTTAGTGAGTATTTCCCATGCACAATATGTGTTTGGGCTTTCAGCAAAGGAAAGGAGTGCATCACATACTCATGTCCTGATATTCATGAATGTAAGAATGTTTATGATGATCACCTTGAAAAGTTTGGCACTTTCAACCATTACATTCAATGGTTTTGATTATTGTGCATCCTTCTTATGTTGACAAAAAAAATTGCAAAGTTTTAGTAAATGATTCAACTTTTAACCAACTATGGGACTATTGAAGCAAGTATATTGCCAAGAGTGTTTCATAATTGCAGCATGGTTCACATGGCCACACCACCTATAGGAAATTGTAAACCTTAGCCACGACGTTTCAAAATAATGAAGTCACAGCAAGACAACTTGTCTAAGAAATGACAAGAAGCACTCTTTTCCTTCAAGTGCATTGCTTGTGATTACTAAGAAATAATGGCAGAACCTCTAGTTCATGGTGGTCTCACGACCTTGCTCTGAGAGCATGCTTTAGTGTTGTATGTTGGCACGACCTTGGAGTGATGGAAGTTTAGGTCTCTCTCTTGACTAATGCTAGGCCTTGTTTTTATCCAGAGAACATTGAGTTTTACCGAGAGGATTTGCAAATTTTCTTGTGACCCTTAAATGGACATTGAGATGTTCACTCCTCTCTTTTAATATTTTAGACTAGTTTCTATTCTCATTAAGGTCTTGTTGATGTGGTTTCATTTATGATTATTTAGCTATATGTTGTAATTTGATATCAAAGTTATGCAATCTACTTAGAGCATATATGGATGCATGTTGATGCCACAAACTATCGAATGATGAAACCATCTGCTTTTTGGTTGGTCTGGAGTTATGGGCATCCATGGCAGCTATGGTTCCTTTGTATTCCTTGGCTGACCTATATATGCTAGAAATGTAGCTTTTTAGTGGTAAAATATATTTAGTTTTCCTCTTGAATGGGCAAGTGTCTGTTAGAGCAATCGATTGCGGTACCTAGTTCATATGCCTCCCTCATGGAAGTGGAGGATCCCTTCCTTTTTCCATTTTATATTTTCATGCTTTTATTTATGTTTTGTTTTAGTGATGCAAGTCAAAATTTTTTAATGGTTTAGTGAATATTTCCCATGCACAATATGTGTTTGGGCTTTGAGCAAAGGGAAGGAGTGCATCACATACTTAGGTCCTGATATTCACAAATGTAAGAATATTTTATAATGATCACTCTGAAAGTTAGGCACTTTTAACCATTACATTCAATGGTTTTGGTTATTGTGCATCCTTCTTGTGTCGATAAAGAGAATTGTAAAATTTCTGTAAATGATTTAATTTCTAACCAACTATGGGACAATTGAAGCAAGTCCATTTGCCAAGATGTTTCCTAATTGCTACATGGTTCACATGACCACGCCACCTATAGGAAATTGTAAACCTTAGCCACTGGGCATTTCAAAATAACAAAGCCACAGCAAGACAACTTGTCTAAGCAATGAAAAGAAGCACTCATTTCCTTCAAGTGCATTGCTTGTGATTACTAAGAAATAATGGCAAAACCTCTAGTTCATGAAAAGTTGCCAAAGTTTTTTTTCCAAGTAATTACTCCAAAGAACACCACAACATCCCCCATCACAATTCCTAGATTGTAGTGGTAAAGTGTTAAGGGTATAGTGCACTGTAAAGGGGAACACACAAGCACAAAAACTATCAAAGAATCCTTTGTGCCATACCATTGTAGAAGGTCATACAATAATGTTACCAGCTATTAAAAATCAAGCAAGAAAGAAGGAGATAATTATGTATTCTTTATGAATCAAAGGTGTCACAAATGACAAAAGAACAAACTAAAGAAAATAATCCAAAACACTTCCCCCATCATAAACACATTAAAGCACGACCTAGACTATGTTCTACATAGCATGCAATTGCATTGAGTAACTGATTGTATATATACACAAGGTGTATTTTGTATGCTGCTGCATACTTACACTTAACTAAGAAAGAAATGCATAATAATATAATTAAATACTTGTAAAAAACCATCAATAAAGTAATACAAGAGACTACATTCTCACTTGACACTTAACTATTTTAGTACAAAAAAACAAGCAAAAGAATAGAATCCAAACACTTTCCCCATCACAAACACATTAAAAGCTAGCCTATGTTGTGTTCTAAATAGCATGCAACTACAATGAGTAACAATTACATAAGAAATCCAGAAGCTATTGCCACTAACAATTCCACCTTTTTTACATTGAGTCGAGTCCTCCTAGAATAGAAACATATAATGATACAATTGAATACTTGCAAGACCATTGGAGCATGTGATAAAATAGCAGTAAAGACTCTACATGCTCACTTGACACTTGACTACAGTCACGTGTACATTGTCCTCAAGTGCCATGTAGACATACTACTAAGCTGAGGACATGCCTACATTCCTAGATTAGGGTTAGTCTAAGCCTAGGGGAGTATACAACTCTTGTTTTAACTACATCTTCCTTGTTGCCTTTGTGTTAGTCTGGAACATCTGAACCAAATTCTGCCATGCAACTGCTGGAGTGTTTGCATCCTGTATGTGTCCTATCATAGTGTATGTGACACTAATTAAAAGCCAATACATAACTTTTCTTGCACCCTGATTCCAATCCTTGAATGCCTTTATATCTGCACGCAAGAGTGGCATTCTCCTTAGATAACTGTGGAGGCTCCTCATTGTCTCCTTCTACATAATCCCAAAATCCTTTACCCATTAGGAAATTGGTCATTCTAAACTTCCAGGCATGGAAGTTATTCTTATCCATCTTCTCACTAACAATCTGATTAATTTCGTCAGACATGTTTTCCTACAGCAATCAAATAACCTGCAAACAAACAACTTCTATATGCAACCTGTAATACAACAATATCTCCTGTAACTGCTGCACAACAGCGGTACTTCATCACAGCCTCTGTATCACCAAATGTGACCAGAGTACATGTACATATACCCAGTATCAACAATATGTGTGCAAACCCTGTCTACACTTCCAAAATGCAGTGCTACATTACAATAACCATATTTCGAGCAAAAATAGTTCTCTACCAAAACTTCCAGAAAACTGCCCGAAAATACCCTGCAGTGACGAAACGGGGCTCATAATGCACCCGAAACGTGAATCTGCCCCAAAAAACTCTGTTCAATAGGATGATATACTTGCCTTGTAACTCCGCTCCCGCGAAGATAGCTCCTCAATGGGAGATGTGTAGCTCCCAGAGCTACTGAGGGGGTGTTGTACCTAAGCCAAGAAGGGGAAAGAGATGATGGTGCTCTTACCCGTGTAGTACCTCTTCCTTCCTTTCTTGTTCTTGCCTCTTTCTTGCCTCCTTAGCTCTGACATGAACTAGGCTTTGATACCATAAAGAGAATGCGGAGGAGAGGGAGAGCTTCAAATCCTAGCAAGCAAACACACACACACAAGGGAGAGCAAAACACAAGAGAGAGATGGATAGATGAATTTCTTCTTCTTCTCTACTCAACCAACATAGCATAAAGATAAGAGTACACAATATATGGGTTAGTACTCAACTACTACAACATACAAGGGTCAGTCCATAATGTGAACCCGACTAAATGAGCTGGCACTATAACTATGCCAGTCTCTAGTAATCCAAAATAGTTGTCACACAACCTGTCATCCCACTGGACGCATATCACCCATAATCTCACCAACCATGCTAGTGGTGTAGATGTGGAAGCTTTCACCCAAGCGGGTCATTAATGTCCACCGTAGCACTAGTTGAGCTCAATATCTCAACAGGGGGACTCTAAAAACTGCAACAGAATTTGCACCATAGATTGCCGGTGCTCTGCAATGTTCCTACAAAACCGCAATGCCCTTGTGCAGTTTGCTTGTGGTATGGAGGGGTCATTACATGGCCTCTCGTCCGTCAGCATGGAAAACTGAGCCCTGCTGATACTGTATGCAAAAATAAAATTATCGATTTGGGTGGCAAGGTTGTGCAAATCCCTAACTTTTAGCTCTTGGGCTGAGAGGGCATCCTTATCAAGTTGGATGGGGGCCTCGAAAGAGAATAAGTATCGTGTGAGTTCAGAAGTAGTGATTGTGCTGTTGAGGAGTTGAGTGCTTGTGTGCTCTCAAAGTGCTTGTGTGCTCTCAAAGTGCTTGTACAAAATGGATAAAAAGAGAGAGGGTTCTCATTTATAGTAATCATTACACAAAACCCTAGTGCACCAAAAAATGGGTTTTTAAACACGAAAGATAACATGGTTCCATATTTGGCAAAAAAGAACTATTTACGTTCTTATTTATAACACTTGATTACATTCGATAGATAATATCCCTATAGATCAGCTACACATTAATCCTAGGCCTCATTCAAGTCTATAGGGACACATAATTTACCAACTCTCCTACGTGTAACCCTCCATGCTGCATGACATGCAGGTCCTGTCCCTGCCCTCCACCTTGCCATTTTCTGACCCTTACTTTTCCTTTTGGCAATTCAAGCCAATTTGGACATTTGAGCCCTCTCCCTTGAAAGGTTTCTTCCAAAGGTATAATGGGAGAACCAATCAAACATTTCTTTGCGCGGTAGTTTAATCGAGTCCTGCCACCTCCATGTCTTGTGCTCTTGAAATAAACTCCCCTTGCACGGTAATGACTTTTCTCCATTCCTTGGGTGTTCCACATGTCGATCGAGCCGTAGGCGTTCATGAAATATGCACCATGAGCATACAAGATGTGTTGCAGATACCAAACAAAACCACCATTCAAGAAAAGTGCATTAGAAGAAGAAATCTGTTTTACAAAAACTTTAAAAGCATTATATTACCATGTAATGCACTATATTCAATTCACCCCATGTGTGGACCACTGCTTTAATGAAGCTTTGCAACTTTGCTTGAAATTGTTTGCAGTTTTCCTTTGTTGTGTTGCTTTGCTCATCAACCATACTACCTTATTGAAAGTTACCCACACTTGCTCATGCAAAACAACAATGTTTGCATCCAAGCAGTCCAAAGTAGTACAAGCACAAAGGTCTTTCCACAACACCTATCTCTTTGTAGGAACATTTTCACCTTCCTCGACATGTTGCCTGTTTGCATTTCTCTAAACCTTGTCCCGTTTGTTAAAAGGCTTCTGGAGAAACCTTCTCGCCTTTCCTCCACTCATTGAAACCTTTTGAGCAACCATATGTGAAACTCCAGAGGTCTTTTGGCTAGCTCATATCTGCATGTTACCACCATGGCAACCAATGTCATTTAAAATCCTCTCCACTCTAGCAATCGCCTTATCCTCTTGAGTTTTACTAGAGGCATAGTGAACACATAGTCTATGTGACACTTTAAGAGGTGGTCAAAGATACGCATGAAAGCACGCAAAGTACAAAAGTGAACATTCCTAAGAGAAAGGAATTATGGGGTTCCAGCTATTATCCCTTAAGTCCCTATTTGGAGGCGCCAACATAGGTGATGAAAGGACACCACTGTCCCACTCTCCCTCCCAATTTCAAGTTTCCTCACATTCCTCTTCACCATTGGCCATCCCCCTGCATTTCTTCTTGGGTTTTTATTTCAATCCATGAATTCACCAAGGACATGGGTGAGTTGTATTTGCACCTTGAGTGCAACCTAGCATACACTTCATTGTCTTCAGATCCTCGCCAAGATGCCAATCAACATCAAAGCTCGCTAAACCATCAACATCCAGCTTCTCACCCCCTATTTGTGACTTTATCACATCACTAATCCCAAGGCAACCTCTCAAAGATCCATGTTAGCACCTCATGTGTCTCCTCAAATGCTCCTAACCACCATATATCTTTCTCTGATTGAACACTGAATGATGGTTTAGTGTGTGAAATATTGTCATTCCCTTGCTCTTGAAAATCAATTGTGCTCTCTCCCTCATCATCGGGCCATTCTGTGCAAAACAGTGGTAGTAGCAGATGTGGAGACTTAAAGGCTTCCACCATAGCGTGGTTCATGAGTGTGACACTCATTCTCTCTAGCCTTCTTCCCTTCACAATCTGGCACTCGTCCAACTTCAGCATGAAGGAGACCTTGGAACCTATAAAACACAAAAATCAAACAAAATGTTAAGTCGTTCCCCATAAATGAGCACATAACTAATGCATGCGATGTTATGAAACCTACTTACATCTAGAAGGCAACCCATAGAACAGTGTTAATGCCTTTTGTAGCTTTCGCATTTCAACAAAAATAACTCATTGAATTCAAATGAAACATTACCATCCGTAGTCTTCTTCTTTCCCCATGCTGCAATGCAAAGTGTATTGTTGATGTGGTAGTAATCCCTAATCTTGCATTTTACATCTTCATTGCTCACTCCCTTTGCTAGATGAACCCTCTTTGTCAGTGGGAAAAGGTTGTGCATGATACCTTTCTTATGAAGGGTGTCTCCTAGCAATTGATGAAGAGCTTTGTAGCACTTTGTGCTAATTCCTACCTCATCGCGTGCATTAACAACGTTAACACTGCTGATACTTTGGGAAACTTCTTGTATGATTTCATTAGAGACAGCCCTATGTATCTTCTTGCAACAACAGGGATCCCTAATCATTTTAAGCACATGCTCCCTTGTCGTGAAAGAGCGCAAGAGCTCATTACAATCCCCGGTTTGATCAGAACCTGTGGCATCTTAAAGGAATACTCTAAAAACCAACAAAATTACATTGACATTACACAAGTGCACACATGATTTACATTGGCATTTTGAATTGGAAGTGCTACAGAATAAGAAAGAGGAGTCATACCGCGCTGCTTGAATTCTCCACTTACAAGCCCCCCCCCCCCCCAACATAGGAGTGGTTTTCATGTGGGAGATGGTCTGTGTAAGGTTTTCCACACACGCTGCCCTCTCTTGATTTACATCCTCAAGCTCCTTTATTTTTGCTTGAGCCTGAAGTAGGCCTTAGTGTACACTAGCAAGGTTAACTTGGAGCATATGCAACTATGATGATAAGTAGAAGACTCTACCAGCGTCAGTTGTTGTTGCTAATCTCTTGCAATAGCCAAGCATCCCATTCTCACAATCTCCCACATACTGAATAAATGATGGTAAGTCTTTGAATGTGGGTGGGTAATGCACTCTTGGGTTAGCTGGGTATAGATGCCCATCAACCCATAGATCCACATTAGTGTGACCCCCTTGTCTACGTACATTCCTCTCCTGTTCTGTGAGATGAACCTTGCCTGAAGTTGCATACTCTTCCAATGCCCGCACATGCAAATCCACCTTACGTTGATAAAATGCTCATGCAATGGCACATTAGTGTTAGTGATTTCACACAATGCCATGCTTAGAGGGAGTTGATAGTGGAAAAGAAGAGGGAGGCACTAAGCTCACAATAGAGAGAGGAGTTGAGATTAGAGGGAGTGAGTGCATGCCAAAACCTTCCAAGTATTTGAGATTAGAGAGAGGGAGGATGCTCACAGGAGAGAGAGAGAGAGAGAGAGAGAGAGAGAGAGAGAGAGAGAGAGAGAGAGTTTGCAGGGCAGAGAGAGAGAGAGTGTTTGCAGGGCCAATAGCTCATAGTAGAGAGAGAAAGGGAGAGTTGAGAGTAGATGGAGTGAGGCTATGTAGGCCAAGCTCACAATGGAGAGATATATTTCAAGGAGTTGAGACTAGAGAGAGGGAGGATGCAATCACGAGAGAGAGAGAGAGAGAGAGAGAGAGAGAGAGAGAGAGAGAGAGAGAGAGAGAGAGAGAGAGAGAGAGAGAATGTTTGCAGGCCATTAGCTCACAGCAAAGAGAGAAAGAGAGAGTTGAGAATAGATGAGAGGATTGTAGAGAGAGGGATAGAGTGAGGCTATGCAAACCAAGCTCACAGTAGAGAAATGAGGAGAGAGAGAGAGAGAGAGAGAGAGAGAGAGAGAGAGAGAGAGAGAGTTGGGTCAATTTTGGGGGGCAAAAGAGGTTAAAATTTAATTTTTTGACATATATATGGGTTTGGGATAACTTTCAAAGCAAAAAAGTTCAAAAATGAGGAAAATAAAATTCACTATTTTTGTCCCCCCCTCCCTAGTTGCGAGATTGATGATGTGTGAAAGATTCCTCCCTCCGACTTTTGAGGTGTGCAGCTGTAAGAACCTCCCCTTCTGATCTTATAATTATTCCCCTCTCTGAAATAAAAGAAAGATCTTGCTTTACCTTGTCTTGGCCTAGAGAGAGAAAATATCTAGAGAGAGGTAATTCAAAATTGAGATATTTTTGGATATAAAAATCCTCCTAGTGTCTAAAATGGTTTCCCTTGAAACAAAAATTCAAAAAGAACTTTTCAATGTGCAATTGCAATTAATTAAAAATAGGTATAAAGGACCTTAGCCTAAGGATCCAAATTTTCATAAATTTTTAAATTATGCTCCAATTAAGGTTCCTATGGACCAATAAGATTAATCCAAATTTAGGGAGGAGATAAATTGAAGAATAAAAGAAAATCCCCCAAAAATGAGTAAATGCTCACATAAGATGAAGAGTTGACTAGGACAAGGTTTATTAGTTAAAAAAGAAGAGATATTTAGAGGAAATGATGCATTTTTGACACCTCAGTGTGGGGATCTCCCCTCATGAAGGAGGCGCCTATTTCACATGTGTGGAGGAGTTTTAAACTCATAAATGATGAGATATTTTCATCTCTCCTCTCTTCTGTTTCAACTAGATCCAAAAAGTAAGCTAAACTCACCCAAAAATGGTCAAAATTTGACCAAACTGATTTGGAAAATTCTAGAATCAATTTGCTTGGTTAGAGGCTCATATTTTCCTATAAAGAGAAGCCTCCCCCTTTGTAAAAGGTTAATAGTGTTTATGCACTGTTACTCTACTCCTACCCAAAGCCAATTACATTGAATTCACTTGATAATTCAATTGTTTTTGACTAAATCCTCTCCAAAGAAATTGGTGGCCACTCTTGATCCAAACAAGAGTAGAACCCTCAATCCCTCAAGCCAAAGGAAAGCTTACAAAACTCCATGTAAGCTAAAATTTCTACTTTTTAATTTCAAATCTATGGTTTTCTGATTTCCTTGTTTTTTTTAATAGTTGATTAAAGTGAATCCTGATGTTATGCTTTGATAAAAAGGCTACCCCCTTCTCTTCCTTAAAGAATTCAGCCTTTATTTATCCTAAAATGAGTAACAAATAAATTGATCAAACTTTTCTTATTGTTTACTCACTAGAAAGTGAAAATTGAGTAGATTAGAGTACTTTCCTTCAAATTGAGGTTAATTTAAATTGAAAATAGAATGTTAAAATTTGAGAAATGGTCAGCCATACAAAGGAGGTTATGGCAAAATTTTCTTAAATTTTGAGGAAAATAAAGTTTATTTTTATGTTATTCTAAAAGAGTAATTCCCACCGTTTGTGCATTCTAAAAGAAATATTTTTATTTACTCCATGTACATATTCACCTATGAATATGCATGGATATCATTGATATTAATTATTGAAATTAATTTCTATGCATAGAAAGATGCATATTGAAAATCTTTTTATTAAAAAAGTGTTGTTTTCATTGAATTTAAATTCTATGCATAGAAAGATGCATATTGGAATTTTTTTAATAAAAAGTGTTATTTTCATTGATTTTAATTTATATGCATAGAAAGATGCATAATGGAAATTTTTATTATAAAAGTATTATTTTCATTAAAATTGATTTTATGCATAGAAAGATGCATAAAGGATTTATTTTTCTTTCAAAAGTGTTATTCTCATTAAAATTGATTTTATGCATAGAAAGATGCATAAAGGATTTATTTTTCTTTCAAAAGTGTTATTTTCATTAAAATTGATTGTATGCATAGAAAGATACATAAAGGATTTATTTTTATTTCAAAAGTGTTATTTTCATTAAAATTGATTCTATGCATAGAAAGATGCATAAAAGATTTATTTTTATTTCAAAAGTGTTATTCTCATTAAAATTGATTTTATGCATAGAAAGATGCATAAAGGATTTATTTTTCCTTCGAAAGTGTTATTTTCATTAAAATTGATTTTATGCATAGGAAGATGCATAAAAGATTTAATTTTCCTTTGAAAGTGTTATTCTCATTAAAATTGATTTTATGCATAGAAAGATTTATAAAGAATTAATTTTTCTTTCAAAAGAGTTATTCTCATTAAAATTGATTTTATGCATAGAAAGATGCATAAAGGATTTATTTTTCTTTCAAAAGTGTTATTCTCATTAAAATTGATTTTATGCCTAGAAAGATGCATAAAGGATTTATTTTTATTTCAAAAGTGTTATTTTCCTTAAAATTGAATTTATGCATAAATAGATGCATAAAAGGATTTTTATAAGTGTTATTCCCACTGAAGTTAATTTTTATGCATAAATAGATGTGTAAAGAATCTTTATATCAAAAATTACTATTCTCTCAAATTCTATGAATAGATGTAACGAGATGTGATGAGAATTAGATAAGTGTGAATGAATGGATGGGTGGTTGTGATGTGAATAGAGGTGATGAGATGTGAGGTAAATAGATGTGATGTGAATCAGATAGATGTGAATGGATGGATGGATGTGATGTGAATAGAGGTGATGAGATGTGAGGTGAATATATGTGATGAGATGTGATGTGAATGGATGGATGGATGTAATGTGAATAGAGGTGATGAGATGTGAGGTGCATAGATGTGATGTGAATCAGATAGATATGAATGGATGGATGTGATGTGAATAGAGGTGATGAGATGTGAGGTGAATAGATGTGATGTGAATCAGATAGATGTGAATGGATGGATGGATGGATGTGATGTGAATAGAGGTGAATAGATGTGATGTGAATCACATAGATGAGATGTGAGGTGAATAGATGTGATGAGATGTGATGTGAATCAGATAGATGTGAATGGATGGATGGATGTGATGTGAATAGAGATGAATAGATGTGATGTGAATCACATAGATGTGAATGGATGGATGGATGTGATGTAAATAGAGGTGAATAGATGTGATGAGATGTGAACTGAAACAGATAGATGTGAATAGAGGTGATGAGATGTGAGGTGAATAGATGTGATGAGATGTGATGTGAATCAGATAGATGTGAATGGATGGATGGATGTGATGTGAATAGAGGTGATGAGATGTGAGGTGAATAGATGTAACGAGATGTGATGAGAATCAGATAAGTGTGAATGAATGCATGGGTGGTTGTGATGTGAATAGAGGTGATGAGATGTGAGGTGAGTAGATGTGATAATATGTGATGTGAATTAGATAGATGTGAATGAATGGATGAGATGTCATGTCATGTGAATCAGGATGTAAATGAATGATATGGGATATAATTGGATGATATGTGATGAAAATGGATGTAAATGTATAAGTGAATAATGGATGTGAATTTATATGTGAAAGAATTGATGTGAATGAATATGTGAAAGAATGGATATAGATGTGTATGTGATGTGATGGAAAGAGTTGTAATGTGTCATAAATATATGTGGATGTGAATGTGATGGATATGAATGAATGTGAATGTGATGAATATGTATGAATGTGAATGTGACGGATATAAATGAATGTGAATGTGACGGATATGAATGAATGTGAATATGATGGATATGAATGAATGTGATGTGATGGGATGTGAATCGGGATAGATGTGAATTAATGAGATGTGAGGTAAAATGAATGAGATGTGATGTGAGTGAATGTGATGTGGTCTGAATGGATGCGATGTGATGAAATGGAAAATGATGTGTTGAGAATGGGAATACACATGAAATAAATAAGAATTGATGTGGAACAATGTAAAAAGACGAGAGTTCGTTATAGAAACTATATTTA
This sequence comes from Cibotium barometz, assembly GCF_041138505.1. Lineage (NCBI taxonomy): Eukaryota > Viridiplantae > Streptophyta > Polypodiopsida > Cyatheales > Cibotiaceae > Cibotium > Cibotium barometz. The sequence goes on along the minus strand of NC_141085.1, from coordinate 33,019,845 downwards.
TGACCTGTTTAAATGGCTGTTTTATGTCAAGAATGTTGGGGAAGCATTTTGATCGTCTTGTGAATGAGGTTGTGAAGACCTAGTCTAATAAAGTTGCAACAGCTAGACGGAGAGTGAATGGAGGATGTCTTGCATAGCAAGGTTGGCCGAGGTCTTGACTAGCCTCGGTTCGATTAAAATGGTGAGCTTCCAGTACGGTGGATGAGGGACCAAGGAAGTGGCCTATGAGTGAAGCGCTAGGTCACTTGCAAAGGATCCTAGAGTGTGCTAACCATACGGTGCTCGGGGGCTCTGGGTCGCCGACGATACCCACGCATGCATCGAGGAAGATATTGGAACAAGGAGTAAGAGTTGTTTTCTGAATTCGGGCATGGATCTGGTTGATTGACCTTGCTGGTCCTCAACGGATGAGTCCATGGCTCTTTTATATGGATCCGTTGGTTGACATTGCTGATCTTCAACGGAGATTCCATTTTGATATGTGAATATATTGCCGGTTACTATGAGCTAGGAACTATCAAAAAGGCCCCCTGAGTGGACAGGTGGTGAGCGTTCTGGTTGCCAATGATGCCATAGGTACACCGATGAAGGAATGATTGGAATTAAGGATTCAATCGGAGATTTTGAGGATTATGATCAGTGACTATGATTTCATTAAATGATTGTTTTAAAGACAGCTGATTCTGTCAAAAAGGCAATTTCATATTGGGTGTGTAAGTGGTGTGACTAATTTTAAGTTTGCATGAATACCCGGCTAGGGAACCTGGGAACTCTTTTCCATGGTACTCGGGACAAAACCTAACCAAATTCTTAATTGGATCCCATCACTACAGTGGTTGGGCGGTTGGCTAACCCACGGGACTGGATGGGGTTAGGTTGGACTGATGGATCCCTAATTTGAGACTCAATTCTGTTATAGTACGATAGATGAAGTAAATCCCGGACAAAAATGATTCTGTGGAAAAGAATCAACGGCTGTGCCTCTCAAAAAGAAAAAAAGCGTTGGTCTCTATGATACAAGTGCAATCTTTTTCCTGATTTGACTATGGGACTTACGGGTTTAGTCAGATCAGTTCAGTTAGTTAAGGCTTTTGACTACGTTAGAGAAAAATTATCCCGGAGGAATCGCCCGTGCTTTCCGGGCAAGGAAATATTTTTCAGGTTCGATTTTGTAAGAACCGATGGATTAGTCTCTTGTCCGAATATCCATGGACGAGGTCCCGAGTGAGGGACCCTGCCCCACGCAAGAAGTGCTACTTCTGCACTGCTAGCACCCCTGAATTCATTGCGCGGTGGGAACAGGGATCTTACAGCTGGTATCAGAGCAAATTGGCTAATGTGGATCAATCGAGAAGCCAAGAATGTCAAAAATTTATGAAGTAGTAGTAAAAGGTTGTAAATGTGTGATAAAATTCATACAAATTGTTATTTAGACTGAAATTCATAAAGTGGTAATTGGGTCTTCAGTTGGAAGTACCACAATTGCATGGAATCCCTGACTTGCTTGAGACCTAGACATGATGGTATTTACCTTATAGTTCCAAGGACCGTGACTACCCGTATATACCGAGGGTATAATTGCAGCTCTTTACTGGCAGTATATACGAGTAACTCTAAGACTTAAATTATAAGCATAAATGCTATCCAGATGATGAATTTGAATGTGGTTGATATGATTTTTAAATTCTGGTTGAGAACTGATGAGTTGATTTGGATTCTAATTGAAAAAATGATGATTCCTGAATTTTGGTTGAAATTTAATAAGCTGGGCAAAACCACAATGAGGATGAATGGGATGAGTCCCTGTGATGATGTTCATAACTGGAATGACGTTAATGGCTTCAGCAAATCACTATGAGATTAGTGGATTAGGATGTAAGATTCCTCCCTCCGGCTTTTGAGGTGTGCAGGTGTAAGAATCTCCCCTTCTGATCTTATAATTATTCCCCTCTTTGAAATAAAAGAAAGATCATGTTTTACCTTGTTTTGGCCTAGAGAGAAAAAATGTCTAGAGAGAGGTAATTCAAAATTGAGACATTTTTGGATATAAAAATCCTCCTAGTGTCTAAAATGGTTTCCCTTGAAACCAAAAATAAAAAAAGAACTTTCCAATGTGCAATTAGAATTAATTAAAAATAGGTATAAAGGACCTTAGCCTAAGGGTCCAGATTTTCAAAAAAAATTTAATTATTCTCCAATTAAGGTTCCTATGGACCAATAAGATTAATCCAAATGTAGGGAGGAGATAAATTGAAGAATAAAAGAAAATCCCCCAAAAATGAGTAAATGCTCACATAAGATGAAGAGTTGACTAGGACAAGGTTTATTAGTTAAAAAAGAAGAGATAATTAGAGGAAATAATGCATTTTTGACACCTCAGTGTGGGGATCTCCCCTCATGAAGGAGGACCCTATTTCTCATGTGTGGAGGAGTTTTAAACTCATAAATAATGAGATATTTTCATCTCTCCTCTCTCTTGTTTCAACTAGATCCAAAAAGTAAGCTAAACTCACCCAAAAATGGTCAAAATTTGACCAAACTAATCTGAAAAATTCTAGAATCAGTTTGCTTGGTTAGAGGCTCATTTTTTCCTATAAAGAGAAGCCTCCCTCTTTGTAAAAGGTTAATAGTGTTTATGCACTGTTACTCTACTCCTACCCAAAGCCAATTACATTGAATTCACTTGATAATTCAATTGTTTTTGACTAAATCCTCTCCAAAGAAATTGGTGGCCACTCTTGATCCAAACAAGAGTAGAACCCTCAATCCCTCAAGCCAAAGGAAAGCTTACAAAACTCCATGTAAGCTAAAATTTTTACTTTTTAATTTTAAATCTATGGTTTTCTGATTTCCTTGTTTTTTTTAATAGTTGATTAAAGTGAATCCTGATGTTATGCCTTGATGAAAAGGCTACCCCCTTCTCTTCCTTAAGAATTCAGCCTTTCTTTATCCTAAAATGAGTAACAAATAAATTGATCAAACTTTTCTTATTGTTTACTCACTAGAAAGTGAAAATTGAGTAGATTAGAGTACTTTACTTCAAATTGAGGTTAATTTTAAATTGAAAATAGAATGTTAAAGTTTGAGAAATGGTAAGCCATACAAAGGAGGTTATGGCAAAATTTTCTTAAATTTTGAGAAAAATAAAGTTTATTTTTATGTTATTCTAGAGTAATTCCCACCATTTGTGCATTCTAAAAGAAATATTTTTATTTACTCCTTGTACATATTCACCTATGATTATGCATGGATATCATTGATATTAATTAATGAAATTAATTTCTATGCATAGAAAGATGCATATTGGAAATATTTTTATTAAAAAAGTGTTGTTTTCATTGAATTTAAATTCTATGCATAGAAAGATGCATATTGGAATTTTTTAAATATAAAAGTGTTATTTTCATTGAATTTAATTTATATGCATAGAAAGATGCATAATGGAAATTCTTATTATAAAAGTATTGTTTTCATTAAAATTGATTTTATGCATAGAAAGATGCATAAAGGATTTATTTTTCTTTCAAAAGTGTTATTTTCATTAAAATTAATTGTATGCATAGAAAGATGCATAAAGAATTTATTTTTATTTCAAAAGTGTTATTTTCATTAAAATTGATTGTATGCATAGAAAGATGCATAAAGGATTTATTTTTATTTCAAAAGTGTTATTCTCATTAAAATTGATTTTATGCATATAGAAAGATGCATAAAGGATTTATTTTTCCTTCGAAAGTGTTATTTTCATTTTGGAATCTTTTAAAGTTACAGGGTGCAGGTTTTGGCGGGACCTTAACAACAAAAGCTTTGGCAAAAACCTTTGCCATTCTTACTGCTTTGGCCATTGAGACAGGTTTGGAATTCTTCACTAATGTGTCCAATGGCTCGTTCATTCCTCGAATGAACTTGGCCCATCAGCTGCTCTTCATCCAATTGCGGGGAATATTTAAGGAGAAGGGCAAAAGCTTGATGGTACTCTTCAATTGTCCGGCTATCTTGCTTTTGTTCCAAGAATTCATTCATTTTAGTTTCAAGGAAGCCTGGAGGACAAAACCTCTTTCTGAGGTAAGCTTAAAGATCGGTCCAGGTCTGGGTATTCCAGTCGAGACGGTTAGTCTCGCAGTGATTCCTCCAAGCGACCCTGGCCGTTTCCACAATCTTTAACCTGACGAGAGCCATCTTGCTTCTCCCATTGTAGCCAGTTACATCAAAGTATTCCTCCATAGCTTCAATCCACTTTTCCACTACTTCACCTAACTGCTCCCCTTCACCCTTGAAGGGACCAGGTTGGGATATGTGCAGGGCTTTTTGGACATCCAGATCCAACTCTTTGTCATCGGTTAGAGGATCCGGTTGCCTTGCATGGGCTACGCGCCTCATGATTCTGACAAAATGAGATTTTCGTCTCGTCAACTTAACCTTGACAATAGATTTATGACTATTTAATTTTTATGATTTAATCTTTAAACAAATAATTATTTCATCATACTTCACGTAACAAGATTTACTCTGATAACCAAATTCACAATTATGAAAATAATTTAGATTTTTTTTTGGCAAAACATCGTTTATTATTAAAAGTTTGAGATATATACATAGAGCATCACGGCTCCCCAAAATCACTGTCGTCTCAATCGTATACGCATAAAGTAGTGAAACTACGAAGGAGACTTGCCATGGTACACACGATTCATTACACAAAGAGGTGCTGTAATTCTATTGCTAGGGATAAAGCGGCTAAGAAGCCTAAAAGCTCCGCATGAAGTTTTGAAGTTCCTGGGTGAATGATCAAATAGTTGTACACGCTGAACAAGCCCTAGCCTTATCAGAATCATGGCTAAGGAAATATTTTGCCTAGGCCTCTGACGCTGACTGGTACTGAAATTAATACATCGTCCTCCAAAGAACCACATATACCGACGTCGCTCAAGAGGATCAGGAAAGTAAAGACTCTCAAAATGATGTGCGAGTCTCACTCTGCTCACTCGGGTCGTAGCAGAGTTGTAAAGGCTATCATATCCTAACTCTGGGAGAGTTCAAGAATGCCGGATAGATTTGGGTTATCCATTTATAAATTTTCAATTCAATTTTTGAAGTTCATTCAATCATAATATAAACAAGTGAAAACATTATCTCCCAGATTTACTTAAGCGATTTCTGATGCTGTTACATAGATTATAACTGCTCTGATACCAACTGTGGGATCCCTCAGCCCCCTCCGGGCACCAGGTTCTCGGTTGTTGGCAGCGGAAGTAGCCCCCTCTTGCGCGGGGCAAGGTTTCCCACACTCGGGGCCTCGCTCTCGAATGTCCGGGCACGAGACTAGGCTGGTGGTCATTCCGAAAACTGAAACCGGGAAAAATTCCCATGCTCGGAAGATGGGGACGATTCCACCATTATTATTTTCTTAACAAATTCTTCTAACGAGGTCAAGATACTGAACATTTATCTCCTCCACACATTTGGATGAATCTGATTGGTCCCTTAAAACCTTAATTTAAAATTTTAAGAAAATCTGGACCCCTAGGATAAGGCCTCCTGAACAGATTATACTTGATTTCTAATGCACCTTCTGAAAATCTTTTTGAACTTCTGTTTCGGGGGAACTTATTTTAATAAGAAGAGATATTTTTCCATCTAAAAATATTCAAAATCTGAATAACCTCTCTCTAGAACATTTTCTCTCTCTAGGTAAAAACAGGCAAAAACAAGATCTTTTATATTTCTGAAGAGGGGATTGATTACAAGGGAAGATATTAGACATCTTAAGAGGCTGGAGAGGAATATTACATTTTCTCCGACTTGAAAAATGCGAGATATCCTCATCTCGCAAACTGGGGGTAATCCTGCAACAGTTCGGCTTCTTTCTCCCAAGTGGCATCTTCAAAAGGATAGAACTTCCATTTACCCAATAATTCTCTCAGAATTCTGTTCCTGAGAATCTTTTCTAGAACATCAAGGATTTCTTCAGGTTGGAGTTCCATCTGCCCTTGGGTTGAAGAAGTTAAGATTTAGCACATGATTCAGGCTTGGTACATACTTTTTAAGAAGGTTGACATGAAATACATTATGCACTTTGAGATGAGGAGGCAGAAGAAGCTCGTAGGCTAAGTCACCTACTTTCTTTGTAATCAGATATGGCCCATAATATCTGGGGGATAACTTCTTGTACTTCCCAAGAGATAAAGAACTTCTTTTGGGGCGTACTCAAATGAAGACCATATCTGCTTCTTCGAATTTTCTGTCTGTCCTCTTCTTATTTGCATACTGCTTCTGTCTATCCTGGGCAACTTTTATATCTTTGCGAATTGACTACATCTGCTGCTCCATATCGTCAAGCATCTGTCTGGACATCTCGCATCAATGGGTCGGACCAAGTTAAAGGAGTTAAGCAATCTTGTCCATACAGAGCTTTGAAAGGGCTCATCCCAATACTTTGATGATAAGAAGCATTGTAGGCAAACTCGACTAGGTGGTGCAAATAGCTTAGCCACTTCTTAGGTTTCCTGCCACCACAGCATGACCAAAGTATATCTTTGATTACTTGGTTTACCCTTTTTGTTTGACCATCGGTCTCAGGGTGGTAAGCTGTGCTGAGATCCAAGAAAGTTCCTACTGCTTCAAAAAATGCAGTCCAAAATCTTGACGTGAATTTGGGATCTCTGTCACTTACTATTCTTCTGGGTAGGCCATGCAATCTGAAGATTTCCTTGAGAAACACTCTGGCCACATCCACTGCAGTGTAGGTTTCTTTTACTGGAATCAGATGGGCAACTTTGGTTAGTCTATCAACTACCACAAAGATTGAGTTGTAACCTGATTGCACTGAAGGTAATCCAGTAATAAAATCCATACTGATGCATTCCCACTTCATCTGGGGGATGTCTAATGGATGTAACTTCCCAGGCATTTTTACTCTCTCGGCCTTGACTTTCTGACAGGTCAGACATTGACGTACATGATTAAGCACATCCTTTTTTAGACCAGGCCAAAAGAAGCTTTTCTTCACAGACATGTAGGTTTTGATGAAACCTGGATGTCTTGTAATAAGGCTGTCATGGGCTTCATTCAAAATTTGACCCTTTAGGTCCATCATTGAGAATGCCTAGCCTACAATTATAATACATAATTCCATCATCCAGGCTGTACCCTTGAACTCAGTTCCTCTTGTGGAGTTTTGCTTTCCTGCATAAGTAGGGTAGCAATAGGGCCAAAGAATCTATCCTGCATGATCTTCTCTCTTGCAAGGTCTACATCCACATTCTTTGGTGCATGTTGTGATCCTTCTGAGTGAAGATCCACTTTAAGCTGTGATGATCTGTCATCAAAGTGAATCTTTGATCCACCAGTAGGTAATGTCTCCATAACTTCAGGGCATATACTACTGAAAGTAGTTCCAGGTCGTGGACAGCATAATTCCTCTCATGCATTCTGAGTTTTTGGGATTCATAGGCCACTGTGAATGACCTTCGTGCATGAGTGCACCTCCCAGGGCAAAACCATTGACATCAGTTATACTATCTCAAAGGAGGGTAGAGAGAAATCTGGCAGCTTCAGAACGGGATTGGTTACCAAGGTGGTCTTCAGCTTATCAAAATCACTCTAGCACTTGGCAGACCATTGAAACAGGATATTCTTCTTGAGAAGATTTGTCAGGGGGGAAGTTATGAGAGCATACTTTGGTATAAAAATTCTATACCAACCAATCAATCCCAAGAATCCTCTAGCTTCTTTCACTGTCTTTGGTTCAGGCCAATCTATGACTGCTTGGACTTTTGCAAAATCTGGAGAAATTCCATCTTTTGATACCAAAAAGCCCAAGTATTCAACGTGGTCGGCAGAGAAAGTGCATTTACCCTTTTTTGCAAAGAGTTGGTGCTTCCTTAGAATCTCAAGAACTTTTCTGACATGAGCTTCATGGTCAGCTACATTCTTTGAGTAAATCACTATATCATGAAAGAAAACAAGAACGAAATCATCTAAGTATTCTCTAAGAATGTCTTGCATTAGGAGATTGAATGTAGCTGGGGCATTTGTCAATCCAAATGGCATGACACTGAATTCATAATGCCCATACCGAGTATTGATGGCTGTCTAATAATACCTTGATTTGAGATCTATCTTTGTGAAGATCTGTTAGTGCCTGTCCAGAAGCTCATCAATTCTGGGGATAGGATACTTATTCTTAACTGTCTGTTGATTGTGACCTCTGTAGTCCACAGAGAGTCTTAGCGTTCCATCTTTCTTTTTCTGAAAGAAAACTGGTGCACCCCAAGGTGAAACACTGGGTCTTATAAACCCTTATTCTAACAGTTGTCTAAGCTATTCCTTGAGTTCGATGGCTTCAGGAACTGGCATTTTGTACGTGTGCAGGGATACTGGCTGAGCTCCGGGGGTCAATTCTATCACATGATCTACTTCTCAAATTGGAGGCATCTCTGTTAATTCTTCTGGGAATAAATTATCATATTCACTTAACCATTCAGGTTCTTTAGCTTTTAACTTTGAGTCTACCGGATTCATTTTTGACAAGATAAATGCGCTACTTCTTTCTAAGTCCTTTTAGTAACTTAGAAGCTTTTACTAACTTTAGACCTAGGGATCCTGAAATTCCGGTTCCTTGAACCTTGTTTCCATGAAGGTCACGGAAGGAGATGGCTCCATTATGACACTGAATGTCACCTTGATTTTTGTTGAGCCAATCCATTCCAAGGATCCCGTCAAAAACTCCCAAAGGTATAACTCTGAAAGAACTGACAGGCAGTCAGTTAAATTCCATCTAGATTGAACTGAATATGATCTGTCTCAAGGTGAGTGAAAAGAATCTTTCCACTTGTCAATTCGACTTGCATAGGTTTCCCTTATTAGCTTATGAAAAGATGCAGGGGGGAAGAGAGCTTGAGCTCTTGCAAGCACACACACACACTCACAAACCCTAATAGAGAACACACAAGGTGAGAGGCTGAAAATCTTCTTCTTCTTCACTCAACACTCAACACACCATATACAAGAATGAGAGTACACATAATATGAAAGGTACTCAACCAATACATACACGGGTTCTCTATAGTGTGAACCCGACTAAATGAGCTGGCGCTATAACTATGCCAGTCTCTAGAATGGCTGTCACACAGCCTGTCATCCCACTGGCCGCATATCACCCAAGATCTCACCAACCATGCCAGTGGTGTAAGTGTGGGGCCTATCCCCTAGGCGGGTCGTCATCAGTGGCCACCGCCTCACTAGACGAGCTCGATATCTCAACACTCCCTCTCGAGATCAACTCCATCTCATGTACACCAAGCGAAGCCCTGAATCTACGGAGCTTCTCTGTACCCAATGCTTTGGTGAAGATGTCAGCTACCTGATCCTCTGTGCTGACATAAACAAGGTCAAGATCTCCTGCCAAGACCTTCTCTCTGACGAAGTGGTAGTGGACCTCTATGTGCTTCGTACGAGCATGAAACTAGACTGGGTTCCTGGCCAACTGTATACTGCTAATGTTGTCACAGAAAATGACAACTTGTCTATCCACTGATAGACCCAAATCTGCAAGTAGCTTTCTCAACCAAGCTACCTCACATGCTGCCATAGCAGCTCCTCTGTACTCGGCCTCTGTACTCGATAGAGCAACCGTAGGCTGCTTCTTGCTGCTCCAAGTCACAGCAGCACTCCCCAAAGAAAACATGAATCCACTGGTAGATCTTCTATCTGAGATACTACCAGCCCAATCAGCATCTGTGTACCCATGTATATATATCTCTGTCCCAGTCTCATAGAATAGTCCACAATGCAAAGTAGACTTCACATACCTCAGTATGCGTCTCACTGCATCCAAATGCGGTTTCCGTGGAACCTGCATAAACTGACTCACCAACCTAACAGCATAGCTCAAATCTGGTCTGGTCATCGTCATGTAGATCAGACTTCCTACTATGCTCCTGTACATAGTAGGATCCTCCAAGATCTCTTCTGAATCTGCACTCAACTTGCCATTCTGATCCAATGGCACAGAAATAGACTTACAGCCTGTCATACCATACTTGGACAACATGTCCAAGCCATACTGTCTCTGCAGTAATCCAATACCATGTGGTGACCTAATCACCTCAATTCCCAAGAAATATTTGAGCTCCCCCAGATCCTTCATCTCAAACTTCTGTCTTAGCAAGATCTTTACATCAAAGATCTCTGCATCATGGTCCCCCGTAATGACAAGTCATCTACATAGATGACAACAAGCACAACTCCTCTATCACCATGTCTCACATACAGCGAGAAATCTGCATTGGCTACATGAAAGCCAATAGTAACAAGATATTCAGAAATCTTGTCAGACCATGCTCTTGGTGCTTGCTTTAAGCCATATAAGGCTTTCTTCAACCTGCAAACATGCTCGGGGTGACCCACATCCTCATATCCAGGTGGCTGCAACATATACACCTCTTCTTGCAAATCCCCATGCAAAAATGCATTCTTTACATCCATCTGATGTAAAGACCATTGTTTTGACGCAACCACTGCTATCACAACTCTCACCGTTGCCATCTTGGCAACTGGGCTGAAAGTTTCCTCATAATCAATCCCATATGTCTGCGCATATCCTTTGGCTACCAATCTAGCCTTGTACCTGTTTATGCTTCCATCACTGTTATGTTTAACTTTGTACACCCACTTGCATCCAATGGCTTTCTTACCTTCAGGCAATTGCACTAAATCCCAAGTTTCATTTCCATATAGTGCATCCATCTCCTCATCCATAGCTTTCTCCCAACACACATTTCCAACAGCCTCATCAATGCATGTGGGCTCAACAACCTGCACGACCTTTGCCATATATGCATAGTGATGTGCCACATAACCATCATAAGTAAACCTCTGCACAGGGTTCTTCACTCTACCAGATCTTCGCAGCTTTTCATTCATGGCTTCCATAGCCTTCTTTACACCAGGTGTTCTCATAGCTGGGATCCCAAGCTCCTCATCAAGGCTCATATCTGAGCCACTAGACTCTCCATCAACATGAGAATGCCCTGCAGAAATGTCAGGCATACCAAGGGGCTCAACCACTTTTTCTTTTCCTTTACGTGATGTAGTAATCACATTTGCAGGGCTGGTATTATGACGCAGCCTGCCACTCCATGGTCTATCAACAGACCCACTAGATGAGGACTCTCCTCGTCCACTCAAAGACTGTGATTGCTGACCTGTATTCTGTGCAACCACACTTCCACTCACATCAGCCCCAACAGCTTCTTTTTCAGCAGCATACCAGCTGCTCATCTCATCAAAGACAACATCCCTGCTTACCCTCAACTCACGTGTATCAGGGTTATAACACCTGTACCCCTTTTGCTCAAGGGAGTATCCAATAAACACACATTTTTTAGCTTTTGGATCCAGCTTAGTTCTCAGCTCATCTGGCACATGCACATATGCAATGCATCCCCAAAGACTTTCAGATGAGACAAATCTGGTTTTCTGCCAGTAAACCTCTCCTCTGGAGTTACATCATGTATGGCTGCAAGCTGGAGTCCTGTTCATGATGTATACTGTTGTAGAAACAGCCTCAGCCCAATAGCAATGTGGCATATTCTTCTCTTCCATCAATGCTCGCGCAATCTCAGCAATGTGCCTGTTTTTTCGCTCAGCAACTCCATTTTGCTGTGGAGTGTATCTGCATGTGAACTGTCTCCGAATACCATTCTTCTTCAAAAATTCAGAGAACTCATTGGAGAAGTATTCTCCCCCTCCATCTGACCTTAGGCACTTTACATATTTCCCTGTTTGCTTTTCAACCAAAACTCTGAAATTCTGTAAGTGAGTGAACACCTCACTCTTCTCCTTCATGAAATATACCCACACTTTCCTTGTGTGGTCATCAATGAAAGTCACATAATACCTGCAGCCTCCCATAGATATGGTCTTTGTAGGACCCCATACATCTGAATGCATAACATCTAGTGCATTTCTGCTCACATATCTGTTACGTGGAAACACATGCTTTGTTTGCTTCCCAAATTGGCATGCTTCACATATTTTCTGCATGCCTTCCACTTTAAATTTTGGCAGCCCTGTCACAATTCCTTTTGTCTGCATAGATTTCAATCTCTGCACATTTACATGTCCAATCCTTTTATGCCAAATGTCTGTGTCTGCAACAATTCCTGAACCATTTGCAAACATTACAGCACTCATTTCAGGCATGTCTACATTTAATGTAAACATTCTGCCCACTCTGTTGCCTTTTGCAACCAACCTGCACTTGTCTTTAAAATCTTCAACATAACATCCATCAGGGTTAAACCGAACCTGCAAACCCTGCTCAATCATCTGGCCAACTGAGACCAGATTCTTTGCAGAGTTGAAGCTCTTACCCTCGTACCCCTTCTTGTGGTTCTCTTGCTTGCAGCTCAGCCCTTAGCACGAACCAGGCTCTAATACCATGAAAAGATGCAGGGGGAAGAGAACTTGAGCTCTTGCAAGCACACACACACACTCACAAACCCTAATAGAGAACACACAAGGTGAGAGGCTGAAAATCTTCTTCTTCTTCACTCAACACTCAACACACCATATACAAGAATGAGAGTACACATAATATGAAAGGTACTCAACCAATACATACACGGGTTCTCTATAGTGTGAACCCGACTAAATGAGCTGGCGCTATAACTATGTCAAGTCTCTAGAATGGCTGCCACACAACCTGTCATCCCACTGGCTGCATATCACCCAAGATCTCACCAACCATGCCAGTGGTGTAAGTGTGGGGCCTATCCTCCAGGCGGGTCGTCAGTGGCCACCGCCTCACTAGACGAGCTCGATATCTCAACAGCTTACACAAGCATCCAGGGGAAATGAAAGAATGAGTACTTCCTGAATCAATCAAAAGCTTAAAAGGCTTACCTTGATACTCAGCTGGAGTATGGATGACTGTAAGATTCTTCCCCAGCCTCTCAAAATGTCCAGCATCTTCCCCTGTAATCAATCCCTCTTCAGAAATATAAAAGACTTGTTTCTAACTGTTTTAACCTAGAGAGAGAAAATATTCTAGAGAGAGAATATTCAGATTTTTAATATTTTTGGATAGAAAATTATCTCATCTTATTAAAATAAGTTCCCCTGAAACAGAAATTCAAAAAGAACTTTCCAATGTGCAATTGGAATTAATTGGAAATGGGTATAAAGGACCTTAGTCTAAGGGTCTAGATTTTCAGAAATTTTTGGATTATGGTCTAATTAAGGTTCCTATGGGCCAATAGCATCAATCCATGTGTAGGGAGGAGATAAATCCAATTTGAAAAAGAAGATACCCAAAAATGAGTAAATGCTCACATAAGATGAAGAGTTGAAAATGTACAAGGTTTATTAGAAAAAAACTATGAGCAATATTAAAAATATGAGATATTTTGGGTATAATGATTCCATTTTGACACATATGTAAGGAAGGGGAGTTCTTTAAAGGAGGTGCATATTTCACATAAGATGAAGAGTTGAAAATGTACAAGGTTTATTAGTAAAAAACTATGAGCAATATTAAAAATATGAGATATTTTGGGTATAATGATTCCATTTTGACACATATGTAAGGAAGGGGAGTTCTTTAAAGAAGGTGCATATTTCACATAAGATGAAGAGTTGAAAATGTACAAGGTTTATTAGTAAAAAACTATGAGCAATATTAAAAATATGAGATATTTTGGGTATAATGATTCTATTTTGACACATAAATTGAGATATTTCATCTCTCCTCTCTCCTAATTCAAGTCTAGTTACAAAAAGTTAGCTCAACTGACCTAAAAATGGTCAAAAATTAACCAAACTGAGTTAGAAAATTCTAGAATCAGTTTGTTTGGTTAGGAACTCACTTTTTCCTATAAATAGAGGCCTTCCCCTTTGTTGAAACTCAACAATGTTTAATGCATTGTTACTCTACTTCACCTAAGCCAAGAACTGTGAATTCATTAATAATTCACTAGTTTTTGACACTTCCTTCTTTCTTCAATCCCCATTGGTGGCTCCATCAACATACTAAACCAATTAATTGGTTGGGGGCCTCTACCGTGAACAAAGAATCAAGCAATTTGTAAGGTAATTAGTGAATATTGATCTTTTCTATAATTTCTCAATGTTTCTCTCTTCTCAACCCCTCTCAAGCTTGAGAAACTTAATTGGTATGGTTTTTAAATGCTATTAAAGTTAATCGATGAATAGTAATGAAGAGTTACATAATTTGATGAATGTTATTGAAGTTAATTGATTAATGATAGTAAAGAATTATATAAATTTCCATTTATGTTTAAATTCTAATGGTTTTTATGTAATTTCTTTCTCTCACTCAAGAAATGGTCATACTCATGACCCATTCTCAATCCAAATGAAGCTTTTCATAAAGCTTTTTCATAATCCAAGATTAAGCTATGCTTGAGGCCAAATTAATGGCTTTTTTCTATGCTTTTAGTTTATGTATATTGATGATTCAATCCATTATGGATTAATGATCCAATTAGAGATCATTTTAATTATTTTCTTAATGATAAGCTTTATCCCTTAGAAAAATTGAGATTTATCAGTCATAGCAGCGGAGCTATGGCAAAATTTTTATAAAAATTATGCATAAAATAATTTCATTCAAAGCATAAAAAGAGGACTTTCTACCATATTCTAGGAATTATCATCCTAGATTAATTAAAAAAATTTCATTGTAATCATGGAGAAATTGAATTTTTATATTATGTATAAAGGATAAATTTTTATATCAAAAGTGTTACTTTTATCATTTTTATTTTCATGCATTGAAGTATGCATAAAGGATAAATTTTTATATCAAAAGTGTTACTTTTATCAATTTTTATTTTCATGCATAGAAGTATGCATAAAGGATAAATTTTTACATCAAAAGTGTTATTTTTATCATTTTTATTTTCATGCATAGAAGTATGCATAAAGGATAAATTTTTATATCAAAAGTGTTACTTTTATCAAATTTTATTTTCATGCATAGAAGTATGCATAAAGGATAAATCTTTATATCAAAAGTGTTACTTTTATCAATTTTTATTTTCATGCATAGAAGTATGCATAAAGGATAAATTTTTATATCAAAAGTGTTACTTTTATCATTTTTATTTCATGCATAGAAGTATGCATAATGGATAAATTTTTATATCAAAAGTGTTACTTTTATCATATTTGAATTTCATGCATAAAGGTATGCATAAAAGTTGATTTTTTAATTATAAAAGTGTGACTTTTATTATAATTGAATTTCATGCATAAAGGTATGCATAAAAGCTGATTATTTTATTATAAAAGTGTGACTTTTATCATAATTGAATTTCATGCATAAAGGTATGCATAAAAGCTGATTATTTTATTATAAAAGTGTGACTTTTATCATAATTGAATTTCATGCATAAAGGTATGTATAAAAGTTGATTATTTTATTATAAAAGTGTCTTTTATTATATTGAATTTCATGCATAGAGGTATGCATAAAAGTTGATTATTTTATTATAAAAGTGTGACTTTTATCATAATTGAATAAAATGCATAGAGGTATGCATAAAAGTTGATTATTTTATTGTAAGAGTGTTACTTTTATCATATTGGATTTCATGCATAGAGGTATGCATAAAAGATATTCTTTTTATACTAAAAGTGTGATTTTCATCATAAATGGATTTTATGCATAACTTAGATGCATAAGAGAAATTCTTTTATTCTAAAAGTGTAATTCCTACCAAATTGAATTTATGCATAAGAAGATGCATAAAAGTTTGATTTTTAAATTCAAAGTGTTATTCTCATCCAAATTGAATTTACGCATAGAAAGATGCATAAAAGATGGATCTTTAATTCAAAAATGTCAATTCTCATCCAAATTGAATTTATGCATAGGAAGATGCATAAAAGATTGAATTTTAATTCAAAAGAGTCATTTTCATTTGAAATGAAATTATGCATAGGAAGATGCATAAAAGATTGATTTTTAATTCGAAAGTGTTAGTCTCCTTAAATGGAATTTATGCATAAATAAAAATGTAGAGAAATCTTAGATCAAATATAAGAATTCTCTTGTATTCTATAAAAAGATATGAAATGTGATAAGACGTGATAAGAGGTGTATGAGATGTGATAATATGTGATAAGATGCGTATGGGAAGTGATAAGATGTGATAAGAGGTGTATGAGATGTGATAAGATGTGTATGAGATGTGATAGCATATGATAAGATGTATATGGAATGCGTAGGGCGAGAATGGATGTAATATGGATGTATGGATGCAGATACGGATATGTATGTATGAATGTGAATGTGGATGTGGATATGGATGTATGGATATGAATGTAGATGTGGATGAGGATGTATGGATGTAGATACGGATGTGGATGTATGT
Source organism: Cibotium barometz (assembly GCF_041138505.1). Lineage (NCBI taxonomy): Eukaryota > Viridiplantae > Streptophyta > Polypodiopsida > Cyatheales > Cibotiaceae > Cibotium > Cibotium barometz. The sequence continues at coordinate 33,003,442 of NC_141085.1, read as the reverse complement.
ATGTGGAAGTGGATGTATGAATGAGGATGTGAAAATGGATGTATGCATGGATGTGTATGTAGAATAATGAATGTGAATGTGTATGGAAAATAATGTGTCGTCGATATGAGTGAATGGATGATGATGAATACATATGAATGGGATGTGGAATAAGTAATGTGGACTAAGGAGGATAAAATGGAAAAGACGAGAGTTCGATATAGAAACTGTATTTTGTGAACTGTTTGTAAATGAATGTTTTATGTCAAGGATGCTGGGGAAGCATTTTGACCATCTTGTGGATTAAGGTCAAGGAGACCTAACTGATAAAGTTGCAACTGCTGACGGAGAGTCAATGGAGGACGTCTCGTGTAGCAAGGTCGGCCGAGGTCTTGACCAGCCTCGGTTCGATTTAAATGGTGAGCTTCCGGTACGGTGGATTAGGGACCAAGGAAGCGGCCTATGAGTGACGCGCTAGGTCACCTGCGAAGGATCCTAGAGGGTGCTGACCATACAGTGCTCGGGCTCTGGGTCGCCGAAGATACCCACACGTGCGTCGTGGAAGATATTGGAACAAGGAGTAAGAGTTGTTTTTTGAAACCGGGCATGGATCTGGTTGATTGACCTTGCTGGTCCTCAACGGATGAGTCCATGGCTCTTTTATATGGATCTGTGGGTTGATCTTGCTGATCTTACACGGAGATTCCATTCTATTATATGAATATATTGCCAGTTACTATGAGCTAGGAACTATGGAAAAGGCCCCTGAGTGAACAGGTGGTGAGCGTTCTGGTTGCCAATGATGCCATAAGTATCCCGATGAATGAATGACTGGAAATAAGGATTCAACCAGAGACTTTGAGGATTGTCATCAGTGACATAATGGTTTCATTAAAGGATTGTTTTAAAGTTAGCTGATGCTAAGAAAAAGGAAATTTCATATTGGGTGTGTAAGTGGTGTGACTAGTTTTATGTTTGCATGAACTTCCGGCTAGGGGGCCTTGGAACTCTTTGCCTTGGTACCCGGGACAAAACCTAACCAAATTCTTAATTGGATCCCATCACTACAGTGGTTGGGCAGTTGGCTAACCCATGGGACTAGATGGGGTTAGGCTGGACTGATGGATCCGTAAATCGAGATTTAATTTCATCAAGACATCTTGGGTTTTCTGAGCGGGTCTTCTTACTGGCGTGTTTTCTTCCTCATCAGAAGATATGCCTTTACCCTGTTTTTGGCTTGTCTCTCAGAGGTCCTTTTGTTAGAACACCTCATACCACTGAGATAGGTGCGGCAATAACCAACAGAATTATTCCTATAGATGAGTTACCTTATACGTGCGCAGCTTGTGAGTGCTGCTTTTGTGATCATATGATGGACGGGCTTATGGAAGTGTAAAGAGTTCTTCTATGTTTCAAGAATGAATAAAGTCTAAATCTTGTTCTTGTCTTGACTCTTACTCTCTTTGAGACTTTTTTTTAAATTAGTGATTAATCTTAATTAAACTTTTCTCTAAGTCTCATGTTCGTGCATTTTACGAAATTATCCCAAGTTTGCGAGATGAGGACATCTCGCGTTTTTCAAGTGGGAGAGAATGTAAGATTCCTCCCCAGCCTCTCAAAATGTCCAGCATCTTCCCCTGTAATCAATCCCTCTTCAGAAATATAAAAGACTTGTTTCTAACTGTTTTAACCTAGAGAGAGAAAATATTCTAGAGAGAGAATATTCAGATTTTTAATATTTTTGGATAGAAAATTATCTCATCTTATTAAAATAAGTTCCCCTGAAACAGAAATTCAAAAAGAACTTTCCAATGTGCAATTGGAATTAATTGGAAATGGGTATAAAGGATCTTAGCCTAAGGGTCTAGATTTTCAGAAATTTCTGGATTATGGTCCAATTAAGGTTCCTATGGGCCAATAGCATCAATCCATGTGTAGGGAGGAGATAAATCCAATTTGAAAAAGAAGATACCCAAAAATGAGTAAATGCTCACATAAGATGAAGAGTTGAAAATGTACAAGGTTTATTAGAAAAAAACTATGAGCAATATTAAAAATATGAGATATTTTGGGTATAATGATTCCATTTTGACACATATGTAAGGAAGGGGAGTTCTTTAAAGGAGGTGCATATTTCACATAAGATGAAGAGTTGAAAATGTACAAGGTTTATTAGGAAAAAACTATGAGCAATATTAAAAATATGAGATATTTTGGGTATAATGATTCCATTTTGACACATATGTAAGGAAGGGGAGTTCTTTAAAGGAGGTGCATATTTCACATAAGATGAAGAGTTGAAAATGTACAAGGTTTATTAGTAAAAAACTATGAGCAATATTAAAAATATGAGATATTTTGGGTATAATGATTCCATTTTGACACATATGTAAGGAAGGGGAGTTCTTTAAAGGAGGTGCATATTTCACATGCTTGAATGAGTTTTAAACTCATAAAAATTGAGATATTTCATCTCTCCTCTCTCCTAATTCAAGTCTAGTTACAAAAAGTTAGCTCAACTGACCTAAAAATGGTCAAAAATTAACCAAACTGAGTTGAAAAATTCTAGAATCAGTTTGTTTGGTTAGGAACTCACTTTTTCCTATAAATAGAGGCCTTCCCCTTTGTTGAAACTCAACAATGTTTAATGCATTGTTACTCTACTTCACCTAAGCTAAGAACTGTGAATTCATTAATAATTCACTAGTTTTTGACACTTCCTTCTTTCGTCAATCCCCATTGGTGGCTCCATCAACATACTAAACCAATTGATTGGTTGGGGGCCTCTACCGTGAACAAAGAATCAAGCAATTTGTAAGGTAATTAGTGAATATTGATCTTTTCTATAATTTCTCAATGTTTCTCTCTTCTCAACCCCTCTCAAGCTTGAGAAGCTTAATTGGTATGGTTTTTAAATGCTATTGAAGTTAATTGATGAATAGTAGTGAAGAGTTACATAATTTGATGAATGCTATTGAAGTTAATTGATTAATGATAGTAAAGAACTACATAAATTTCCATTTATGTTTAAATTCTAATGGTTTTTATGTAATTTCTCTCTCTCACTCAAGAAATGGTCATACTCATGACCCATTCTCAATCTAAATGAAGCTTTTCATAAAGCTTTTCCTTAATCCAATATTAAGCTATGCTTGAGGCCAAATTAATGGCTTTTTTCTATGCTTTTAGTTTATGTATATTGATGATTCAATCCATTATGGATTAATGATCCAATTAGAGATCATTTTAATTATTTTCTTAATGATAAGCTTTATCCCTTAGAAAAATTGAGATTTATCAGTCATAGCAGCAGAGCTATGGCAAAATTTTTATAAAAATTATGCATAAAATAATTTCATTCAAAGCATAAAAAGAGGACTTCCTACCATATTCTAGGAATTATCATCCTAGATTAATTAAAAAAATTTCATTGTAATCATGGAGAAATTAAATTTTTATATTATGCATAAAGGATAAATTTTTATATCAAAAGTGTTACTTTTATCATTTTTATTTTCATGCATAGAAGTATGGACAAAGGATAAATTTTTATATCAAAAGTGTTACTTTTATCAATTTTTATTTTCATGCATAGAAGTATGCATAAAGGATAAATTTTTACATCAAAAGTGTTATTTTTATCATTTTTATTTTCATGCATAGAAGTATGCATAAAGGATAAATTTTTATATCAAAAGTGTTACTTTTATCAAATTTTATTTTCATGCATAGAAGTATGCATAAAGGATAAATCTTTATATCAAAAGTGTTACTTTTAACAAATTTTATTTTCATGCATAGAAGTATGCATAATGGATAAATCTTTATATCAAAAGTGTTACTTTTATCAAGTTTTATTTTCATGCATAGAAGTATGCATAAAGGATAAATTTTTATATCAAAAGTGTTACTTTTATTATTTTTATTTCATGCATAGAAGTATGCATAATGGATAAATTTTTATATCAAAAGTGTTACTTTTATCATATTGGAATTTCATGCATAAAGGTATACATAAAAGTTGATTATTTTATTATAAAAGTGTTACCTTTTTTATAATTGAATTTCATGCATAAAGGTATGCATAAAAGCTGATTATTTTATTATAAAAGTGTGACTTTTATCATAATTGAATTTCATGCATAAAGGTATGTATAAAAGTTGATTATTTTATTATAAAAGTGTCTCTTTTATTATATTGAATTTCATACATAGAGGTATGCATAAAAGTTGATTATTTTATTATAAAAGTGTGACTTTTATCATAATTGAATAAAATGCATAGAGGTATGCATAAAAGTTGATTATTTTATTGTAAGAGTGTTACTTTTATCATATTGGATTTCATGCATAGAGGTATGCATAAAAGATATTCTTTTTATACTAAAAGTGTGATTTTCATCATAAATGGATTTTATGTATAACTTAGATGCATAAGAGAAATTCTTTTATTCTAAAAGTGTAATTCCTACCAAATTGAATTTATGCATAAGAAGATGCATAAAAGTTTGATTTTTTAATTCAAAGTGTTATTCTCATCCAAAATGAATTTATGCATAGGAAGATGCATAAAAGATGGATCTTTAATTCAAAAATGTCAATTCTCATCCAAATTGAATTTATGCATAGGAAGATGCATAAATTCAAAAATGTCAATTCTCATCCAAATTGAATTTATGCATAGGAAGATGCATAAAAGATTGAATTTTAATTCAAAAGTGTCATTTTCATTTAAAATGAAATTATTCATAGTAAGATGCATAAAAGATTGATTTTTAATTCGAAAGTGTTAGTCTCCTTAAATGGAATTTATGCATAAATAAAAATGTAGAGAAATCTTAGATCAAATATAAGAATTCTCTTGTATTCTATAAAAAGATATGAAATGTGATAAGACGTGATAAGAGGTGTATAAGATGTGATAATATGTGATAAGATGCGTATGGGAAGTGATAAGATGTGATAAGAGGTGTATGAGATGTGATAAGATGTGTATGAGATGTGATAGGATATGATAAGATGTATATGGAATGCGTAGGGCGAGAATGGATGTAATATGGATGTATGGATGCAGATACGGATATGTATGTATGAATGTGAATGTGGATGTGGATGTGTATGTATGAATGTGAATGTGGATGTGGATGTGTATGTATGAATGTGAATGTGGATATGGATGTGGATGTATGGATATGAATGTAGATGTGGATGAGGATGTATGGATGTAGATGTAGATGTGGATGAGGATGTATGGATGTAGATACGGATGTGGATGTATGTATGTGGAAGTGGATGTATGAATGAGGATGTGAAAATGGATGTATGCATGGATGTGTATGTAGAATAATGAATGTGAATGTGTATGGGAAATAATGTGTCGTCGATATGAGTGAATGGATGATGATGAATACATATGAATGGGATGTGGAATAAGTAATGTGGACTAAGGAGGATAAAATGGAAAAGATGAGAGTTCGATATAGAAACTGTATTTTGTGAACTATTTGTAAATGAATGTTTTATGTCAAGAATGCTGGGGAAGCATTTTGATCGCCTTGTGGATTAAGGTCAAGGAGACCTTACTGATAAAGTTGCAACTGCTGACGGAGAGTCAATGGAGGACGTCTCGCGTAGCAAGGTTGGCCGAGGTCTTGACCAGCCTCGGTTCGATTTAAATGGTGAGCTTCCGATACGGTGGATTAGGGACCAAGGAAGCGGCCTATGAGTGAAGCGCTAGGTCACCTGCGAAGGATCCTAGAGGGTGCTGACCATACGGTGCTCGGGCTCTGGGTCGCCGAAGATACCCACACGTGCGTCGTGGAAGATATTGGAACAAGGAGTAAGAGTTGTTTTTTGAAACCGGGCATGGATCTGGTTGATTGACCTTGCTGGTCCTCAACGGATGAGTCCATGGCTCTTTTATATGGATCTGTGGGTTGATCTTGCTGATCTTACACGGAGATTCCATTCTATTATATGAATATATTGCCGGTTACTATGAGCTAGTGAACAGGTGGTGAGCGTTCTGGTTGCCAATGATGCCATAAGTATACCGATGAATGAATGACTGGAAATAAGGATTCAACCAGAGACTTTGAGGATTGTCATCAGTGACATAATGGTTTCATTAAAGGATTGTTTTAAAGTTAGCTGATGCTAAGAAAAAGGAAATTTCATATTGGGTGTGTAAGTGGTGTGACTAGTTTTATGTTTGCATGAACTTCCGGCTAGGGAGCCTTGGAACTCTTTTCCTTGGTACCCAGGACAAAACCTAACCAAATTCTTAATTGGATCCCATCACTACAGTGGTTGGGCGGTTGGCTAACCCATGGGACTGGATGGGGTTAGGCTGGACTGATGGATCTGTAAATCGAGATTTAATTTCTATTATTACGATAGATGAAGTAAATCCTGGATAGTAATTGCTCTATGGATAGGAATCAACGGCTGTGCCTCTTGATGGGGAAAAAAGCGTTGATCCCAATGATCCAAGTGCAAGTTTCTTCCTTGATCTGACCAAGTACCATTAGAGGTGTAGACGGATCAGTTTGATCAGTAATGATCTTGACTACGTTAGAGTAAAGAGTTATCCTGGTGGAATCGCCCGTGCTTTCCAGGTAAAGGAAGTTTTTCCGGTTTCGGTTTTGGATAAATCGACGGATTAGTCTCTTGTCCGGATATCCGTGGGCGAGGCCCCGAGTGTGAGACCCCTGCCCCGTGCATGATGTGCTACTTCCGCTGCTAGTACCTTGAATCCGTTGTGCGGTGGAGACCGGGATCTTACAATGACGGAGAATTGACGGTTCGGCCCTTGGTTTTCAATTGCTGCATAGATTTGACCTCTTTTTTCTTCCACTACTCCTATGGTGATTGCTCTGGCTGCTGCAATCTGAGGCAGAACTCTTTCTCTTTGGTTGCCCCAGTTCTAGGAAGGAGTTTTGAGGCTACTCTGGACAGAGGCAGATGGCTGAGCTAGAGTTCCCCTGGGATTTCCCTGACTTGGGTGAGATGATTTGACTGATAGGAAGGGGCTGGTCTTTGCACTCTGGGTCCTTGACTTCCTTGTCACCTTGACATGGAAGGAGTCGGGCAGTCTGTTAGCTAGACCAAAACCCTGGCATCCAAAACACCGGTTCTCACTTCTGAGCTCATCCCTTTGAATCCTTGAAATAGGTGGGGCTCCTGAGAAAGTGTTCTGGGGAAGGGTCTTCTTTCACTTCTGAATCTTCCTGCATCTTGATTCTGATTTGGGCCTTGCTGCCTCTTTGGGGGAGGAAAGTTTGAAGTACTTCCCGGGGTTTGTAATATTTTAAAGTTAGAGGGTGCAGGCTTTCGCGGGACCTTAACAACAAAGGCTTTGGCAAAGTCCTTTGCCATTCTTATTGCTACGGCCATTGAGATAGGTTTGTCATTCTTCACTAAGGTGTCCAATGGCTCATTCATTCCTTGAATGAACCTGGCCATCAGCTGCTCTTCATCCAATTGTGGGGAATATTTAAGGAGAAGGGCAAAAGCTTGATGGTACTCTTCAATTGTCCAGCTATCCTGCTTTAGTTCCAAGAATTCATTCATTTTAGTTTCAAGGAAGCCCGGAGGACAAAACCTCTTTCTGAACTAAGCTTTAAGATCGGTCCAGGTCTGGGTATTCCAGTCTCGAGATGGTTAGTCTCACAGTGATTCCTCCAAGCGACCCTGGCGGTTTCCACAATCTTTAACTTGGCGAGAGCCATCTTGCTTCTCTCATTGTAGCCAGTTACATCAAAGTATTCCTCCATAGCTTCAATCCACTTTTCCACTACTTCACCTAACTTCTCCCCTTCATCCTTGAAGGGACCAGGTTGGGATTTGTGCAGGGCTTTTCGGACATCCAGATCTAACTCTTCATCATCAGTTAGAGGATCCGGTTGCCTTGCACGGGCTGCGCGCCTCATGATTCTGACAAAACAAGATTTTCATCAACTTAACCTTGACTTGAAAACTGGCGAGGCATGACAATTTTCCTCCCAAAAACTTTCTATCATGGCTATAGTGGTTTCATCTAGTAGGCGATCATGCCTAGCTGTAATAATCGTCTCAAAGTACTCTTTATGTACAAAGGAGTGGGGATGTATTTTGGCCATTTTCATGTACGTTGATGGCATGCTGCTCATTTGGTTACATGTTGGTGTGCTTATGGCTGCATTACAATTACAATTTGAAGTGTCAAATCTGGGCTTGTTGCATTATTACTTAAACATTCAATTTGTGTGTGTAGAAGGAGGTTTTATTTTGGTGCAAATAAATCAGTCTAGGATAATGTAGTGAGTATTCAAACTTTAGGGTTGTAAGACTATTGCTAAACTTGTGGAGTTGGGTTTACACCTTAGTCTTCATGTTTCTAGAGATCCATTTTGTGTCAGTATCTTTCAGTAGGCCATTGGATGCCTTATCTACTTGTGTACCACAAGGGCTAACATTAAGTTTTTAGGAGAAAATGTATGCATGGACTTATCTACTTGTGCAATTTAAAGCATTGGCAAGATGTTAAGTGGAGTTTTAGCTATTGGCAAAGCACCAAGAACCTTGGTTTTTTTAATCCCAAGGGGAGCATCAAAGCCAAGATTGCATGGTTTCACATTCTCAAACTAGGCTGGCTACTATGACACATGAATGTCCACAAGTGGATTTTGCTTGAAACTTGGTGATTCATATATTTCATGGCTTAGTAATAGCAAACCCAATATTTTCACATCTAGTTGCAAAGCTAAGTACATGGCCACGTTCATAGCTATTGTTAAGGGTGGTTGACTTAGAGACCTCATATCTAAATTTGATGTTGATCATTCTTCACTACTATCTTCTTTGACCGTGAGACGTATTAGCAATTGCAAGAACCTAGCACACTAAGCGCATTAAGGTTCCTATTATTATGTTAGGGAGAGACCAATGCAAGTCAACCTTGCCAACATGTTCATAAAAGCTGTACCTTGTGAGAAGTTTTAGGCTTTCTTTAAAGATTTAGGCTTACCATTTTTAGAAGTCCAGAAACGAGAGCAACAAAGGCCAAAACAGGTGACATAAGTGTTACAAGCGGCACAATAGGCAATACAAAGAGCAAAATATACATTAAGGACATAAGCTACTACCAAGTCAAGTGAAAGTGATAGCAAACTCAAAATATGGATGGTTATCGGAATGTTGGTTGAATACTATTTTTAGCCCAAAATGGTGCAAATGGAGTCCGATCGGCATGACCTTGAATTCATCTGAAAGCTTATGTTGCTTTCTTTGAGTGGAGCACTTGACCTTTGCAAATGAATCCACAGCGTGTAAGGAATGTAATAAATATTGTTCCCCAAAGCAGGACAAAATTCCTGAGTATGAAAAAATGAGTTGCAAACTTATTTGTAATGATGATGTATATTGAAGTCAGGCTCAATAGAGTTCCAATTTGTAATTGGCTTGTATTGGAAAAGCCTAGATTGTCAATTTAGGGTGCTTATGGGTGGTTGTATGATAAGGTTCCTCACTTTGGGACCATCGGACACTCTTGAAGTACCTTGGCATACCTTGATCGAGTTTGAGAATTAATGATAGTCCCCCAAGTGGCAGTTAGTCAAGGTTCGTGATGTATCTCAACCTAGGGAAACGATGACCACCATGTAATTCGATCGAGTTACGTGGCAGTTATCCACATGGCACTATTTAACTCGGTTGAGTAGCCGAATGGACATCCATGTATGCTTGTTCGAGGTGCGAGGTGGATATCCACGTAACTCGACTGAGTTACATGGTTTAATCCACATATGTGCCACTTGTATGGGTCAACGTGGTTATTGGACATCCAACATGTAACTCAACCGAGTTATCTGTTGCATATGTGCATGACCTATAAATAACTCGACCGAGTTACATATGCAGAACTTGGCATACATGCACATCAGGCATACACATCTCAAAGCATCAAATCTATTTTTCTAAAAATTTATACGTAACTCAATTGAGTTACATTAAAATCCACAAAATTAATTTTTAAATTTTAAACGTAACTCGATCGAGCTACATTAAAATCCACAAAATCCATTTTTAGATATTCACAGTAACTCGATCGATTTAAATGGATAACCAACCGATGAGGAACACATGCTATTAGTGGTAAAACAAAGCAAAATAATAATTTCAAATTTCCATGTAACTCAATTGAGTTACATGGATAGCCAACCGGCAAATAACACGTGTAAATCCCCCACAAATGAAAAATAATTACAAATATTTCATGTACCTCGATCGAGTAACATGAAAATATAGAAAATTCAAATTTTCTATTTTCCACGTAACTCGACTGAGTTACATACATACCCAGCCCCGACAATCAACACGTGCATATCAGTCAAATAAGACATTTAAACCGCCATGTTACTAGACCAAGTTATAAAGAGCCACAATCGAGTATGGACACATGTTGGGTTGTGTCGCTCGAAATACTAAAATTATATTTTTCAATTTTCTCGTAGCTCGGTCGAGTTACTTCTGCTCCAATATGTGTATGACACATGTTTTACAATTAACCAATCCATGATTATTTATGTGTCTCTTGGGCTCCAAACCCTAACCCTAACTCGGTCAAGATATAAACCCCAATCCCCCCCATTCACACTGTTCACTTTTAGAGCTCCCCCTCTCCCCAATCCACTTTAGCTTTCACCTAATCTCTATTAACACTTCCCTAATCTTATTTACACATTTTTATCCCTTTCACACTTAGGTTAGTGTTTTCATTGGGACAGTCTCATCATCCTCTTTATTAGAATGGATTCACGTGGATCCATTGAGCGTGAGCTATGATTCACTACAAGCTATCGATGGTTTGTGCGAGTGCGGTTGACACACCATCTATAAGATTCCTCCCTCCAGCTTTTGAGGTGTGCAGGTGTAAGAACCTTCCCTTCTGATCTTATAATTATTCCCCTCTCTGAAATAAAAAAAGATCCTATTTTGCCTTTTTTTGGCCGGGAGAGAGAAAATGTCTAGAGGGAGGTAATTCAAAATTAAAATATTTTTGGATATAAAAATCCTCCTAGTGTCTAAAATGGTTTCCCCTGAAACAAATATTCAAAAAGAACTTTCCAATGTGCAATTGGAATTAATTGAAAATAGGTATAAAGGACCTTAGCCTACGGGTCCAGATTTTTAGAAATTTTTAGATTATGGTCCAATTAAGGTTCTTATGGACCAATAAGATTAATCCAAATGTAGGGAGGAGATAAATTGAAGAATAAAAGAAAAACCCCCAAAAATGAGTAAATGCTCACATAAGATGAAGAGTTGACTAAGTATAAGTTTTATTAGTTAAAAATTAAGAGATATTTAGAGGAAATGATACATTTTTGACACCTCAGTGTGGGGATCTCCCCTCACGAAGGAGGCATCTATTTCACATGTGTGGAGGAGTTTTAATCTAAAAAATAATGAGATATTTTCACCTCTCCTCTCTCCTGTTTCAACTAGATCCAAAAAGTAAGCTAAATTGACCCAAAATGGTCAAAAATTGACCAAACTGATCCAGAAAATTCTAAAATCAGTTTGCTCACTTTTCCCTATAAATAGAAGCCTCCCTCTTTGTAAAATCTTAATGGTGTTTATGCACTGTTACTCTACTCTTGCCCTGAGCCATTTACATTGAATTTCTTGATAATTCAATTATTTTTGGTCTAATTCTCTCAAAAGTAATTGGTGACCACTCTTGCTTCAAACAAGAGTAGAACCCTCAATCCCTCAAGCCAAAGGAAAGCTCACAACTCCATGTAAGCTAAAGTTTCTTATTTTTTTAATTTTAAATCTATGGTTTTCTTGATTTTCTTGTTTTATAGTTGATTGAATTAAATTCAAATGCTATGTCTTTGAGGAAAAGGCCACCCCCTTCTCTTCTTTACATTCCAATCTTTCTTAATCCTAGAAAGATTAGTTAAATGATTAATTAAACTTTTCTTATTGTTTACTCTCTTGAATTCTGGGTCAGCCATACAAAGGAGGTTATGGCGAAATTTTCCAGATTTTTTGTGGAAAGAAAGTTTTTTTTTATGTTATTCCAAAAGAGTAATTCCCACCGTTTGTGCATTCTAAAAGAAATATTCTAATTACTCCATGTACATATTCACCTATGAATATGCATGGATATCACTAATATTAATTATTAAAATTTATTTCTATGCATAGAAAGATGCATAATGGAAATTATTTTATTATAAAAGTGTTATTTTCATTAAATTTAATTTCTATGCATAGAAAGATGCATAAGAGAAAAATTTTATTATAAACGTGTTATTTTCATTAAATTTAATTTCTATGCATAGAAAGATGCATAATGGAATTTTTTTTATAAAAGTGTTATTTTCATTAAATTTAATTTCTATGCATAGAAAGATGCATAATGGAAATTTTTTATTATAAAAGTGTTATTCTCATTAGAATTGATTTTTATGCATAGAAAGATGCATACAGGAATTATTTTTATTTCAAAAGTGTAATTCTTATTAAAATTGATTTTTATGCGTAGAAAGATGCATAAAGGAATTATTTTTATTTCAAAAGTGTTATTCTCATTAAAATTGATTTCTATGCATAGAAAGATGCATAAAGGATTTTTTTTTATTTCAAAAGTGTTATTCTCATTAAAATTGATTTTTATGCATAGAAAGATGCATAAAGGATTTATTTTTATTTCAAAGGTGTTATCCTCATTAAAATTTGATTTTATGCATAGAAAGATGCAGAAAGTAATTATTTTTATTTCAAAAGTGTTATTCTCATTAAAATTGATTTTTATGCATAGAAAGATGCAGAAAGGATTTATTTTTATTTTAAAAGTGTTATTCTCATTAAAATTTGATTTTATGCATAGAAAGATGCATAAAGGAATTATTTTTATTTGAAAAGTGTTATTCTCATTAAAATTGATTTTTATGCATAGAAAGATGCATAAAGGAATTATTTTTATTTCAAAAGTGTTATTCTCATTAAATTTGATTTTTGTGCATAGAAACGTGCATAAAGGATTTATTTTTATTTCAAAAGTGTTATTCTCATTAAAATTGATTTTTATGCATAGAAAGATGCATAAAGGAATTATTTCTATTTCAAAAGTGTTATTCTCATTAAAATTGATTTTTATGCATAGAAAGATGCATAAAGGATTTATTTTTATTTCAAAAGTGTTATTCTCATTAAAATTGATTTTTATGTATAGAAAGATGCATAAAGAAATTTTTTTTCTAAAAGCGTTATTCTTTTAAAAATTGATTTTTATGCATAAATAGATGCATAAAGAAATTCTTTTTATTTCAAAAGTGTTATTCCTATTAAATTTGATTTTATGTATAAATAGATGCATAAAAGGATTTTTAAAAAAGTGTTATTCCCACTTAAGTTAATTTTTATGCATAAATAGATGCATAAAGAATTTTTATATCAAAATTAGAATTCTCTTAAATTCTATGTTTAAATTCTATGAGTAATTGATAAATGAATAATTAAATACTCTTAAAGAGAAATTTCTATCGTTTTATATTCACACGGATTGTAAAAAGAGAATTCAGGAAATCTATCGAGAGATCAAAATATTCAGATAAATGATTAATCTATTGCTCATTAAAATTCATAACTAATTTAGAAATCAGTTAAGTGAATTTTCAAAGAAAGAAATTTAGTAAAATAGTAACTGAATTATCAAACCTTCTTCGAGAAAGATAGTTCAGGAAAAATCTTATCCGACTCGAACCTTGAATCAGACTATGACCAAGACCAAACTCTTTTGTCAGTTTCGAGGAGGAAAGAAAGTGTGACCAGTTTAGAAAAATACACTTAAAACTCTCACCAAATCTGAAACTAAGTTTGAGACCCTTCAAATTGATCCGTGGATCAAGGTTATAGAAATTGAGAAATTCTGGTATGAAATTCAGAATTCCGATCAAGAAATTTTGGGGATACTGATTCAAGAAATACTTATATTCAAAAGAAAATCAAATTGAAAACTTGTATAAAAATGAGATGTGATGTGAATAGATGTGATGAGATGCGATGAGAATCAGATAGATGTGAATAGATGTGATGTGATGAGATGCGATGAGAATCAGATAGATGTGATGTGATGAGATGCGATGAGAATCAGAAAGATGTGAATAGATGTAATGAGATGTGATGTGAATCAGATAGATATAAATGAATAGATGAGATGTGATGCCATGTGAATCGGGATGTAAATGAATGAATAGATGAGATGTGATGTCATGTGAATTGGGATGTAAATGAATGATATGGGATGGATGTGGATGTGTATGCGAAGAATGTTGGATGTATGTGAAAGAATGAATGTGGATGTGTACGTAAAGAATGGATGTGGATGTGTATGTGAAGAATAGATGTGAATGTGTATGTAAAGAATGGATGTGGATGTATATGAAAGAATGGATGTGGATGTATGTGAAAGAATGGATGTGGATGTGTATGTGAAAGAATGTGATGTGATGTAAAGAGATGTGATGTGACATAAATATATGTGGATGTGAAGTGATAGATATGAATGTATGGATAGATGTTGGTAGTCGTACATGTGAACGATTGGATGAATGAGATGAGATGTGTATGAATGAGATATGATGTGGATAGATGTGATGTGATGTTATGTGGATAGAATGTATGTGATGGGATGGTGATGAGAATGAATGTGATGTGATGGATGTGAATGGATGGAGGTGATGTGATGTAAATTGGGATAGATGTAAATGGATGATATGTGATGTGAATGAATGTGATACAGGATAGATGTGAATGAATGAGATATGATGTGAATGGATGTGATGTGATGTGATGTGGATCGGGGTAGATAAGAATAAATGAGATGTGAATGAATGTGATGTGATGAGATGTGGATATGGGTAGATGCGAGTGGCTGAGATTTGATGAGGGTAAATGAGGAATGATGTGATGAGATGAAAATGATGTGATTAGATGAGAATGGGAATACATATGAAATGGATGTAGATTGATGTGGAACATTGTGGAAAGACGAGAGTTTGTTATAGAAACTGTATTTATGGCCTGTTTTTAAATGATTGTTTTATGTCAAGAATGCGGGGGAATCATTTTGACTGTCTTGTGAATGAGGTAATGGAGACCTATTCTGATAAAGTTACAAAACAGCTGACGGAGAGTCAATGGAGGACGTCTCGCATAGCAAGATCGGCCGAGGTCTTGACCAGCCTCGGTTCGATTAAATGGTGAGCTTCCGGTACGATGGATGAGGGACCAAGGAAGCGACCTATGAGTGAACTCTAGGTGACCTGCGAAGGATCCTAGAGGGTGCTGACCATACAGAGCTCGGGCTCTGGGTCACCAAAGATACCCATACGTGCATCGGGGAAGATATTGGAACAAGGAGTACGAGTTGTTTTCTGAATTCGGGCATGAATCTGGTTGATTGACCTTGCTGGTCCAACAGATGAGTCCATGGCTTTTTTATATGGATCTATTGGTTGATCTTGCTGATCTTCAACAGAGATTCCATTTTGATTTTTATAAGTAAAAGCTAGCAACTATCTAAAAGGCCCCTGAGTGGACAAGTGGTGAGCGTTCTGGTTGCCAATGATGCTATAGGTACACCGATGAAGGAAAAAATAGAAATTAGGATTCAACCGGATATTTTGGAGGTTTATGATCAGTGATACTATAGTTTCATTAAAATATTGTTTTAAAGACAGCTGAATCTATGAAAAAGGCAATTTCATATTGGGTGTGTAAGTGGTGTGATTAGTTCTAAGTTTGCATGAATATTCGGCTAGGGGGCCTGGGAACTCTTTTCCCTGGTACCCGAGACAAAACCTAACCAAATTCTTAATTGGATCCCATCACTATAGTGGTTGGGTGGTTGGCTAACCCACGAGACTGATGGGGTTAGGGTGGACTAATGGATCCCTAAAATGAGACTCAATTCTGTTATGGAACGATAGAAGAAGTAAATCCCGGATAAAAATTGTTCTATGGAAAAGAATCAACGGTTATGCCTCTCAATGAGGAAAAAAACATTGGTCTCTATGATCTAAGTGCAATCTTTTCCTTGATCTGACTATGGGACTTATGGGTTTGGTCAGATCAGTTCAGTTAGTTAAGGCTTTTGACTACGTTAGAGTAAAATTATCTTGGAGGAATCGCGCGTGCTTTCCGAGCAAGGGAAGTTTTTTTTGGGTTCGTTTTTGGAAGAACTGAGGGATTAGTCTCTTGTTCGGATATTCGTGGTGGGGGGCGAGGCTCCAAGTGAGGGACCTTGCCCCACGCAAGAAGGGCTACTTCCGCTGCTAGCACCCCTCAATTCGTTGCGCGGTGGGGACGAGGATCTTTCAGCTGGTATCAGAGCAAATTGGCTAATGTGGATCAACTAAGAAGCCAAAAATATCAAAAATTTATGAAGTAAGAGTAAAAAGTTGAAAATGTGTGATGAAATCCATACAAATTGATATTCAGACTGAAATTCATAAATTAGTAATTGGGTCTTCAGATGAAAGTACCGCAATTGCATGGAATCCCTGACTTGCTTGAGGCCTAGACATGATGGTATTCCAAGGACCGTGACTACCCATATATACCGAGGATATAACTGTAGCTCTTTACTGGCAGTATATACGAGTAAATCTAAGACCTTGAAATTATAAGCAAAAATGCTATCCAGATGATGAATTCGAATGTGGTTGATATGATTTTAAAATTCTGGTTGAGAACTGATGAGTTGATTTGGATTCTGATTGAAAAATGATGATTCCTTAATTTTGGTTGAAAAGCGATAAGGTGCTGAGCAAAACCACAATGATGATGAATGGGACGAGTTCCTGTGATGATGTTCATAACTCGAATGATGATAATGACTTCAGCAAATCACTATGAGATTAGTGGATTGTGCTAACAGATTGCTACTGTTAACACTTGACCCAATGAATCAAGTTAAGGGATGACAAATTAAAAACCTGTATAATTGAAATTCCCATGGAAGAATGTTCAGATGGAAATTTCAGTCTAATGGACCATTATTGTGTTAAAGATATGAATGATATGATCTGAAAGAATTGTTATCTGATGATGAGTTCTATATAAGGGATCTTTATCCTAGGATTCTGTTGGGTTCACCAGACTATAAGGAACCCCAGAATCAGTTGGATCTTAAGGGAAAGAGTTGTCCTCTAGTTTGCGAGATGAGGACATCTCACGTTTTAAAAAGTGGGGTAGGATGTAAGATTCCTCCTTCCAACTTTTGAGGTGTGCAAGTGTAGGAACCTTCCCTTCTGATCCTATAATTATTCCCCTCTCTGAAATAAAAGAAAGATCCTGTTTTACCCTGTTTTGGCGTGGAGAGAGAAAATGTCTAGAGGGAGGTAATTCAAAATTGAGATATTTTTGGATATAAAAATCCTCCTAGTGTCTAAAATAGTTTCTCCTGAAATAGAAATTCAAAAAGAACTTTCCAATGTGCAATTAGAATTAATTAAAAATAGGTATAAAGGACCTTAGCCTTAAGGGTCTAGATTTTTTACTCGGGGGGTGCACTATATGGAAGCCCCTCCTACGACGTGCGTTCAAGGGGTATTTAAAAAACCCCTTATCTGTGAATTCTGAGCTAATAAAACTACCCCTTTTTCTTTATAGACTTACGGGTTTTTTTTCAAAGTACAATTAAAATACCTCTCTTGTAAATGTATTTCTGTAAATTTACCCAATATTTTGGATTAAAAAAACCCCACCTGATGATCGCACGTGGTAGACTTACATTTTTTGAGGTGCACCCCCCGAGATTTTTCTTTAAAAATAGATTATGGTCCAATTAAGGTTCTTATGGACCAATAAGATTAATCCAAATATAGGGAGGAGATAAATTGAAAAATAAAAGAAAAACTCCCAAAAATGAGTAAATGCTCACATAAGATGAAGAGTTTACTGAGTACAAGGTTTATTAGTTAAAAATTAAGAGATATTTAAAGAAAATGATGTATTTTTAACACCTCAGTGTAGGGATCTCCCCTCATGAAGGAGGCATTTATTTCACATGTGTGGAGGAGTTTTAAACTAAAAAACAATGAGATATTTTCATCTCTCCTCTCTCTTGTTTCAACTAGATCCAAAAAGTAAGCTAAACTGACCTAAAAATGGTCAAAATTGACCAAATTGATCTGAAAAATTCTAGATTCACAAATAGTGACATGCTAATAAGGACATGCTAATAAGGACTTTAGGGGTGCTGCTTGAAACACACACTAAAGACCTGAGATACGTGCTTCACATGGACACTAGTCGGATCACGCCTGTTTACTGAATTTGGAGGCCTCCACAATCTGCAGTGAAGGGAGGTTAGGCCTCCACAATATGGACCAAAGCTTGAGAGATCGAGGGACCTCGATTGCCTCCGTCGCCTCAGCCTCCACCACAATACCCCCTTCAGCAGCCTTCTGGCGCAGCTCTTCAATGCCACCGCCCTTCGTAGCATCCCGAATCACACTTCTCATCTACTGACCCCTTCTTCACCCACTCCGGTGCCAATCACCCACTTCAGTTGCCAAGTAGCCTGGAGTCCCCTCATCGTAGTCACAATAGAGGCTTGATAGGCCGAATCAGCAACCTCCGGCAGCAGTCCGCTAACGTCCACCACCTGCACCGGCATCCATCACACACTGCAGAGCAGAACCATCCGCCCGCTTTGTAGCCAAGTCACCTGCATTCGTGCCCAACACCACCTCCCGTATGGTGAGAGTACAAGGTCGGCTTCGTAAGAGTACAGCACCACCTCGAGCATGGCGAGAGTACAGCACCCAGGCGGGCCAATCATGGAGGAGGAGCTTGCACGGGCAGAGAGTGTGTTGACGTTAAATGGTGTGCAGCATGCGTGGGACAACGAAAGGGCAGAACCATCCGCCCGCTTCACAGCCAAGTCGCCTGCATTCGTGCTGACACTGCCTCCAGTATGGTGAGAGCACAAGGTCGGCTTCACGAGAGTACAACACCACCTTGAGCATGGCGAGAGTCAGGCGGCCCAGTCACGGAGGAGGAGCCTGCACGGGCGGAGAGTGTGTCGATGTTAAACGGCGTGCAGCAGGCGTGGGACAACGAAATTTTGAAGTAGGAGAGGAGGTAGGCGAATGAGATGGTAGACGTGGAAGAAGCCATGAAGTGAGAACTTTCATATGCTTAATTACGCTTGATTAGTATCAATTACCAAGGGTGCTTTTTTGATGTGGAGTTGAAGGCATTGAGCAACTTAATTAGAAAACAAGGGATTAACCAAGAGTGATATACTATGCCTCGCATAAGTTAATCTCATCAAACTAATACCCACCATTCAGAGGTAGACAATTAACATGACTTAATTAAGTGTGACTAGCAATGGCTCATGAGTTAATCTCATCAGAGCTGTCAGAGACAACCAAGAGCTTTGCACATGGGTGGTTTTTGGAGTGCGAGCATGGATTCAAACCTAGAAGCCGATGTGGACGAGGAGGAGGCCTTGAAGTAGGCGGCCATTGAGAGGCTGCCCATGTACGATCACATGCGCGCTAGCATGCTGCAGACTCTCTCTCCCAACAGTGCCCACGTACTCCGTCGACTAGTCAACGTGCGTCGCCTTCTATCATCTGATCGCCAATCTATCACCCATCAGCTCCTCCACGTAGATCAGGACAACAATGACCTCCTCTTAAAGAAAATCAGGAGCCGAATCGACGGGTAGGCCACTAATTGATATACATGCAGGTGTCACGTGCCTCTTGCTCTGTATCTTTCTTTGTCTTAGAAGGCATGCAGTGTGTTCACACACACACACACATGCGACAGAGAGGTCATGATGGCCATTTTTACACTTCTCTATGTGTGTGTGTCTCTCTCTCATGGGCTTTATTTGCTTTATAGCCCAAGAGAAGGTGCTCTATCATCATAGGTGGCTATAGTGCAGAAAGCAAAGCAGGGGAGAGGGCGGGCGCTACGTCAATAGTAGTAAGGCACAAGCTATGTGGAGACAGGCTATGCAATTGGGATAGGAAGCTCTGTAGCAAAGGAGATAGCCATTGTGGAGGTGGAGGGGCATTGTAGTAACAATGAAGGGGAGGTCATAGTGGCGAGCTCGGCAACAGCTAGCATAATAAGAGGAAGGTGTTTGTAGTGATGGTGTTGGCCATCATGGTAGAGCAACTCAGGGGATTCTGTAAGAAGGTGGACATGCCAAGTCAAGAACAACCACCATCTCCCCCCTAGAGCAATGCTCTAACCTCCAAACATATTTTCTAGATCCACTATAGAATGGCACAGTTGAAGCAGCATGATGGAGTTGATAATCACAGGGACCCTCAAATTTTTATTATTATTTATTAAAACATGCCCTCCCCACCCCCCACCTCACAAAGTTGGCCTGCAAATGCTAGCCCCTTCTTTATTTAATAAATCCACATATCCTCCTCTTACACATCTATTTAAACCCTACCCATATATATCGAGAGAGAGAAGACTTGTATGTATTTGTGTGTGATAAAGAGAGGGTGAGAAAGACAGAGAGATAAAAAAGCATTCATTCATAAACTTATATCTATGTGGTGTGCCAAGGTGTGTATAAAGCTTTGTGTGTATGTGTGTGTGTAAATAAGTAAGTGTGTGTGTATAGGTATATGTATGCTATGTTTGTACTTACGTATGTCTAGAGATAGATAGATTGATAGATAGATGTTGTTCATATGCATAAGTAGTCTATGTGAGTAACATGTACACATGTATGTGCAAATATAGACTCTTTACCCACTTATATATGCATTTACATAAGGATAAGTTAAATATGCATATACATGTATGTATACTTGATTGCTTCTATGCATGCGTACATATGGATACATAGGTATAATGTTATGTGTGTGTATGTACACACACACACACACACACACACACATATATGAATGTGTATGTATAATGTATATATGTATGTGAACATATATATTTACAAAAACATATATATATATATATATATATGTACGTAGGCATATATGTGTGTTATGGAAATATGTGAATGTGTATGTATAATGTATATATGTATGTGAACATATATATTTATAAATATATATATATATATATGTATGTATGTATGTATGTATGTATGTATGTATGTATATAGGCATATATGTGTGTGTATATAGGCATATATGTGTGTGTATGTAAATATATATGGATACACATTGTAGATATATGTGTATATGCATGTAAGCATATATGTGTGCGTATGTAAATATATATGGATACACATTGTAGATATATGTGTATATGTATGTAAGCATATATATGTGTATGTAAATATATATGGATAGACATTGTAGATATATGTGTATATGTATATATGTCATATATGTTTATGTGTGTGCTAGTTCATAAAGTATGTATATATGTGTGTATGTATATGCATCTCTATATTATTTTGTCTCCGCATGTATGTATCCAAACCTCTCCCATCCGGAGGACAGGTTGGGGGCTTGCGTCTTTGAGTAGATGCAACACAGGGGCCTCTCACTAGGAACAATAGGTTTTCAGCATGCCTCTTATGCATCAGATTGTTATGCTTTGGCTGTGTCTAGTATGTGTGAAGAGGAAGAACCTCTTTCATTTGATGAGGCACAAAATTCAGAAAATTGGTTGGCTGCAATGCAAAGTGAATATGATGCTATAATGAAGAATGGTACATGGTCTTTGTGTGATTTGCCTATTGGTAAAAAGGCCATTGGATGTAAGTGGGTTTTTAAGTTGAAACGAAAGCCAGATGGCAGTGTTGATCGCTATAAGGCTAGACTTGTTGCAAAGGGTTATGCTCAAGAAAAGGGCATTGATTTTGATGAGACCTTTGCTCCCACTTGTCGTATGACTACCATTCGTAGCATTTGTGCATTGGCAGCTCATAATGGTTGGAATGTACATCAATTGGACATAAAGACTGCATTCTTGAATGGAGATTTGCATGAAGAGGTGTATGTATCGCAGCCTCGTGGTTTTGTTCAAAGAGGGCAGGAAAACAAAGTGTGCAGGTTGAAAAAGGCTTTATATGGTTTAAAGCAAGCTCCACGAGCTTGGTATGAAAAGATACATGCATATTTGACTGCACATGGTTTTCAGAATAGTCCAACAGAAAGCACTTTGTATGTTAAACGTGTGGATGATGTACATCTAATCATTGCTCTCTATGTCGATGACATGCTGCTCACAGGACCAAATGAGAGTCATATTGCTGATTTTAAGGCTGACTTGAATGCCTCTTTTGAGATGTCAGATTTGGGGCATTTGCATCATTATTTGGGGATACAATTTAAGCAGTGTGATGGAGGTATTGCTTTGTGTCAGACAAAGTATATTTAGACATTGTTACGGAGATTTGGCCTTGAAGACTGCAAGCCTATTGCTACTCCAATGGAGACAGGTTTGAAGTTGAGTCTTCATGATGCTGGAGATCACTTTGATGTCACACTCTATTAGACAGCTGTTGGTAAGTTGGTAAATGTTTACTTTTTGGCAATGATTTCTCTTCTCTTAAGAGTAACGTGAATGTACTCTCACTGGGTGTTCTAAGGTGACTTTTTACATTAATTGGTCAATAGAGCACTAAGAACTACTTATCCAAAAGCACCCAAGATGATCTCATCAAGGTCATCAAGGGTACCCTCAAACTCCCTATATCAACCCCCTCAAGGAGAATAGTGAAATAACCTCGTATTTCCATGTATTGCCCATTAGCATCTATCGCATCAATGTATATAGGGATGCATCTAGGGGTGATTGGGGGGTTGCTCCAAGGATACCCAAGTTTTCCTAGATGATGGAATTAGGATTAATCACTACTCTTTTTTGTTCAACATTATTTCCCATAGGAAAATCTAGCCAAACTTTGATAGGATTCTCAAATGGAATCATGGATGTCTCAGATTCACTTAGATTAGTTTCAGTTTTCCTTTCACTTTGAGATGGAGGCATTGAATCTTCATTCCCGGATGTATCTCCAAAGAGTATGTCCAAAGCATAAATTTTCTCATTTTCCTCAAAACATTCTCAAGAGTACCCAATGTGGTGCTCAATATGTACAATGGCAATGCATGTCCCCATATTATGTTTACTTAAACTTGTTTAGAAGCTTGTGAAAACCTTAAGGTTCATGTGTGGCATTGGAATACCCTTCGACGTAAGCTTTTAGACCAAGGTATAAGTCACGGTTAGATTGGAGAGTTGCAATGGTGGAGATTACATCATGATAAGATGAGATTGTGTCTCCCAGTGTAAATCTAAAATGAGATGTCATCACATATTCTCTAGATATTTTAATCTCATTCTCATTTTCAAATGTTAACTTGTAGTATCATTTGTAGATTCTTAGTCTGATTTATCATCATCATGGTCTGATGGATTGGTTTTGGTACACAATGCCTTCCTCTTGGGAAAGGGAACCATCTCATTCTCATTTGAATGCTAAACGCTAACTTGTAGTATCATCTGTAGATTCTTTGTCTAATTTATCATCATCATGGTCTGATGGATTGGTTTTGGTACACAATTCCTTCCTCTTGGATAGGGAATTGATAATCCTCTTCTTTTTGGCTTTAGAGAATTATTTTGGGTTTAATAAGATGTGGTTCAATGCCAATTGGAGACCCAGACAAACCTCAATAATTTGGAACATGGTCTCTTGAGTGTGTTGTTTGTTTGGGCTCTTAACAAGTGTTTGGTTATCATCTTGGGGTGGTGGCTTGGGTCTTAGTTATTTGATTTAACTTTCAATTGCACTAGATGAGGTGCTAGACCTTGTTCCTTCATCTGATATTTCTTTGATCACTAGCAAGTTCTCATTATTCTTTCCTATACAACAAGAAAGGATTTTATTTTGAGCCTCTTTCCTTTGTCTTAAGGTTTAGTATTAACCTTCACTTTGTGTAGCTTTTGGATTTCTTGAACTTAGGAGGCTATGAATCATTCGTTGGTTTTTATTTTGAGACATTCTCCTCTACCCCTTATGTAGAGTGTTATTTTGCATGCTTTTTGGATTTGGCTCACATCATGGCTTGTAAACATGTGGAATTATGGAAAAATTTCCATTTTTCAGTTGGGTATTGTGAGGCAGCTTGTAATCTAGGCAGCCTATAAACATGTGATCAATCGCAGATCGGTCACACATGGGTTGTGTGGTGTCAAGAACTTTATGTGCATCCGATCCGTAACCTTGTGTGGTCCAAATAATAGCAGCATTGCAGTGTTTGTCTAACTTCTTGGGGTTGTGGCAATTTCTATCCTTAGTTTTGTTTCTGTTTGAGTTAAGGAGACTTGCATGGGGATTATTATGGTTTTGTGATGATTGTTATGCACTTCTTGCATATGAATACATTATGAGATATCATGACAGAAAGCTTTGCAACAATGAATCCAATATAGAAAGATTGGCTTAGGGTACATGTAATGTGAATTGGGATGGTGTTGTCTACAATGCACAAAACACAATTAGTCTACAAGAGAAAGGGGTAAGGGTTGCAAACAACCTAACTCATCCCCTTTCTTGTAGTGACTTCCCAAGCTTTCAAGTAAGGCATTATAGAATTCTACAATAGACATATCACATATCAATGTCTCTTTTCTCCCTACTTTCACTTACTTAGATGAGGAAGAGTTCATCTCAATGGTAGCTTCCATCATGTTGTCGTCTAAATGGATTTCTCTTTTACAACATTGATGAAAGGAATGTGGATTTGAGACTATGATCAAATTGTGCAAAGTGTTTTTGATTAATCCTATGAGAGGAAACATCACTTCATTTGTGCATCATTGAGTTTCTCCGAGTCTTCACATTGTGAGTTAAGGGTTTCTATGTGTAAGATGTAATCTCATACATTTTCCTCGAATCTCCGCTCTATTTTGTAGAGTTCTATTACAACACTCCACTTATGACCTATAGATAAAGGTAGTCTTTAGAGTTTTGAAGTTTGCTTTAATCACAGGCGCATCAACATGAAGGATCATCTATTAGCCTTACCTACTAGGCATAGATTTAATGCATGTAACTTGGTAGGGCAATCTGGATTTCCAAATGCTTCACATCTCTTTTCAAACATTTGCATGAATTGAATAGGATTGTTAGTTCCATCATATTTCCCCATGAGCTTGGAAATTTCTATAGACACAAATCTAGACTCCTCCTTTGGGTCATGTGCAGTCCTTCTTTGGTTAAAGCACCATGTAATCCTTGTGCAAACCCCCTTCCTAGATGGTTCAATATTGTTAGAGTTTGGGCATTTGGGGGTTACGAGGTTTGTGAGGCAACAGTTTTGATTATTTATAAGAAGGTAGAATCAGTTGTTGTATTTGGCATCAGACTAGTCACTATGGGAATTGGAGTCAATTAGAGGCATAAGCTTGGTCTAATACATGGTGGATGTGATTGGGGGTTATACTCAAGGCATGGTCCTCAAAGGCTAGTAGATTTCAACTATGGATTAATGTTTGATATTGACACATTTAAGCCCACTATGTTAGCCACCATTATGTCCACCGTTCTCATTTTTTTCCCTTGTATTGTATCTTGAAGCAACCTTTGTATGCCTAATCCACCCCCTAGGTCTCAAACGAGGGTCCATTAGGATTCTTTTGCATGGATTTTGTCTTAGAAGTTAGGACCTAGGGCATGTGAATGCCCTCTTAAGAAATACTTTTTCGAACGGTGCACACACCAATGGTTTCCCATATGGTAGAGAAGGTCTCAAAACCCATTTTCCATCATTGTCGACATATGCGCTTTTTGTTTTCTTCCAAAAATGTCATTTTTTTAGTTTTTGCAGTCCTTTTTTGCACAAAAAGAATTTGGAAGCAAGTTCTGTAAGAGCGTTGTAGTATATTTGGAGTACTACAACTTTACTCCCTTAACCTTGTCAAAATTCTATAATTTGGAAGCAAGTTCTGTAAGAGCGCTGTAGTATATTTGGAGTACTACAACTTTACTCCCTTAACCTTGTCAAAATTCTTGTATCTGGTAGCTCAAATGATATACTAAAAGTGGTCCACAAGCTTGTTGTGGGCTGGTTTTAGTACGCATTTTTGCCTTGATTTTTGAGTTAACTTTTGAGATACTCGGTTGGAGGCCAAAATGATAGAAATTGACTTGATCCACTGAAGGAAATATTTGAAAATCCCAAAAAGATCTTAAAGATGAGTACTAGAGCTAGTTCACCTGGCTCACGATTTGGGAGATATGGGCCAAAAAATACTATTTTCTTTTTTTCCCTACCCACCTTGTTTCACATGAATATCTAGGATAGTCAATGTAGAGTTTTCACGGTCATGACTCTAGTTTTTCATGGTCGTGACTCTCCTAGATATAACCCCTAGTTTCAAGCATGAATATCTAGGAGAGTTATGGCCATGGAAAACTCTAGTTTTTCATGCCAAAAAAATCACTTTTCGGGTTCAAAATCACTACCAATGAAGTCTAATAGTTAGACCAAAACATGAAGTCACCTTCCCAACCTCAGAAAATGAAAAAAATTTAATGTGATTTTCTCAAGAAATTCACGTGTGAATATCTCGGAGATAGGCACGATCGTGAAACCTCTGGTTTTTCAAACCTTAAAAATCAAATTTTGGGTTCAAAATCACTTACAGAGGACTTTAACAATTAGTCTCTATCATTTAATCACCTTTCCAACCTCAAAAAATAAAATTTCTTTGACATGATTTTCTCAAGAAATACACCCATGAATATCTAGGATATAGTTACGGTCATGAAAAACCCTCGGTTGTGAGAAAGTCTCGTTTTTTTTGCCAAACATTTTTTAAGATAATATTTTCTAGTCTTGGCAAGGCAATCCCTGCAATGACTAAGTGTTTTTTACTTCTTTTTTCCAATGTGAATTTCTCAAGTTTTTCATGCCAACGTAGGCATGAATATCACTTTTTTTTTCCAAAAGCGTGATTATCTCTGGGTGTGAATATCTCTCGGTGTGAATAACATTTTAGAGAGAGAGGCGCACGTGTGAACTCTAAAGAGAGAAAAACAGTTGGGGCCACATCATTGGCACACATTACCACCTAGGGATGAATGATTTTCATTTTAACTTTGGTTTTTTTTCCCATAAAGGATGGATTTCAAAAAGGTGTGGGTGAGAAAAGTCAACACCCCACTTACACTCTCTTTAAAGCTTATGACACATTTCTCTTTTTTTTAAAAAAAACCTTTACCCCTTAGACATGCATTGAAAGCCTCTTACACCCTCTTACAAATGCCTTAAATGCATTCCAAAAGAGAGAGGATACAACCCACCTAATCTCACTTCAATTAACTTTGATGAGTTATGAAAATTTACACTTAAGAATTAATAAAATATTAACTCCCTTGCTAATTTTTTTCTTTGTGACTAATCCTTGGACTCAAAATAATCTTTAATTATGAATTCATTAACATAACCAAGCACATAATTGAATTGCTTATGTGATTACTAAACTATGTGCATGATTTACGGTGTAATCAGATCATTAATCTAAGACTAATTATGAATTAATTAACATAACTAAGTAATTATTAGATTGCTTATGTGCATGATTTAAGGTGTAATCAAATCATTAATCTAAGACTAATTATGTTTTGATTTATTTCTCTTTCCTCTTATGTGCAATGAGGGAAAGAGAGAGAAATTCTCCAAATTGATGGAATAGTTGGTGTAATTGGATGTTTTGATACATCTAAATGCACTCAAAACAGTTAAAAACATTAATTTTGATTATCCATATGATCAAGGTGGACATGAAAAAATATATTTTTTTATTTTTTAATTATTAAAATAATTAATCACCTCCATCAAAACACCAGTCCATTCAAAAAAATTAGAGAAAACAAGAGTTTTTTTTGGTATTTTTTTTTAAATTTCTTCATGGATTAAGCTACCTAAGGTATAGTGTGAACCTGACTATATGAGTTGGCGCTATAGTGTGAACCTGACTATATGAGTTGGCGCTATAACTATGCCATAACTCTAGTACTCCAAAGTGGATGTCACACTGCCTACTATCCCACTGG
Source organism: Cibotium barometz (assembly GCF_041138505.1). NCBI lineage: Eukaryota > Viridiplantae > Streptophyta > Polypodiopsida > Cyatheales > Cibotiaceae > Cibotium > Cibotium barometz. The sequence goes on along the minus strand of NC_141085.1, from coordinate 32,975,388 downwards.
TGGCATATCAACCATAATCTCACCAACTATGCCAATGGCATAAGTGCAGAAGCTATCACCCAGGCAGGTCATCAATGTCCACCATAGCACTAGTTGAGCTTGATATCTCAACATAACCATGCCCTCTCCCTCACCCAAAGAAATGCCCAGAACCTCCACCCGCTCTCACAAAGTCCACACCGTCGAGGAGGGCAACAACAAACTATGTGCCTCCTTTGACTCATATAAAAAAGTGGTCGAGCAGACCCTACACAACAGAAGGATGCCCACACCGAAGAACATGCCCTTCAACCCCAACCAGCAACCATAGGGTAGCTGTCCTAGCACCATGGAGTGAAAGCTTGACACTTTAATAGACGCTACCACTACATTGCTAACCCTCTCCACACCACCCCAACACCCCCCCCTAACTTTTCGACTTGCAATACCATGCTCTTCACCTAAACCTTCTCCAACATAAAATATTCATTGTGAGGTCCCCCCTGCTCAGACAGCCGTGGGGCTTGTCTCTGTTGACGGCAAAAGCGGCGTCGGCCTCCTGCGCGGGGCGGGGATTCCTACACACTCGGGGCCTCGCCCGCCGCCGCAGATGTTCGGGACGAGAGGCTAGCCCGGGCGGCGGCCCCCTCTGGGTTCCGGCCCGGAAGTCTCCCCTTGCCTGGAAGGCACGGGCGATTCCTCCATTGGGAAAATCATCATCTAAACGGGGGAATTACTCTATCGAGTCAAGTCTTGACTAATTAAACTGATCTGACCGAACCTGAAGTCACATGGTCAGATCAAGAAGAGACTTGCACTTGGTCCATGGAATCACCGCTTTTTCCTCATTTCCGAGGCACAGCCGATAGTCCCGTCCCACAGAACAAGGTCTTCTCAGGACTTAAACTAAATTACGTAACTAATCGCTTCTAGGTGTTTCTCACCGATCGGCCAATGGGTTAGCCAACCACCTAACCACTGAATTGGTAGGATTCCTTTATAAAGATTTGATTGGGTTTTTGCCCGGGTACCGAGGGAAAAGAGTTCCCAGGCCCCCTAGCCGGCGATTCATGTAAAAATCAAATAGGCATACCATGTACACACCCGATATGAAATTGCCATTTATAACAGATTCGACTGGCTTTAAGACAATCCTTGAATAAAAATCATAATATTTTTTATCGTCATTTTTCAAAATTCCAAGTCTATTGTTTTACAAAAATGCATCCTCTTAACTCTCCGTTGAAGACCAGCTGGCCAACCAACAAGATTCAGTATCAAAATTCAGTTCCTAAAAATCTTTCCTTTTTGTCCACCATCAGATAATCTTTCTCGACGTACGCATGGGTGTCCTCGCAATGGCGAGCCCATGCATCGCGCTGGTCAGAACCCTCCAGGATCCTCCTTAGGTGTCATGGTACTTCACTCAGGGACCGCTTCAACGGTCCTCGCCCATCGTACCGAAAGTGCACCATTTTAACCATACCGAGGCTGGTCAAGACCTCGGTAGGCTTTGCCGTGGGTGACGCCCCTTGACGACCCTCCTTTTAGTAAAACAACATAGGCCAAATGCTTCCTCCAGCATTCTGGCATAAAACAGTCCTTTGAATGAAAAACAGAGTTTCCAATGCTTCCTCCAGCAAGTGAGATTCCAGTTTGAGATTGATTCCAAAAACCCTTTTTCCAATAATTCCCAGTTTCATAATGAGGATCCTCGATCACTCATGAGGGTAATCTATCCATCAGTTTGTCCATTTATCCAACTAGATTCTCGGTGAGTTTGGTCAAGGAAAACTAGTTCAGTTTTGGTAGTCTAATCTTTGGATTTGGTAATTGGAATTGGTCATGGTCTTTGTCTGAATCAATTTGAGAGATGGACAATTTGGTTTAGAGTCCGTCCCTTACGTAATCTAACCAATTTCATCCAGTTTAGTTTTACAAGGATTCCTTTCAGATAATTATCTAGATTTGGATAAAATATCCAATTTAGTGATTTCATCAATTAAAATATCCAAGATTTTCCTTTTCCCCACATAATTCCCAACCTTAATTCATTAAGTAGAATTATGATGGAAATTCATCTTTTGACATTATAATTTAATTCAATTCCCTCTTTTCTTTAATATCATGAAAATTCATCTTTTAACTAAAATATCAATACTTATTTTTTTTAATAAACTTGAATTCTTTCTTTTTCTCATTACCATGCATGCAATTCAATTTTCATGGGAATTCCTCTTTTCCATAAATTAAATCTATAAATTTTTTTTCTTAAAATCACATAAAATAACCATTAATTCTTTAAGCTAAAAAATCCATTTTTCTCATCTAAACATTTGAATTCTAATGTAGTGGGAATTCACTTTCATCATTTAATTTTATCTAAGCAAAAGATAAAATTAGCTAAATTTTTCTCTTAAAATTTAGCTAAGCAAAAGATAAAATTAGCTAAATTTCATCATTTTATCTAAGAAAAAGATAAAATTAGCTAAATTTTTCTCTTAAAATTTAAATAAAAATCAACATTAATTCCTTTGTACTAGGAATTACACTTTCCTCCTTTAATTACTAGGATTCCAATATGGTGGGAATTCCTCTTTCATCATAAAAATTTAACTATACAAAAAGATAATTTAACTAAAATCTTTCTTTAACAATATACATTATTTTATCATTCCAATTTTATTTCTCTAAATCTTCGGAATATATGGATTTCCAATGTCATGGGAATTACTCTTTTGACATAAAAATAAATTACTTAGAGATTCCTCTTTTTCTTAATTCATTAATTATGCATAAACATAAAAATCAATATTTTCGTGATTACAATGAGAATCAATCAATTATCCTAGGATGATAATTCCTAGAATATGGTAGGAAGTCCTCTTTTCATGCCTTGAATGAAAATGTTTTATGTGTAATTTTTACAAAAATTTTGCCATAGCTCCGCTGCTATGACTGATAAATCTCAAATTTTATTAAAGGAATAAAGTTTATCATTAATGCAATGATTAGAATGATCCCTAATTGGATCATTATCCACTTATAGATTGGTTTATAGATTTTCATGAAATATCTAGCTTAAAAGCATAAGAAAGCCATTAATTTGGCCTCCAATAAGATAAACATAGAATTTACTCTTGGTTTAGAGAAATGCTTCATAAGAAGCTCATTTGGATTGAGAATAGGTCATAGGAATGACCTTTCTTTGGGGGAAGAGAGATCATCTAGATTTGGACAAAATATCCAATTTAGTGATTTCATCAATTAAAATAACCAAGATTTTCCTTTTCCCCACATCCAACCTTAATTCATTAAGTAGAATTATGATGGAAATTCATCTTTTGACATTATAATTCAATTCAATTCCCTCTTTTCTTTAATATCATGAAAATTCATCTTTTAACAAAAATATCAATACCTATTTTTTTGAATAAACTTGAATTCTTTCTTTTTCTCATTACCATGCATGCAATTCAATTTTCATGGGAATTCCTCTTTTCCATAAATTAAATGTATAAAATGTTTTCTTAAAATCACATAAAATAACCATTAATTCTTTAAGCTAAAAAAATCCATTTTTCTCATCTAAACATTTGAATTCTAATGTAGTGGGAATTCCACTTTCATCATTTAATTTTATCTAAGCAAAAGATAAAATTAACTAAATTTTTCTCTTAAAATTTAAATAAAAATCAACATTAATTCCTTTGCACTAGGAATTACACTTTCCTCCTTTAATTACTAGGATTCCAATATGGTGGGAATTCCTCTTTCATTATAAAAATTTAACTATACAAAAAGATAATTTAACTAAAATCTTTCTTTAACAATATACATTATTTTATCATTCTAATTTTATTTCTCTAAATCATCAGAATATATGGATTTCCAATGTCATGGGAATTACTCTTTTGACATAAAAATAAATTACGTAGAGATTCCTCTTTTTCTTAATTCATTAGTTATGCATAAACATAAAAATCAATATTTCCATGATTACAATGAGAATCAATCAATTATCCTAGGATGATAATTCCTAGAATATGGTAGGAAGTCCTCTTTTCATGTTTTGAATGAAAATGTTTTATGTGTAATTTTTCCAAAATTTTGCCATACCTCCGCTGTTATGACTGATAAATCTCAAATTTTATTAAAAGAATAAATTTTATCATTAATGAAATGATTAGAATGATCCCTAATTGGATCATTATCCACTTATAGATTGGTTTATAGATTTTCATGAAATAACTAGCTTAAAAGCATAAGAAAGCCATTAATTTGGCCTCCAATAAGATAAGCATAGAATTTACGCTTGGTTTAGAGAAATGCTTCATAAGAAGCTCATTTGGATTCAGAATAGGTCATAGGAATGACCTTTCTTTGGGGGGAGAGAGAGAAATGCTTAAAAAAACCATTAAATTTAAACATAAATGGAAATTTACGTGTTTTCTTATTACAAACATAAAAGAACTTAAACCATTTAAATTAAAGCTTCTCAAGCTTGAGAGGGGTTGAGAAGAGAAGCATTTGGAGATTGATTAAGAAAAGACAATAATCCACACTTTACCTTATAATTTCCTTGATTCTTTGTTCACAGTAGAGGCCCCCAACCAATCAATTGGTTTGGTATGTTGTAGGAGTCACCAAGGAAAATTGAAGAGAGAGAGAAGTTCCAATCTCTTCAATTTTGGAGAGGGTTTTTAGAGGATAATAGAAAATAGCTTAGTTTAGAGTAATACTAGCATAATTTAGTTGACAGATAATAATACAAAGGAATGAGGGTCTATTTATAGGAGAGGGAGGCCACTAACTGAGTCCAACTAGATTCTAGAATTTTCCAACTTCAGTTTGGTTGAATTTGGACAAGATTTGGACCAGTTTGGCTCCCTTTTTGATTCAGTTTGATCCAAAAGAGAGGAGAGATAAAAATATCCTATTATTTTTGAGTTTTTAACTCATTCAAGCATGTGAAATAGGTGCCTCCTTAAAGGTCTCCCCTTTCCTTACACATGTGTCAAAAATAAATTATTACCCCAAAATATTTTATTTTTTTATTAATATTTCATAATTTTTAACTAATAAACCTAGTACTTGGTCAACTCTTCATCTTATGTGGGCATTTACTCATTTTTGGGTATTTTCTTTTATTCTTTAGATTTATCCTATTCAAACACTTGGATTAATCTTATTGGTCCATAGGAACCTTAATTTAAAATTTCGAAAAAATCTGGACCCCTAGGATAAGGCCTTTTAAACAGATTATACTTGATTTCTAATGCACCTTCTGAAAATCTTTTTGAACTTCTATTTTAGGGGAAGTTATTTTAATAAGATGAGATATTTTTCTATCCAAAAATATTTAAAAACTGAATTACCACTCTCTAGAAGATTTTCTCTCTCTAGGCCAAAACTGGTAGAAACAAGATCTTTTATATTTCTGAAGAGGGATTTGATTACAGGGGAAGATGCTGGACATCTTGAGAGGCTAGGGAGGAATCTTACATTCATCAACAATCCCCTCACCTCCTCCACCCTCTCCTACCTCCTCAACAAACCCCTCTACCCCTCCATCAACAAACCCCTCTACCCCTCCATCAACCTCCTTCTTACACTCTTTTTATAGAACCAGGTTTCCTTTGTTTACCCCACTAACCTCTTCACCCTTCCCATACACCCCATTGCAACCAACCTCATTAACTACTTCTGGAGAATGGGCATGTCACCGCGACGATGATGCCACTATTGATCTTTATGTTCCCCATGGCCTTTTCCCATACCCATATGACATCCAAATACCTTTCCGCTCTCGACTTCCTAGAAAGGCGCGACTTCTCAACAATCTTCTATGCCTACAAAAAGCACTTTGCCAGCTGCTAAGCCCTCCCATAATACACCCCCTATGGTCTTCTAATCCTCTATCACCATCGCTTTGCTACCGCTAACTACAAGTCATAGCCACCACTTGCAACATGTAGTTTGATGACTCCCACATTTCCTTCCCATACAAAATCTCCATTAAAGAGGCATGGGAGGCCAAAATCTTCTTCTTCTCCAAATGGCTGCCCCCGTTGACCTCAACAAGGACAACGATGACAACAACAATGGCAGGGATAACACCAACCACCTACAAGAACCGATCCCTTTGCCTCCCACTCTCCTTTTCATCAACCTCCACCCCCACCATATTTCCAATCCCAATCCGGCCCTATTTCTCAACCCCCACCCAACCTACCCCACACTGGTGCCCACCAACACTCCTTGGAACCCCCCACTCTCCATGCAAAAATCCTTTCCGGCACTAGTTTTCCTCCTTCTACCACCTTTCCCCTTTCCCTCGCCTTCTACAACCCCCCCTCACATTCCCTTGCCATGTCCTTCACCCACACCACCATTAGCCCCTTAATCCCTCCATATCTGGGATTGGACCTACCTGTACACCCCAAAGATCTTCCCTCTACATCAGCCCATCCAACTCCTTTCCTTGATGCCTCCCTTGGCACCGCTCCCTCTTCCGTAGTTTCTCCTCCACCTCCACCCCTCCACCACATCTCCTTGCCAACCTCCCTTCACCCACCCCTTGGAGGAAGGCGAGATTCCACCCCAACCTTTGTAGGAGAATGAGGAGGTGGATTCCCCCCTTAACCCACTCAAATGGTGCAATCCATTGGACCACACGGAGTTTGCGTAGGCCATCCGAATCTTGCTTTGTCGACAACTCCAGCAGGCACCTCACAAACCACATGGTTGGCATCTTGCTTTGTCCTCTAGCCCTACCTTGATGCCAACCACAATGCCTGGAAGCACCAGCATCTGCATTGCCAATGCACATGTTACCTCAAACCCCACTTTGATGCTAAGCCCCTCACATTCAACCTCATGGGTGAGCAACCAGTTTCCTGACACCCATTCCACCTCAAACCCTAAATATGGATGGAGTATGGCAAGGCTCCTCAAGCACTCTAGATTAATCCCACTTACCTCCCCATTTTTTGACGTTGAGCATGGCACCTATTCCACTCGGGCATGGCACCTATTCCAAACAGAACAAAAGGTGAACCCCAAATTACAATTCAACTTCCTTGGTTCTCTCCTATGTTCTAGAGCCAATGCACAGAGGACAACATGATCGCTAAGATGCATGCATTCATCAAACTACATGTTGCAACATCAATCTTGGGCCCCCAATTATAGAATGGGAAACTGGCCATTGTAAAAAGAGAGCTCATGTATATAAGTGACTTATGAAATATGAAAAGGAACAATCCAATTATCATAATTTAGTTTCTCTCTCTCTCTCTCTCTCTCTCTCTCTCTCACTTTCTTGTGGGCTATGTTGGTAAGTGTTAGGCAAAATTCTGTAAAGGTGTTTTGAGTCCGTGTACATATGGGATGCATGGTATGCAATAAAACTTTGCCCTGAATGCCCTGGCAAATGTATAGACTGAATGGCTTGCAGTGAGTTAGTACATGCATTTTTCTTTGGAGTAGGTGCTTGAGACTTGAAGTTTTATTTGTATGAGCTTTCTATTTGCCAAGAGGGTGTCTTGGATGTGTACAAACAAGAGGTGGAAGAGCATGAGGATGTCAATGATTGGGGCTTTGATGAGCCTCTGGTGGAGATAGATGTATATATGCTGGTTTATGTGGAGAAAGCCCAATCTAGACTGTAAATACTGAAATCTACAAGGGATGCGAGCTAAATATAATTTGTTCTTTGTGCTTGAGTTTGGATGTACTGGCAGATTTTTGGAATGGCCGTATGTCTCCACATCGCAAGGGGTTTGGGCATGAGAGGCATGGTGATGAGACGTAGTGTATGTGTGGATTCCAATGTTACAAAAGATAATAATAGAGGCCTAGATAGGCACTGCAGTGTGGCATGGGAACCACCTTCTAAAATATATATGTATATAAAACCAAGTGGCAAGCGAAAGAAAAGCCAGCTGGCTGCTTACTTTGCTGCCAGCGCGACCTTCAAGAAGGTTGGCGAAGAGAGCTTGTGGAAGAGTAGCCACCAGGGAGACCAAGGAGATTTCGGGAGAGTGAAGAGCTAACGGACGGGGGGTTTTTTTTCTCGGACCAGCGAGAGCAGAGCTAACTGAGAGGGGTATGTTTCTTTGGTGAGCATGCAACGCTGATAGAGGGGAGTCGCTTGGTGTTGTTGCTGACTGGCTAGGGGATGCTGGTGTCGAAGACCTTAGAAGGCAACAAAGAGGTGTTGGCATCGACGACTAGGCAGGGGAGCCGCCTAGGGGAGCAGCAAAGGAGGAGCCAAAGGAGTGGCTTTGTGTCTTGCTCAGCCGGCTGTGTAGGTGTTGACGTCGACTGGGAGAGCCAACACAGGAAGGTGGCCGTCGTGTGATGTAGAGAGAGGTCTCTTGGGTGGCTGAGCAGGGCAAAAGCGAAGAGAGAGTGCCTTGGGTTAGCAAAGGGAACTGCAGCGAACAAAGAGAGGGAGCTGGCGACTGTCAGTGCAGAGAGTGAAGGGACTTGTCGACAGCAGAGAGGAGCGAATGATGGTGTCGACGGCATAGAAGCAAGGGGGCCCTCACCAACTGTAGAGGAGAGAGCGGCGACTAGCTGGGGAGAGCAGCGAAGGAGGAGTCGAAGCGGAGGCAGTATAGCTGACTGGGCAGAGGGGCCTCTGGTGTGTGCGTATGGTGATAAGAGAGCAGGGAAATGGTTCTTAGTGTAAGTGTTGTGAGCAAGGGGTGTGTGGGCAACCAAGTAAAGAATAGCCAGCCGTGGTGAGCTGAGTGAGTTGAGAAAGAAAGGGAATCTAAGGGTTTGAATTGAAGGGTGCTTGTGTATATTCTGGCTTGAATTTGTGTGGGATAAGAGAGAGATGTGGTGAGACATGTATGATATTGTCTCTGGTGCCCCCATTTTGTTGTTGCATCCAAAGTTTGTGATGTGGAAGGCCATAGAGGCCTAGTGTTTGTTTCCTTGTTTCCACCTCACATCTTTTTGGTGCCCCCACTGAGGATAGCGTTGGTATTTTCTTCAGTTTACAAGGGTGTTTGCCCCAGGAGTTGAGGGTTTCAGGGAAGGTGTTTTTCTTGGGATTTGAGGTGAAGTTTGGGGATTAAAATGATGTCTTATCCAGAGTTTTTTGGTGGTCCTAATGAAGTTGTGGCAGATTTTTTGGAAAGAATGGAGGTTGCGTGCATAAGCAACCACATCAATGAATCGGTACAGGTGTTGCGGCTACTGAGCATCTGCTTGAAAGGGGATGCAAGGACCTAGTTCAGAACTTATGAGGAGTCATTGAGGGTTGCTGTTCCACGTATCGATATGACTGAGAATGGATTAAAGACAGCACTTAGCAACATGTTTAAGAAGGTAGAAGACCCCGACAAGGTTTGGCATGAGGTGCAAGCTCTGATACAGGGTGAGTTGGAATCAATTGATGATTATGTGAAGAAATTCTCTTTGTTGTGGGAGACTTTATGTAGGGCCTTAGGGGAAGACTAGGTACCTCCTGACATGATGAAGAAAAACAAGTTTGTAGCCAGGCTTAAGAGGAGTATTCGCTGGAAGGTGGAATTAAAGAAGCCCAGGTCTTATGAGGATGCGGTGGAGATTGCCAAATCAAAGGATTGGAAGTTGCAACGGATGAATCAGCTGGGGATGATTCCAGTTGTAGCACAGTCGGAGATTCGTAGAGTGGAGGCTACACCCATGAATGCAGTGATTGAGAGGATGAAGCCCGCTGAAGCCCAGGCTATGCAGATGGTACTACAAGCTAGTCAAGGAGTACCTATGGTTCCTGTAGGTTCTGATGAGGGATTGCGACAAGATATGAAACAGATGGTCGATCTTATGAAGAATTTGAGCTTAAGTTTAATGGGAAGTACAGGTGGTGGATGTGGTAGAGGTGGAGGCAATAATCAAGAAGGGGGAGATGGACAAGCAGGGTATGGACGTGGTCGTGGTAGGGGCTGTCGTTTCATCCCTACATGCTAGAGTTGTGGTGAGCTTGGTCATCTAAGTACAGATTGTGATAAGCCTCAGCGAATGGGTGGTGATATGTACCCACTACCTTCACAGTTACCTGACAGGTCAAATGACTATGGTATTGATATCAAGGATCAAGCAGGCCCCAGTGGAATCAAAGCTGAGGAGAAGGGGAAGGCAAAGGTCATGAATGTTGTTACTCTGGAGAATGTTCAGGTAAGAGAAGAAGGGGATGTGATGCCCGTTGGCAAGCGCACAACGGATAAAAGAGAAGGAAAGGGAGTAGCTGGACCCAGCCGTAAGAAGGGGAAGCAACATGAAGGAGAAGATGTGAAAGCCAAAAGGAAACGGAAGCCTCGTAGAAGGTTCCAAGTGTCAGACTTCCCACTGGGGGATGGGCAAACCAGCTATAACTTGAAATCTGATATGGTGAACAGGAAGGCCAACATCACCTTTGGGCAGTTGGTGGAGATGGTGCCAAAATTGAGAAGGCAATGGAAGGGACTTGTGAATCCAATGGAAAAGGAGTCAGAGAAGAGGTCAGTCAAAGTACTATCTTTAGAAGAGCTTCTAGATATTTTCCCTATTGTGGAGGTGTGGAGTAAAGGTAGGAACCTTGGTCAGGCCTATATAGATGAAGGAGCTCAAATCTGTGTGATTACTCAATCATGTGTGGAGCAGTCAGGCTTGAGGGTGTCTGGGGTATCTGGTTTTCGAATTAGGATGGCTAATCATCAAAAGGTAAAATGTCTTAGTATGGTAAAGGAGCTGGAAATTGAAGCCTTTAATGTTTGCTACTGTAGATTTTCATGTGATGCCTGCGGGTCTTGGTGCTTTTCCAATTATTCTTGGACGACCCTGGTTGCGAGTGGTGGGTGCAGTACAAGACTGGAGGTATGGGACCATTTCTTTACATAATAAGCGGGGTAATATAAAATCTTTTGAGATGAATAGTAGGAGATCTTTGAATGATGTGTGGGAGAGGCCACAGGATTCAAGTGAAGAGGAAACTACCACCAGTACTTCTGAATCAGAGATGGACTCATCGACTATTGCTTCTAGTAGCGAGATGTGGCTTTCCTAGTATCAGAGCAGCAAGGTAATGAAGATAAAGAAGTGCATGAAGTGGGTGCTGAGGGAGAAGATACCTTGGGGTCGTATGAAGTGATCGAGGAATTACTGCAGCCAAAGATAGAAGTGAAGAAGAAGCAGGAGCTGATTGAAGGAATGCTGAGTCCGGATCTCTCGAGTGGAGAAAAGGTTAGGTATGTTAATATGCTGTCTCATTTTCCAGAATTGTTCATCACCTCTTATAAGGAGATTCAAGGATTTAAAGGGCCATATTTGAGGATTGAATTGAAAAAAGATGTAAAAACAGTTAGGCAGAAGCTACGCAGGATGGGACGAGAACAAATGCAGGCCCTGAGAGAGGAAGTTGATAAGTTGTTGAGTGCAGGTTTCATTACACAAGTGGACACAGCTGAGTGGGTAAGTCCTACAGTGGTGAGTCCAAAGAAGGATGGCAGGTGGCATATATGTGTGGATTTCAAGCCCTTGAATGCTGCTACAAAAAAGGATCCTTACCCCCTACCTTTTTTGGATGAGATCTTGGATACTGTAGCTGGATATGAAAGGTACAGTGTTTGTGATGGGTTTTCAGGTTATTTTCAGTTAAAGATTGCAGAAGAAGATCAGCACAAGATGACTTTCATTACACCTTGGGGGTGTTTCTGCTACAAAGTCCTTCCTTTTGAGTTGACGAATGGGCCAACCTACTATTAGAAAAGGGCAAATTGGGTAAAATCTCCTTTTTTGGGCAAGTTTGTCAAGGATTTTATTGATGATTTTTGTATATACAGCTCCAGGCAAGAGCATTGTGATAGGCTGGCTACAGTTTTTCAGTGTTATGATGAGTGTGGTGGTTAATTAAATCCAAAAAAGTGTTTTTTGGCTCAACCGAGGGTGAAGCTCTTGGGCCATGTTGTTTCAGAGAATGGTATTGATCCAGATCCTGATAAAGTCAAGTCTCTTCTTCTTCTTCCTACACCAATGAATACAAAGCATTTGACTACTTTTGTGCAAAAGGTGAAGTATATGGCTCGATTCATCTCTCTATCTTCACAGTTGTTATATCCTTTGCAGCAAGCAGCAAAGCATGATCCTTTACATTGGTCGGAGGAGTGTGAGGTAGTTTTCCAAAAAGTCAAAGAGGTGTTGGGAGCTATTCCTACAATGCAGGCGCCTAACTGGGAACAGGTATTTTATGTTAACCCTTCAGTAGGTGAAGATGCAATTGGAGCTATGTTGTTACAGAAGGGGAAAGAATCACATTATATGCAACCAATCTAATGTGCCAGCAGGGTAAAACTTGCTAGAGAAAGGTTGTTATCAGAGGTGGAGCTTGTTATGGTTAGTGTGGTGTATGCATGTAGGCGGTTTCGCCACTACTTGTTGCCTCGCCCCTCTGTGTTTTTGACGAGTTACACTTTTTTGCCTCAGTAAATTTATCTAAGTGGGTGATTGAGTTGCAGGAGTTTACTTTCTCATTCTTGGTGGAAGAGAGTACCAGGGCTACCTTAGCTGATCTATTGACATATAAGGAGAGTCCTCTTCTTATAAAGGAGGAGACCATCAAGAAGGATGTGGTTGACTTGGTGAATGCACACTTATTATATTTTGATGGTTCCTATAGGAAAAGCCATGATGCAGCCTCAGGAGGTTTGGTGCTTTATGATCCACAGGGTTGCCTTGTTTTTAAGAAGGGTGTTAAGGTGGATGCACATAGCAACAATGAAGCGGAGTATCTGACTTTGGAAGTTGGATTGCAAATATGTTTGAAGCATGGTGTACACAGGATTCGCATTTGAGGTGATGCATTGCTTGTGGTAAAACAGGTGTTGGGAGTTTGGAAGTCAAAGAATGTGTCACTCAAAGAAATGTGTTTCAAGATTAAAGGTTTGTTGAAGGAATTTGAAGCTTGGAGTCTTAAGCATGTGGATCGAGGCCATAATGAGGAGGCTCATGAAGCAGCCCAGGGAATCATTGGTGAAGTTTTTGTTCTTAAAGCTCATGCACCATTTCATTGTGGCAGGGAGAAATTACAGGATGTTGAGGAGTTTTTGTTAACAGGGATGATTCCTAGTGGTATTGAAAAATCAAAAAAATATGGTTTCATCAGGAAAGCTGCAAGGTATGTAATGGTTGGTGATGCCTTATATTTGAGGGGAATTGACTTGATAATGCGACGGGTACCTTGGAAGGAATAAATCTACAAAATTCTTAAGGAAAACCATGAAGGAGCATGTGGTGGACATTTTGCCTCGAAGATTACTTTGCATAAAGTATTGCAGGAAGGTTATGTATGGCCAAGTGTACATAAGGATGTTAATCACTGGTGCAAGTCATGCAAACAATGCCAAGCTCATAGTAGACGGATATTAAGGCCTGAAATGAGGAAGACAATTCTTGCTTATGATGTTTTTGAAAAATGGAGAATTGATGCTGTGGGACCATTGCCTATTACTAGTCGAGGGAAGTGCTACATCTTGACTGCAGTTGATTACCTTTCTAGATGGGCGGAAGCAAAGGCAGTGAAACAAATTACTGCTAAGGAAGTGGCAAAGTTTGTATATCAGGATATTTGTTGTAAGTTTGGTGTGCCATTGGAATTGCTTTCTGATCAGGGTCCAGGTTTCAGAGCAGAGCTTATGGACTATTTGTGTACAAAGATGAAGATCGCAGTTTTACCACACCTTACTATCCACAGTGTAATGGCTTGAATGAGCGTTTCAATGGTGAATTGATTAAGATTTTATCTAAGGTGACGGAGCAACAAGGCAAGAATTGGGATCTGGAGTTGCCTGCTGCCTTGTGGGCATACAGGACAGCAATTAAGACTGGTACTGGTTTCACTCCATTTCATCTTGTTTATGGGAAAGAAGCTTTATTGCCTATTGTGGTGGAGATACCAGCTGTTAAAATGTTGGAAAAGCTTTTGGAAGAGCCTAAAGATGCCCTTAAAGAGCGGTTGTTATATTTACAAGAAGCACAACTGAACAGGGATAATGTTTGAAGCATTATGAAGATATGCACACAAGGACGTTGGAGAAGATCAACAAGAAAATTAAAAGCAAAGGAATTATGAAGGATGACTTGGTATTACGTTATAATAGCAAGCTGGATAATTCCTTTCATAAGAAATTTCAAGTTAATAAGTGGGAGGGACCTTTCTTGGTGATGCAAGGATTTGCAAATGGTACCTATCAATTGGCAGATTTAGATGGGACTTTGCATGCTTCTAGGGTAAATGGATATAGGCTGAAGAAGTATTACGCACGTTTGATGGTGATTGTACAGGATGCAGTGTTAGAAGATGTGATTTCCAATGAAGGGCAGTCTTTGGATATGGATTTAGGTCTTGAAATGCTTTTTGCTGCTGATCATGAATGATTCAGCAGGCTGGGGGTTGGGCAAAGTATGTCAGGCAAAATTCTGTAAAGGTGTTTTGAGTCCGTGTACATATGGGATGCATGGTATGCAATAAAACTTTGCCCTGGCAAATGTACAGACTGAATGGCTTGCAGTGAGTTAGTACAAGCATTTTTCTTTGGAGCAGGTGCTTGAGACTTGAAGTTTTATTTGTATGAGCTTTCTATTTGCCAAGAGGGTGTCTTGGATGTGTACAAACAAGAGGTGGAAGAGCATGAGGATGTCAATGATTGGGGCTTTGACGAGCCTGTGGGGTGGAGATAGATGTACATATGCTAGTTTACGTGGAGAGAGCCCAATCTAGACTGTAAATACTGAAATCTACAAGGGATGCCAGCTAAATATAATTTGTTCTTTGTGCTTGAGTTTGGATGTACTAGCACATTTTTGGAATGGTCGTATGTCTCCACATCGCAAGGGGTTTGGGCATGAGAGGCATGGTGATGAGACATAGTGTATTTGTGGATTCCAATGTTACAAAAGATAATAATAGAGGCCTAGATAGGCATTGCAGTGTGGCATGGGAACCACCTTCTAAAATATATATGTATATAAAAACACCACCAAGTGGCAAGCGGAAGAAAAGCCAGCTGGCCGCTTGCTTTGCTACCAGCGCGACCTTCAAGAAGGTTGGCGAAGAGAGCTTGTGAACAGTAGCCGCCGAGGAGACCAAGGAGATTTCGGGAGAGTGCAGAGCTAACAAACGGGGGGTTTTTTTCTCGGACCAACACGAGCAGAGCTAACTGAGAGGGGTATGTTTCTTTGGTGAGCATGCAAGGCTCACAGAGGGGAGTCGCTTGGTGTTGTTGCTGACTGGCTAGGGGATGCTAGTGTCGAAGACCTCAGAAGGCAACAAAGAGGTGTTGGCGTCGACTAGGCAGGGGAGCTGCCTGGGGGAGCAGCAAAGGAGGAGCCAGAGGAGTGGCTTTGTGTCTTGCTGAGCCGGCTGCAGGTGTTGACGTCGACTGGGAGAGCCAACACAAGAAGGTGGCCGCGCCGCCGTGTGATGTAGAGAGAGGTCTCTCGGGTGGCTGAGCAGGGCAGAAGCGAAGAGAGAGTGCCTTGGGTTAGTGAAGGGAACTGCAGCGGACAAAGAGAGGGAGCTGGCGACTGTCAGTGCAGAGAGTGAAGGGACTTGTCGACAGTAGAGAGGAGCGAATGATGGTGTCAAAGCAAGAGGGACCTCACCAACTGTAGAGGAGAGAGCGGCGACTAGCTAGGGAGAGCAGCGAAGGAGGAGTCGAAGCGGAGGTAGCTGACTAGGCAGAGGGGCCTCTGGTGTGTGCGTATGGTGATAAGAGAGCAGGGAAATGGTTCTTAGTGTAAGTGTTGTGAGCAAGGGGTGTGTGGGAAACCAAATAAAGAATAGCTAGCCGTGGTGAGCTGAGTGAGTTGAGAAAGAAAGGAAATCTAAGGGTTTGAATTGAAGGGTGCTTGTGTATATTCTGGCTTGAATTTGTGTGGGATAAGAGAGAGATGTGGTGAGACGTGTATGATATTGTCTCTGGTGCCCCCATTTTGTTGTTGTGTCCAAAGTTTGTGATGTGGAAGGCTATAGAGGCCTGGTGTTTGTTTCCTTGTTTCCGCCTCACAGTAAGCTTGTGTGCATCCATGCTTTCTTGCTTGATTGTGTGTTTGTGCATGTAGGTGAGGTTCTCAATGCTTGCCTCTCTTCTTCTACTTTCTCTCTCTCTCTCTCTCTCTCTCTCTCACTCACTTTCACTCTTGCACACATGAAGGTATTGGGTAGGAGTTGAGGTCTCCACCTTCTCTCATTGCTCCTCACCTAGCTTGTGGAAAACTCCATTTGAGTGACATAAGTGGTAGTGGAGTGAGCCCTTGCAGCCTCAAATTGAGGCATTAACCCTCATTAGGGTTGGCTAAATGCTAGTTCCCGAATCGACCCTTGTATTGTCTCCTTTCTCTTCTCTTCTCTCTCTCTCAGAAGCATGCTCATTTTGGTGAACACTTTCTCACAAAAGACATATATATTTGTAGGATTATATGATAGATTAATGCTCACAAAATTAGCATCAATGCTCTGGTACCATGCTTGTGAGTCCCATCTTTCAGCCCATAGCCTTCTCTTCCCTAACTTGAAATCTGTTCTTTTTTGGAATTAGAAAGGACCACAAACCATGGCTCTGCGTATACCTCTTCCTCAAGGTTATTATTAAGGAAATCTAATTTTACATCCATTATATATTTGGAGAATTGCCCACTCCTTGTGCTTCCACCACCAATGCAGACTGTGGTTAGCCTAGCTATAGGAGGAAATGTTTCCTGAAATTTAAAACCTTCAATTTGTGTAAACTTTTTGGCAACACATCATGCCTTATACTTTTCCAAAGTACTATCAAATCTATAATTTTCCTTGTAAACCTAATTAGTCCCAATTACCTTTCATTTCAAAGGTCGATCTACAAGATCCCAAGTGTGGTTTTTTTAAGGTGGAATTTACATAGCCCAATTCTACTCCTGAATCTTGAGTACCTATGACATGAGAGCACAGTTGTATTTTGTTCCTTTAACCTTATCGATCTGCGAACATCTTAAGGTACATTCGATGGTGGGCAAAGGTTGTATTATGGTCCTTTAACCTTATGGATCTGCAAACATCTTAAGGTACATTCAATGGTGGGCTGAAGGTTTTGGTCCATCTAAAAGTTGCCTATACCACTTAGGGAATGGCTTACCTTTTGTGGAACAACATGCTCCATTTTTTCATCTTCAAAATTCATCTACATAGAAAATTACATGTTGCCCTTCATTGGGATGTGAGGAAGCCCATGATGCTACATATGGAGGTCGTGTTATTTTAGTGATGCATGATAAAGAAGAAGGAAGTTCCTCCTCCATCTAACATGGTTATTCCTAGAATACCATATAATGACTCATTATGATCTTCTTTGCCTCCTAAGGATCATAGAGATGATATTCCTTCAACTCCATGATGATATAACCCAAGAAGATGCATTTTAAACTTTTGGCACATCCAATTTGGTTCTCTGAGTATTTGGAATATGTACATAACATTCACACCCAAAAACATTTCAAGTGCATAGCTCTACTAGTTTGTTACCGGAGCAAGCCTATAACAATGGAATCATCCCTTTGATGACAACTTTTGTTGCACTTATGTTAAGAATGTACATAGCCATGTTAATTATCTTAAGCCCAAAAGGATTTAGGTAGATTTTTTCTATTAAGCATACTCCTTATTATCTCCATGAGATTCTTATGCTTTACAACATTATTTCACTATAGAGAGTGAGATGCTACTTTATGCCTCTTTTCTTACACAAACCCAAGAATCCATTAAACATGGATTCTCTTCCTAGTCTATTCTAAATTGGAACCGACGTGAGCTATCGCTTCTATGACTCTTTTTTCCTTACAAAAACCTAAGAATTCATTAGACACAAATTCCCCTCCTTGGTCTACCTCAATACGATTCCTCTCAACCAATGTAAGACATCCTTTAAACTTTCCAAAAGCCTCTTCTTAACAGAATACACCTAAATCTTCCTACAATAATCATTTATCAATGTGAAAAAGTAGGAAGAACCTCCAACTGTAATTATACTTATCTTTCCATAGAGATGAGCATCATTTATGAGAGCTAAAGAGGAGCCTTGGCCTTGAAATGTGGCCACTCGTGAAAAGGGTACGATGCTTCTTACCCATCATGCAAGCTTCACATACACCTAGACTATCAAAAATTTGGGTCAAATGATTAACCAGCTTACCTTTCTCTATCTTTAAAGAGTTTGCAAGCTAAAATGCCCATATCTCTGACGCCAAAGTTTCCTGCTACCCAAATTGGTTAAGACTACAAATGCCAAAAGCTCATACAAGTTTTTCCTCTGAATTCCCTTTGCAATGACCTTATGATCTCTATGAAATATGAATACACCATTATTGTCAAATTGAACTCTTAAGTCATAGTCCTTGGGTGATGGGCCAAGACATGCAAGAGGTTCCTCTTCATATTTAGAACCCAAAGAACATCTAAAATACTTTTTGTACAATCTTATTTAGATTTAATTAAGTCATATTCCTTTGGTGATGGGCCAAGACATAAAGGAAGTTCCTCTTCATATTTAGAACCCAAAGAACATTTGAAATACTTTTTGTACAACCTTCTTCAGATATAATTAAAATAGTATTCTTTGGCTAGACATTTTGCATCATTTCTCGTTGTCACCATGATGTTATAACCACAAGGTTTACAGGGAGGAATATGAATCCTTATGACTAGTTGTATATAGAGTGGTTCTCTCTACCGTGCAATATAGTGCTCATAGAGTACTACCGATCAACAAATGTGTTAAGAAACACAATGTCAATCCGAGGACTCGACCCGATTAGTGCATGAAGGCTTATCCCATGAGGGAGAGATCACATACACAAACCACCACTTGACGATTCAACCATTCAACACCTCAATCAATCTCTCAATCCCTTAAATCCACTACACTAATCAAGAGAACAAGCAATGCATAGCAATCTCTTAATCCCATTCAAACATTGATTAAATCTTAGCTTTCCCTAATGCCTGCAAACCCATAAGCGTGTATCTACTAACCCACAAGCTTAAGCAAGCAGAGAATGTAACATTCACAAACCCACAAGCTCATAGAGAGAGTCTATCCATGAATAACTCATTGCCAATGAAGTGGGCAAGAGCTTGCATCAATGGAGACTACACACACACACTACAAGCATGCAGCATACACAAGAGAAAGAAAGAAGCATTCAACTAATCATAGATTAATCTACTTCAATGATGCTAAAATAGATTAAGAGAAAGAAGTGGAGCTATACTCATTGGAGCTTGATGCTCATTAGAGTACAATAGAGAGAGAGTTAGAGAGCTGCCATAGCTTGAGAGCTCAAGAGCTTCACTCAATAGCTTATGAGAATGGCAAAAACATCCACTTTCTTTAGCTAACCTCTCTTTTGTAGAGATGTCACACTAACCCTAACCCTAGGCCTCTTTCACACATGGGCAGACAACCCCATAAAGTGAGCCTTGCTTAATACACTTAGAACTCTCATTTAGAACCCACATTGGCCTAAAACGATTTACATTGCACTTCGACACAAAAATATGGAAAAATTATGTGCGTCTTTATATTCCCATGGCTACAATCCCACTCTCTTGCATTAATTGCTTCTGGCCTCCTTCCATAATCCATGTTCCCGTGAGTGTTCCCGTGGAACATTCCCCCCTTCCTAAATCGCGCACGTCCTCGGGCGCGGTAGAAACAAAAGCTACAAAAAACAATGGAAGACAAGTAAAGCCTTTTATTGAAAGAAAAAAAAAAACCAGCAATGACAATCTCACACATGAGCATGCAAGTGAAAGGCCGATTAGAGTTTTAAAGAGTGCTACAAGAAGTGAGTAAAGACTAGTCAAAGTGAGACTAAGTGGTAGATAGTGCTATGCAAAGGCAAGTGTTCTTGTACACCACAGGTTATGACCGCAGTCTCCATGTCCTACAAGTATTTAAGTTATTCCTAAGTGGCAACCCTACTCCTAAATATGAGAAATGGTCATTGGACCTTTTTTCTTTCTTTCTTTCTTTTTTTTTCTCTTCTTGTTTTTTTTTGGGTGTGTGTGTGTGTAAAAGATGAATAAAGAGGAAGGTTCCATCCCAATGAGACCAAAGCAATGGCCAAGAGACCTCCGCCAAGAGAATCTAAAGGCCGCTAAGTATCTCAAGGGTGACAGACCCTTTTCTTTCTTTTTGACATAAGGAGTACCCCATGAAGATGAGGGCATCGGTCTCGAGGGCCCATAATGTACCCCCGAGTCCTACCAACATCTATCAAGGCGATAGAGTCCTTGAAGGTCTTCTTCTTAATCCTTTAGACGTCAGTGTTCACCCCATGGAAACCAAGGCATCGGCCCCAAGTTACTAAGACAACCCAAGGTCCTACCAAGCATTCCACATGACTGTAGACACGTCATGTCTCGATTCACTTGTATATATTTTTGAGAGCATGATTTTTGTAAATTTTTTATTAATCCTAGCACCTAGCCCATACCTAAGAGGCAGCTACCACTAGGGATAACTAATATACTTTGAGAGCATAAGAACTTGGCATACTCTGTTGGCATATATCCTACACCGTCTTCAAATAGAAATACCTTCTACTAAGTCCTCTAAGAATCTAGAAATCACTCACCACATTTTAACAACTAATTTAGAACTTAAACTAGCCAACTGTGTGTGAACATGCAAACAATATATGCAAAAGTGAAAAGCACATAAAGAACAAAAGATTATAATTTGAATACACCTGTTGTAGTGCTCGTTGATGTTGTGCGTTTGCATTGATGCATTGCTGATGTTGTGCAGATTGCTTCTCTTTGCTCTTTGTAGGTATTGCATGTCTCCCCCCTTCCTAATTTATGTACACGGTAGGAGGACTATTGGGGCATGTTTGTATGCTCTTGTTTAGCTGAGATCTCTGCAAAATGTCTTATTAACAAACAAGAAAAGAAAAGAATAAAATTTGTTATTGGTGCCAATCACCGAATATAGCCGAGGGGAAAAACCCAGTGGGAGAAAAGTGTCCTTGGCTTGTGGATCTTATTGTGGAGTTGATAAGCTTACCCTTGCACTGGTGGTGGATCCGTGTCCACTTCTGCTGGAAAGATGGTATCAATCACTCTAGGATGCAAGGAAAACCCTGTACAAAAACCGGCCTCTGGAGAAGGTGGTAGAGGAAGGAGTGCTTCCTCGCTAAAATATGGCATTGGTTCTATGGGAAGGTTAAGCAGACAATTCCGATTTTGGAACTGCTCAATATAGGTACTCATAGTGATCCGAAATTGACATGTTGAGGCTGGGGGAAGGAGGGCTTGCAAGATAGGTGGTTGCAAGTCATTTATGCATGTATCCCTCCATTAATGTGCTTGAACCTCCTCAAGTAATCTACGTTGATTTGGTCCCCGGTCTGGTACTCTCACATCAAGAAGGTTATGGCGTTGGGGTGTAACTCCCACAATTTGTTTCATTAAGCCCGTGCCATATCGTCGAAAGTAAGAGCGGCATAGCCAGCAAATGAGCTTCTCCTAATACGAGTCGTGCACACTCTTGACAATGTGGAAATGGATGATACTGTTGATAGAATAAAGTGACAAAGTGATGCCCACAGTAATTTTCACCTAAGGGAGCATAAAAGTACCTAGAATGAGTTTGAAAAGGAGGAGCACTAAAACTCCCACGATGTTCAGGTTGAGTACTATCAGGGTCAATGCATGGTGGACATGTATCTCGCCAAGTATCCATCAGGAGGTATCTGGGCGTAGAACAATGAAATTTAGAGACTTCAAACTTTATACATTCATATCCATCATTACAATCCCTATCAAAAACAATGTAGATAAGATCATCTCAAAAAGAACACAATCCTGTAAAGGCATAAGGAACCACATTAGTAAAAGTGACGCTATTCAAACACTGATCTACCAAAGAGCTTCAATTGTAGTGTTAATGCCTTACCTTTGGTTTTGTGTATGTCCTTTTTAAGAGGTGGGAAGGATAGCAATTTGTCGAGGAATTTGAGCAAGATAAGAGGATTTAGGCAGTGAAGTGCTAGAATCTATGCTCAAAGGAGACTCATGTAAAGTTGGATTTGTCTTAGGTACACAAGTTGATAGTGGAAGTGTGTAACAAGGAGAAGTTGGGACAGCTGGTGATTCAATACATGTTTGGGGAGGGTCAACACAAGGAGATTTGTAGGTGCTATCACAACCACCTATCCTATCTTGAAGAGGTTGTGTTGATTTCCTTTGCACCCACTGATATGAAAAACCAAGAGTGGCTTTTGGAATCTTATTAATACACTCTTCTGGCTCTAGCAAACCATGGCATTTGGGAAGCCAAAGTGCTGTTGCACCCTCATAATAGCCTTGTGCTTTAAGAACATGCTTTGGGATCCAATGAGTAACAATCTGAGGTTTAGGCTTGGAAAAGATATGCTTTTTAGGAGGTTTAGCAACTAGGCTAGATGGTACAAGTTTGTACGCATCTTTGGGTAGCCAAATTGACAATTCCTTCTTGCCTGGCCTTCTTTGAGCAGTGACTAGAGTAGTTGGAACATGCCAGCCATGGCCCTCATTTGAGGACTCATCGATTATTCACATCATTTGTCTTGGAGCTTGAAGAGCAAATGTTGAAAGTGGGTTGTGTAAGGTAGAACTACCACCCTTTTGACATGATAAAACTCGTGGAGCAACAGATCCCAAGATGCAATCAGAGTCAATTTGCAATTTGTATTGTCTATTCTTCCAATCTAATGAACAATTGGTAGCACTTAACACGATTGACCAAGAATAGCCTCTACCACTGCCTTGGACTTATTAGCCACATAAAAGGGAACTGACATCTGGTGATCCTGAATGGACATCATAATGACACATTTTCCCTCTATAGGGTTATCTTCACCTAAGAAGCTTCGTAAGTCAATAGGAATGTGCACAAGTGTTGGTTGTCCCAAGACTATCCATGTGTCAAACGAGAGAACATTATAATCTGCACCAGAGTCAATTAAGATAGAGACAAAGTAGGTAGTCTCATGAAGATGAAGACACACTTGAATATTGAAAGGATCGACATATTGTTCATCAGTAGCCAACTGTAAGGCCAACACAGAAGCCTTGCGACGCTCCTTGGCTTTTGCAACTTTAGCTTTAGCCTCTTCTTGAGCCCTCGGGGGGGTCACTCACAAAAAAATGTGAATATCACGTGCGTTCAATAGAAGTATATTTTTAATTTATGAAACTTACAGAAATATATTTACATAAGGGTATGATTTAAATTTTTTTTAAAAAAAATTTACATATTCATAAAGAAAAGGGGATATTATATAGATAAAAAAATTCATAGATTAGGGATTTAAAATATAGGCCTTGAACGCATGCGATAGGTGTATTCTACATATAGTGACCCCCCCGAGCTTGAGCCTGACGTTTAAGTAGGTCATGTGCTTCTTTCCGTGTGTGGGCAACATGCATTTGTTGAAGCATGGCTTCAGTTAATGGTTCATTGTATTTCTTGAGACGACTTCCATTAATGAAGTTAGGCATTTGCTCACCTTCTAGTGTCTCTAAACGCACTGCATCACTTGGAGTAAGCTCATTAATCACAAACGGTCCTAGGCCACGTTTCTTGAGCTTTCTCTCCACAATATACTTACTCCAACTTGGTGTAGTTGAAATTTGGAATAATGTGACATTATGAATTGGTTGTTGAATATGATAAGAAGCACAGTTACGAACAAATTTTTCAGCATCCGCATGCATGGTAGGCCACCATTGCCCATCCTGAGTTATACATCGCACACAAGTAGTAGCTGATGCATGGATTCCACCAATAACCTCATGTGCCCATTCCAAGATCTCTTCATATTGGTCAGGGTTAGGTATAAGCCGCAACACTCCATCATTACCTTGACGATATAATCTCCCTAAGATTGAATGGTCGCCATAGGTCCACGTTAGGACCCGCTAATTGTATTTGCCCACTTGTCAAAATTTCTAAGATGGGTTCAGACCATTTAGGAGCTGTCTCTACAAGGAAAAGTGTTGAATCTAACATATCATCATCCACACCCATAGGAGCTTCTCCAGAGGTGATTCAAGACAAATGATCTGCCCTTAGATGAGTTGTTCCTTTTTGGACTACCACTTCAAAATCAAACTCAAGAAGGATGACAAACCACCTCACAATCCTTCCAGTTGCACAAGGCTTATTCACCAAATATAGCAGTGCTTGATGGTCCACAAAAAGTATGAATTTGTTTGCCAAAAGGTAATGGCAAAACTTTTTCACTGCATATATCATGGACAAACCTTCTCTTTCTGTTGTGGTATAATTCTTCTCAGCATTGTTCAACTGTCGACTAGCATATGAGATTGCGAAATCCTTATTATGTTCTCTCGATTGAGCCAAAATACATCCAATTGCAAAGTTTGAAGCATCAATATGGACATGAAAGATTTGGTTCCAATCTGGTGCCCGTAAGATGGGTGCAGTCACTAATGCTTGCTTCAACTTTTCAAAGGATTCCTCACACTCATTAGTCCAATTAAACTTTACAAGAAGAGCATATAATGGTCTGGCTAGGACAGCATACATGTAGATGAATCGACGATAATAGCCACAATGTCCCATGAATATTTGTACCCCTTTAGGGTTGATAGGCAGAGGTAATGAGACAATGACATCAATTTTATCCATATATGTTGCGAGAAACAATATGGCCCAAAATTTTCCCTTGTCTTACCATGAATTTGCACTTGTCAAGATTCAAGCATATACGATAAACTTGACATTTTTGAAACACAAGTCTGAGGTGTTCTATATGATCATCACGCTCTTGTGAGTGAACACATAAATCATCCATGAAGATCTCAAGAAATTGCCTAAGGTACTCCTTGAATACATGACTCATTAACCGCTGAAAGGTTGCTGGTGCATTTGTTAGACCAAATGGCATAACACGATAGGCAAAGATGCCATCTTCAGTAGCAAAGGCTGTCTTGTGTTGATCCTTTGGATCAATTGACACTTGATTGTAACCGGAGAATCCATCCAAGAAACTATATGTCTTTTTCCCTGCAACTCATTCCAAAACATGATCCGTGATTGGAAGTGGGTAATGATCACGTACAGTAGCTGCATTTACCTTCTTGAGGTTTACACATACTCGAAGTTTTCCATTTTTCTTGGACACCACTACAATAGGGGAGACCCATTCAGTGTGTTCAATCTCATAGATAAATTCTGCCTCTAAGAGCTTGTCTATTTCTTCTTTTATCTTTCGTGCAAAATTCTCATTGTAAGTATAAGGACGTTGCTTGGAAGGCTTTGCATCCTCTCGCAATGGAATTGTATGCTGACATATGCTTGGATCGACTCCTTTGAGGTCTTTATAACTCCAAGCAAAAACATCGCGATACTCCTTTATTGTTTGAATTAATATTTTCTCCTCATCTAAGGACAAGTCTGTGGCAATCCACACATAGCGAGGCTCTTCTCCTGGCTTAGCGATATCAATTTTTTTTGCATCTTCTGGACCATCATATGAAACCCCTGGCACGCTTGGCTTTTGTCGCATGGGCTGTTGAAGAACAATCTTCCAATCTTGAAGAGTGTACTGTGTGAAGTTGGGGGGAACATTGAGACCTTGTTCTTGTCCACTTGAGTCGTCACTCATTGAAGACCATGCGGTTTTGAGCTCTCTTTTGCAATCTTGCATCAGAGTTTTTTGTTCAACCGTTATCTTTGCACTTCCGACACTCTCTTTTGAATTTGTTTGAGACTTGAGTTTTTGTTTTGGTCTCTTTGTTTTTTTGCGATTTTTGCTAACAGTTTTTAGCTTTTCTCCTGGTTGGAATCCATTTGATTGTTTTACTTGGTCTTTGATACTATCTTGTGCTTGGACATAGTATAGATATCCATTCTTTCCTGAGAAGTGAGGTGGTGGTCGAGAGTGTTCATTCTTAAACTCCTCATCTTCTTTTTGTATTCTCTCACATCGTTCCCTCTCATCTTGTTTACGGATTCTCTTATGGCTCTTACAGTATTTACGTTTAGGTCGGCTTCGAGGGATCTCTACTTGAACCTCCCTTCCTCTCAAGAGTAGGCGTGCCTTTCCTAGCTCTTCCTCGGGGATTATCACATCATCATCCAAATCAGAGTCCCATCCATCTTCCTTATCAGCATCATTAGCAGATTTGAGTGTTAAATCCTCCACTGAGACTTCCTCAACATGCAGTGCTGTTGTGGATGCATCCCCATAGTACAAATCATCTAGAAGGTCACGTGGTTGTACCATTCGTATAGGAATAATGTCATATCCATCTGAGTCACAAAATTGAATTGGCTTAGGTAAAGCACATGTCGATAATGTTGCAAGGACATGACTCCATTCTAGTGGATCAATTAAGTGCTCAGGGAAGGGTTGTGGAATGTATGCCTCATCTGATACACTTCGATTACCCTTAAGTCTCTCAGTGTTGAAATCCTTACATGAGGCTCCACACATCCACAGATCTTCTCGCCCATCTGACAATGTAACTCTTGAGCCCTCAGATGAAGCAGAATCAAACTCATCTATTGGAGACCTTGTTACATCACGAGTGATTCTTTAGGTTGACCCTTGTGATGACATAATCATGTCGGAGGTACAAATAATTGTATCCCCAATCTTGAATCATTTGAAATTGTCACATGAATAGTCTACCCAATATCACTTCATAGTTTGGATGTTTTCCAAAATCCACTACTGCAAATGTGTGCTCATATTCAATCCCACATGTGGTGACCAATATGTTCTCTAGCAGCCCAATGGGATGTTCTAAGCTTCCATCTGCTAGCTGCAAGCGCATTCTGGTACTCCTAATAGCTGGTTTGCCCCACTTTTCCCAAATGGTCCTTGTCACAATGCCCACTCCTGCACCACTTTCAAGTATTACAATTGAAGCTACTTTTCGCACTTCTAATGGGAGGGTAGCATTTCCCTGATCGTCCTCACAAAATTTTCCTACTTTGTTGATAGGAACTGGCATAACATGCTTTTTCTCAGGGTGTATAGTACATTGATGGTGACCCTTTTGTAGCAATACCTGCTCTGACAAACATGTGGCAATATCATTCCACAACTCAAGTCGAAGCTTTATCAAATCAAGCAAAGGTAAGGTACAAGCCACTGGTGTTGACAAAATAGCTTGCACGATACCCATATCCATCTCCTTTGTCAACCTTCTATGCATGGAGGGTATCCTCAAGGTTTGAGAATAGTTCTCATATTCTCCCAAATAAGATGGTAAGGTTTTCATTGTATGCTTACTTCTAGGAGAAACAATTGTTTGAACTTCCTCCTGGATGCTTGGGCGTCTAAAGTTGTTTTCTGTTCCCCTGGTAAAATCCACCTCAGAGAATGGAGGTGAAATAATAGAGGACATATTCTCATTAACTTTCTCATGAACTGCTGCCCACATCTCATTTGTCATGTCCTCGTTAGCATCAATAACTTCATCATTGCATGGGGAGGCAAGACTAGGTGGTGGCAGAATGCCTTCTTTCAATGGGGTGTCAGTTGGTGCAGACTTAGCTTGTGAGATCAACTCACTTTTCATTTTCCAACTTGACGACACTTCTGGTATGG
The DNA here is from genome assembly GCF_041138505.1 of Cibotium barometz. Classification (NCBI taxonomy): domain Eukaryota; kingdom Viridiplantae; phylum Streptophyta; class Polypodiopsida; order Cyatheales; family Cibotiaceae; genus Cibotium; species Cibotium barometz. The sequence continues at coordinate 32,947,773 of NC_141085.1, read as the reverse complement.
TTTCTAATGTTGGCTTAAGAGAGGTGGGGCCCCGAGGGATAGGAGGAGGTGGGCCCTCAAGTATTGATTAAGCTTCCCTAATGAGTTGCTGATGTACAGCTAGATTGATCTTCTCCTCACACGAGGGTTTGGGTATTCTTGAAGCTTCTTGGGTAGCTCAGATAAAGCTGCAATGCGACTTCTATGAGCATCAATGATGGCATCTAGAGTCTCGTTCACCTTATCCACAAAAATAGAACCCCCTGAACTATCCTCGGTTGTACTAGCCTCATCTTGTTTAGCACTAGGTCCAGGTTGAGGTTGATGCTCCTCATGCACTTCTTGGGATGTAAAAGCTTGATCCTTCATGTTTTGTTTAGAGACTTCTTGAGAACTAGTGGATGCACTCTTAGTTTGCTTGTTGTGGTTCTTTTTCCTCCTAGTGGTCCTTTTTCTATTGGAATGTAGGGTCTTGTCTACTAGATTTGCCTTTGCATCCCTAGTTCGAGGTGTTTCATCAGTTTGCATTTCGGCATTTCGTGTCTGTGATCTAGTCATGACTCTAAGTGGCACGACATCCTCATTCTCTGATGAAGGTGGCGATGGAACTGCCTCTACAAAGTTGAGTGAGACCTTTGGTTGAGAGGTAGTTTCCTCATGTGGTTTCAGCAAACAATCCTTTGGGAAGTGTTCTACACAACACCCTAGACAATATCTTTCAATTGGTGGAAACTATGGTACTGTTGTATTGGATCGAGCTGCTTGCCTTGGGCGATGTGGACAATCACGAGCCCAATGGGGTTCTCTGCACTCATAACAAGGGCCCATTAGTTTGGTTTCTACTTTCCTTTGCGGCCATTGACTTGAGGGGCCTAGAGTCCTAGGTTGGTAGCTGCCTAGCAACATCAAAGAATTTTGTTCCCCTAGTTGAGGTTCCAGTGCTTGGCTTGGATATGCGGGATTTTCAAGGAGATTTTCCTTAGATGAATATGATGCATATTCCTCCTCCATATAGCTTGGGTTTACCAAGTCTCTACACATATTTGAATTGTCGTAGTCAACAAACCTCACAGGAGCAGTCCCAGGAGCAGGAGGTTGAGCTCCAAGTACAGGTCGTGCTTGCTCTTGTGCCATCGGTGGCTTATGTTCAAAATTAGTATACTGTTGATGCATTTGTGGAGCCACTGCACCCCTTTGTTGCTCACGCTCTTGTCTCATTCTTGCAATGCGAGTACATTCCTGTGTGGTGTGGGTAAAATTCCAAGCACAGGCCTGGCACCACTTCTTTGTGGGTTGGTTTGTGACTAGAGGAGAAAAGGTATTACATTCTCCAGTTTTATAGTTACCGCCACACGCTCCACAAAGATGAGGACCTGTAGATAGTACACTCCTCATTCGCTACTGCTACTGTTGTTGTGGCTGCATGGATGGGCGATAGGTTTGTCCCAATCTCCTTAGTAGTACTAGGTTAGCTATGTGGTCTGGATTTACTAGCGCGCTAGACCCTGAACTTTGGTCATCACCCCACTGATCTCTAGGTTTCACCTCAAGGCCAATACCATCTTGGAATTTGAAGTTATCTGTGAAATCCATAGCATCATGGCAACACTCATTGAAATTTGTATGCTTCTTTGCATAGAGATGTGTGTGCAGTGTTGAATTTTTGAGTCCTTTTAAGAAGAGAGAAATTAATCGACTCTGGGTGGGCTTCTCATCTTCTGGGCAACGACGATTAATGTACTGCTTCATCCTATTTACACAGTCTCTAACACTCTCAGTCTCGCCTTGCTTGAAAGAGTAGATGTTTGCTACCGTGTCATGTTGAATCCCCATCAAGGAAAAAGCAGCAATGAATCTCTCTTCCAAAACTCGTAAAGAAGATTTGTCTGAAGCCTCTAGTGCCTGAAACCAAGTAAGGGCCTTTCCCTCAAGAGAGCCCAAATCCTTCAATTTGCGTATGCTTGTCAGTCACTTTCTCAGCTCGAACTGCTTGCCTAAATGCTGCTACATGGTCATATGGATCTCCCGACCCTTCGTACTTCTTTACCAATTTCTGAAGAGTTGATGGTCTTACTTGTCTTGAATACTCATCATAGGGCCTACGGCCTCTCACTCTTAGTGGGAACAGTTCCTCTCTTTGGTAAGATGGTCTGCATGCATCCCAAATTGGTGTGGGTCCCCTATTACCTGCCTCACCAACCCCCTCCAAAGATCTTGTTACCCGCATTTTAGGAGGTGCATTTATGGGAGGCCGAGTTGGCTCCCCTACCCTCTGATTGTCATAGTGAGAGAAACGTTGTTGTGGTGTGATCTGTGGTCGCACTTTTGGTGTAGGATAATATCTTGGTGCTAGAGTTGGGCTACTTGCAGTGGTCCACTTTGATGTTGAGGGTCCCTCTCTAGTGAACTCTCGTAGGGGAGGAGCAACAGTTTTTCCAAGAAAGGTTGTCTCTCCTGGTTTAGCTGTATTTGTTGAGAACACTTCCATGAATAATGGTTGTCCTTTCCACGTGAGCTCCCGAATCTCCTTCCAATCTAAGGTTCGGTATTCATTGGCCCATTTATCACAACGATTCGGTTCTTGTATTCTGTAAGCTTCTCGACTACCACCACAAGTGCTAGAGAAAGATCTAGCTCTAGCAATCTAGTTGTGGCATAATATCCTTCTAAAGAGTCCTTATAGACCTCTTGAAGTGGGTCATCCTGTAAGACCTTTGTCACTAGAATTTGTCGTACAAACTCCCACTGGTTCTCAGTCCCCTGATCCATTTTGCTCTTGCCTTTCCTATCCCTTTCCAAATTTAGATCTACAAAAAGTAAATCATCTATGGATGGCTTTGAGGACTGGGCATTGGATGGTCCAGGCATGTCCGGCTCAATGAGCCAATCATCTCTAGACTCCCTTGCTCTGGAAAGCTTTGATAAGTCTAAGAACTCACTTTTAGAGAGCTCCCCTAATTTGTCTACATTCTCTGGATGATAGGTGACTTAGTAGTGAACACCATCTCCACCCATGTACATGTTACCCTGGTTATTGACTAGAGGTGCTCTATCAAGCTCTGAGAAAAAGTCTGCGATCTTAATGAGATACCGTTGTTGTGGATCCCTAAAGATCTCAGCTCCTTGAGCATTCGTGTAGACATATTGAAGTCTCACATTGAGTGGTAACCCCATGGTGTCAGCTTCAAATGGATTAAAAGATCTTGTGGGTGTCCTATTTGTGGCTAAGGGATGACTATTTGACGGCCCTAGATTGTCCATAGACAATGAGCTAGTTGTCTTGGAAAGGGTATCAGATTGGGATTCGGAAAAGGTTTCAGTAATATCTGCCAAATTTTCTATCGATTGGGTCCCACTTTCCTGCATAGGTACTCTAGAAGGTGCCCTAGGCCCTATGGCAGTGTCTATATGACTTCCCGACTGCAAGTGCATAAGGTCAAATTTTAAGGTTTTTTTTTAATTTTTTTTTAAAAAAAAAACCAAAAATTTTCAAGTTGGCTCAAACTTTGCCAGAACCCATTTTGAACCCCCTCAAACACAGTGTCTATATGACTTCCTGACCTCAAGGGAGAAGCATAGCCAGCCAATCGCACTCAAATTGCAAGACAAATAAAGAGAATTTAACAACAGATTAGTCTTAAATAAGTACCAAAATTAGTCCCAAATCCTGCTCTCCTATCCCAACAGTTTTGCAACCGATTGGAGCTTAACAAGGAGTGTTAGTGTGTGTATGGTGCTCAGCTAATGTAGGCACTCCCTCCCCGGCAGCAGTGCCATTGTAGAGCGGTCCTCTCTACCGTGCAATATAGTGCTCACATAGAGTACTGCCCCGATCAACAAATGTGTTAAGAAACACAATGTCAATCCGAGGACTGGACCCGATTAGTGCATGAAGGCTTATCCCATGAGGGAGAGTTCACATACACAAACCACCACTTGACGATTCAACCATTCAACACCTCAATCAATCTCTCAATCCCTTAAATCCACTACACTAATCAAGAGAACAAGCAAAGCATAGCAATCTCTTAATCCCATTCAAACATTGATTAAATCTTAGCTTTCCCTAATGCCTGCAAACATAAACCTTAAAATTAGTTTTCTATTGAATGTGATGAAAATCATTCTTTTAGCATAGGATATTCAATCCTAGAATATGGTAGGAAGTCCTCTTTTCACATTATGCATAAGAATGAGTTTATGTATTCATTTCTTGAAAATTTTTCCATAGCTTCGTTGCTATTATTGATAATTTTCACTTTTTCCTAAAAGAATAAGACGTAGTAATATAATTATGATAGTATAACTATCTTTTAGCCTTAAATCCATTTTATGGATTTAATCATAAGATTACCATAATTTTATAAGCATAAAAGTATAAAAACCCATTTTCTTAACCTCTAGCTTCACAAGCCTAGAGTTTGATTTGTGAATTGAGAATTTCTCCATGAGAAGCATCATTTGAATAGAGATTTGGTCATAAGAATGACCATTCTTGGGGGGAGAGAGAGATAAGCATAAAAGCATCCTAATTAAGTATAAATGTAAACTTTTCTTAATTATTCATTTACAACATTTAAGAAAAGCTTGATTTGCATTATAAACACTTAATTTAGAAACTTCTCAAGCTTGAGAAGGGTTGAGAAGTGAAATCATTGAGAATAGAGAAGAAATCATGAAATTACACCTTACCACTTGATTTTGCTTGCTTCTCTATCTTAGAAGAAGATCCCAACCAATCAACTGGTTAGTATGTTGAGAGGAAAGCTCCATTGGCAAGAAAGGTTGAGAGAGAGAGAAACTCCAATTTCTCCAAAATGTAGAGGATTTTTAAGGGATAATAAAAAATATCGTTATTTTAATGTAATACTGGCATGGTATAGTTCACATATTTTTTTTCAAAAGACTAAGGATCTATTTATAGGTGAGGGAGGCCTCTCCAACTAGGTTCTAGAATTTTCCAGGTTCAATTTGGCTGAATTTGGACAAGATTTAGACCTAGTTTGGCTCCCTTTTTATTTGGTTTGATCCAGGAGAATAATGCTCAAAATTTTATTTTTGATAAATACTCATAATTTGAATTATACTAAAAATTTCTCTTTTTTCATTTAATTTCTCGGATATCAAATATGATGGGAATTCCTCTTTTTGCATTTAAATGATTACATTCAAATGTCATGAGAATTCCTCTTTTATCATAAAATAAATTTATCTAAAATTTCTCTTTTCTTTAATAAAATTATCCATTATTCAATTATGCCGAGAATTCCACTTTTCCCATTTAAATGATTGAATTCCAAATGTCATAGGAATTTCTCTTTTATCATTTAAATTTTATTCATGCAAAAAATAAATTTATCTAAAATTCCTCTTTAAATTTAAATAAAATAACCATTAATTTCAATATGCTAAGAATTCCACTTTTCTCATTTAAATGATTGAATTTCAAATGTCATGGAAATTTCTCTTTTATTGTTTAAATAAAATTATCATAATTTTCTTTTTTCTTAATTATTTAATTATGCATAAACCTTAAAATTAGTTTTCTATTGAATGTGATGAAAATCATTCTTTTAGCATAGGATATTCAATCCTAGAATATGGTAGAAAGTCCTCTTTTCACATTATGCATAAGAATGAGTTTATGTATTCATTTCTTGAAAATTTTTCCATAGCTCCGTTGCTATTATTGATAATTTTTACTTTTTTCTAAAAGAATAAGACGTAGTAATATAATTATGATAGTATAACTATCTTTTAGTCTTAAATCCATTTTATGGATTTAATCATAAGATTACCATAATTTTATAAGCATAAAAGTATAAAAACCCATTTTCTTAACCTCTAGCTTCACAAGCCTAGAGTTTGATTTGTGAATTGAGAATTTCTCCATGAGAAGCATCATTTGAATAGAGATTTGGTCATAAGAATGACCATTCTTGGGGGGAGAGAGAGATAAGCATAAAAGCATCCTAATTAAGCATAAAGGTAAACTTTTCTTAAATATTCATTACAACATTTAAGAAAAGCTTGATTTGCATTATAAACACTTAATTTAGAAACTTCTCAAGCTTGAGAAGGGTTGAGAAGTGAAATCATTGAGAATAGAGAAGAAATCATGAAATTACACCTTACCACTTGATTTTGCTTGCTTCTCTATCTTAGAAGAAGCCCCCAACCAATCAACTGGTTAGTATGTTGAGAGGAAAGCTCCATTGGCAAGGAAGGTTGAGAGAGAGAGAAACTCCAATTTCTCCAAAATGTAGAGGATTTTTAAGGGATAATAAAAAATATCGTTATTTTAATGTAATACTGGCATGGTATAGTTCACATATTTTTTTTCAAAAGACTAAGGATCTATTTATAGGTGAGGGAGGCCTCTCCAACTAGGTTCTAGAATTTTCCAGGTTCAATTTGGCTGAATTTGGACAAGATTTAGACCTAGTTTGGCTCCCTTTTTATTTGGTTTGATCCAGGAGAATAATGCTCAAAATTTTATTTTTGATAAATACTCATAATTTGAATTATACTAAAAATTCCTCTTTTTCGATTTAATTTCTCGGATATCAAATATCATGGGAATTCCTCTTTTTGCATTTAAATGATTACATTCAAATGTCATGAGAATTCCTCTGTTGAAAGAACGGTAGAGGGGGAGGAGACACACACACAGGAGCAAACCCTAATGTATATTGCAAACCCTAACCATAGAGGGAAGCCATGTCCACTCTCACACAAAGCATAATGCCATAAACCATAATCCACACAACACACAATGAGTTGTGTCCACTTTCATCTAACCCTAGCTAATGTCCACACACTATGACCAGCTGGACACGCGGTCATTTATGTCTCACACATGTTCCTACCTAATCTGCCAGCACATAGTATAGCTGGCTCACACTGACATCGAGCTTGAATCTCAACAGCCCCTCTCAAGCTCATGATGTACTGCCGATGAAGATGTAGATGAGCTTGGGATATCAAGACTCTCAACACTCCCCCTCAAGCTCATCCCATGTACTCCCAACATAGTCTGGAAGTACTCAAACTTCTCCCTGCTAAGTGGCTTCGTAAAGATGTCTGCCACCTGCTCATAAGTCTTCACATACTGAAGATCAACTGTACCATCCAGCACCTTCTCTCTGACAAAGTGATAATGGACCTCTTTGTGTTTGGTCCTCGCATGAAACATTGGATTCTTGGCCAACTGTACACTGCTCATGTTGTCACAATGAATGACAACTTTGCCATCAATAGGCTCACATAAATCTGCCAAGAGACCCTTTAACCATACTGCCTCACAAGTAGCAATGGCTGCACCCCTGTACTCAGCCTCTGTACTGGATAAAGCAACTGTAGGTTGCTTCTTGCTACTCCAACTCACCACGGCACTTCCAAGTGTAAAAGCATATCCACTAGTAGACCTCCTGTCATATGCGCTACCTGCCCAATCAGTATCTGTGTAGCCATATATGTCCAAGCTTTTACCACTCTCATAAAGTAGACCATAATGTGCTGTGGTCTTCACATATCTCATGATGCGTCTCACTACATCCAAATGTGGTTTTCTGGGGCTCTGCATAAACTGGCTTACTAGCCCCACAGCATAACTCAAATCCGGGCGTGTGATAGTCATGTATATGAGACTACCAACCATCTTCCTGTACATAGAAGGATCATCCAATTCCTCGCCATAATCAGCCCGCAACTTCACATTTTGCTCCAATGGTGTACTCATAGGCTTACACCCTGTCATGCCATACTTTGCCAACATATCCAATGCATAATATTGGCGCTGTACTAACCAAGTACCTGCATGATCTTTTACCACTTCAATTCCAAGGAAGTATCTCAACTCACCAAGATCTTTCATGTCAAATTGCCCACTCAAAGCTTTCTTGACATGCATCACATCTGCACCATGATCACCCTGTGATAATCAAATCATCCACATAGATGACGAGTAAAACAATCCCATGCTGTGTCTTCTTCACATAGAGTGAAGAATCTGCTGTAGAAATCTGAAAACCAAGTGAGATAAGATATCTGCTCATCTTATCACTCCAAGCACGAGGTGCTTGCTTTAGACCATACAATGCCTTTTTCAATCTGCATATGTGAGTGGGATATCTAGGGTGTACATACCCTTCTGGCTGTGCCATGTACACTTCCTCTTGTAGATCTCCATTTAGAAATGCATTTTTGACATCCATCTGATGCATTTCCCAGCCATTAGCTGCAGCCATAGCAATGACTGCTCTCACTGTGCCCATCTTAGCCACTGGACTAAACGTCTCATCATAGTCCAATCCTTGGGTCTGTGCATAACCCTTTGCTACCAATCTTGCTTTATGTCTCTCAATAGAACCATCAGATTTGCACTTCACTTTGTAAACCCATTTACATCCAATAACATTCTTGTCCTTTGGTAATGCAACCAAGTCCCATGTATCATTATGGACCAATGCGTCCATCTCAACATCCATTGCTTTCTCCCATACATGCTCTCCAATAGCCTCTATATAGCATGTAGGTTCCACATGCTTCACCATAGATGTCATATATGCATAGGGTATAGCAAAATCTCGATATGTCAATCTGTCAACTGGATATCTGACTCTCTGGGATCTCTGCAATGCCTGCGGGTCACTCCGTACACCTGTAACTCTAGCATGTGGTGGCACATATCTGTCCTGCCTAGCACCAGGTGTGCGTAAAACAGGTATGCCAAGCTCCTCATCCAAACTCTCAGAACTAGATGACTCATAACCTGTGATTCCAATTCCTTCGACTTTCTTTTTGCCTTTATCCATAGCACTACTCCCAGTGCTTACACTTTCATGCCTCAAACGTCCTGACCATGGGCGTACACTGCTACTCTCAGCTTCTGCTGCTGGCCCAGACATAGAAGTAGAACTAGAACTTGCTTGTGGTGGCAAGTTCACATGCACATCAGCCTCAAGTGACTCAATGACTCCCTCATCTTTTGCTTTGTACCAACTAGCAAGCTCATCAAACACCACATCACGTGAGATGACCACTTGTCTACTTTGTGGATTATAACATTTGTATGCCTTTCGATCCTGTGCATATCCAACAAATACACATTTCTCTGCCTTAGGATCCAACTTCCTTCTTCTTTCATCAGGCACATGTACATAAGCTATGTATCCAAAAACTTTAAGGTGTCCAATGTCTGGCCTATAACCTGTAAGCCGCATCTCTGGCGTGCTTCCATGAATGCTGCCTGTAGGTATTTTGTTCAGAATATACACTGCAGTAGCACATGCTTCTGCCCAATAGTAATCTAGCATGCTCTTTTCATTAAGCATTTCCCTAGTCACTTCACATATGACTCTATTCTTTCTCTCAGCCACACCATTCTGCTGAGGTGTATACCTGCAAGTCAATTGTCTTCTTATTCCATGCTTCCTCAAGAAATGCTCAAAAGCCTTTGAGGTATATTCACCACCTCCATCTGTCCTCAGACATTTAATCCAACAGCCATATTGCTTTTCTGCAAAAGCTTTGAAATCCATGAACTTTTCCAACACTTCACTTTTCTCTTTGAGAAAGTATATCCATGTCATCCTGCTGAAATCATCTATGAATGTAACATAGTATAAACTGCCTTTGATAGATGGGTTTTGTGCAGGACCCCATACATCACTGTGTACTATCTCAAGTGGCCTGCAACTCATATTTCCTTCTCTAGGAAATCTCAACCTTGCCTGCTTTCCAAACTGACAGGCTTCACAAACATGCATATGTCCATCATATTTGAACCTAGGCAATCCACTGACAATGCCTCTTGTTTGCATGTTCTTTAATCTCTGTATATTGACATGTCCAATCCTCTTATGCCACATATCAATATCCTGTACCACATTTCTGCTCTTTGAGAATATGGCTGATTTTAGTTCAGGAATTCTAGCATCCAGCTTAAACAATCTTCCTTCTTTCTTGCCTTTAGCAATCACTCTACAACCATGTTTGAAATCTTCAACGAAGCATCCATGCTCGTTGAAACGAACCTGTAATCCCTGTTCCACCATTTGACCAACTGAGGCCAAGCTCTTTGTGATCGAAGGCACATACAATACATCAGACATAGACTTTGTTTGACCATTGTGCATGACCAATGGTACACTTCCAACATGTGTAATGACATGATGGGTATCATCACCTGTTTCCACATAGCCTTTTACATCCATAGGCTTCATATGCTCAAACCATTCACCATGACATGTCATATGGTTTGATGCTCCTGAGTCCATATACCATGTGTCATCATTCTCAGCATTTGTTGTCATAGAACCCACAACATGCTTCATGGCAAACAAATGATTTGCAGTGCCATCATTACTGCTTGATGCATAGTTTCCACCATGTTGTGCATAATTTCTACCATAATGACTACCATGTTGTGCTCTTCCCCCTCTCAAATCATTCTGTTTGCGGAAACAATCTCTCGCCATATGACCATATTTGCCACAATAATGGCATTCAACATCTTGCATAGAATTTTGTTGGCCTTGCCAACGTCCTCTGCCACGGGGGTTACCTCTGCCTCTCTGAGGTGCATATCCACGACCACCTCGAGCACCATATGAAGGCTGAAAATTCTGTTGTGGAGGCCTGTCCTGCCATCCACGACCATTACCACCACGTCCATGTGATGCAAATATCCCCCTGCCTCTAAAGCCTCTCTGCGAGTAGAAAGCCTGATTTCTGCCATCATCATGGCTAGTAGATGCATCCAGAAATGAATCACTGAGCTTGATTTCCTCAACCAACAAGAGTGAAACCAACTCATCAAAGTCGGGTAGACCTGTACTCCTCACTGAGATAGATGTATCAAAGGATTTGTATTCCTTGCCAAGACCACGCAAGGTAATATCCACCAAATCATCATCAGGCATGGGGGCATTTATTGTGGCCAATGCATCTGCAAACTTATTGATTTCTTGCACATAATCATGTATGCTCCTTTTATTCCTTTTCACATTATGTATCTGCTCTCGCAACTGAGACTTGCGAGCACTCGTATCTGTATCAAACATCTTGACCAAAGTATCCCATGCATCTTTGGGATTCTCAGCATCCTGTATGTGTATGAGCATAGCATCAGAAATACATATAGACAGATAATGCAGCACTTTGAATGCTCTCTCTGACCATTGCTTGTGAGCAATAAGCTGCTGCTGTGTAGGTTGTCGAGGTAGCTCAGGCTCTGGCTCAGCACCTGTAATGAGATTCCAAAATCCTTTTCCTTTCAAGAAACTCTTTATCCTGTACTTCCATGCCTGGAAGTTCTTCCTATCCAGCTTTTCACCAACAATCTGAACTGGATTATCCGACATGTTTGCTCAATGCATACACCTTCCGCACACTTCAAATCTATAAATGAGCCTTCCTCAGCTCAACCACACTCCAATAAATGTTCCAAATACTCCAAGGTGGCCAACAAACTCCAAATTTGATGTAGAAAATCAACCTGTATGCATCCAAGATGAACTGTCTCACGCAGTCCCTGATTTGATGTGCTTCCACGGCTCCAAATCACAATGTAGTGGTGCAATCAAGTATGGACAACTTGCATTGACACCTAAACAACCTCAATGTAGAGTATCAACACCATCTGACATGTGTACATATCAATTTTTGAAAACCCCTTTCTCTGTTTTGGGAAAAAACCAGAAAAACCAGTAGAAAATTTGCTCTAATTCCTTCAATATTTGTCCAAATTGGGCAACCAGGCATTCATTAGCTTAGCATTAGTGTCCATCAACTCCATGTAAGAGGAATTTGTCCAATTGTAAAACACCAAGGATTAATTGCTCGATTAAAAATGCTCTGTTTCTCTGCAACCAGTGGACAGCCTGTTTTAATCAGCTCATTCCCAGCTCAATTAAGCATCATTGAACAAACAAATCACATAGCCCTCTTCTCCAAAGTGTAAAGCATCCAATTGCTAAAGCAATTGTGAAAGGAACCAAGCACCCAATGAGAATTTGATCTCCTCATAGCCAAAATGAACAAAATTTGCTCTGTTTTCACTGTATGAGCTGCGCCGCCTGCATTTGAGGCCTTTGGGAGTGATTAGATTGCTAATTGATGAGCTAAACAAGTCCCCAACACACTTGGGTATGTGTGCAATCCACCAATGGTTGAATTTTTACCAAAAACACCCTCCAAATGCTTCAATTTTTGACTCCTTTTTCTCTGTTTTGTGAGAGCTCAAAAACCAGAGTTTTTCACACTTTGAAATGCATTCAAATTGCTCCAAAATTTGTTCAAGGCTTGCACATGGGTTGCCAATATATCCCTCTTTGTCAAATACATATGTCTTTTGCCAGATTTACATATATTTCCACCATACATCAATGTTCCCAAGCTTTAATGGAAAGCTTCCAAAAACCATAATTTTTCTTTGCTTTGATTTGCTCTATTTTGCTTTGCTTTTGCCTGTATCATTTGCAATCCGCTCAAGGATGTTTAGAAGACCTTACCCGGTAGGCCAAGCTCTCAGATCTGATAGTATTTGGTGTGCTCCAAGCTTCACAGCTCCAATGGCAAGCTTCACAGCTTCTCTTCACAGCTTCTTTTCCCTCTTCACTCACTCACTCATAAACCCTAATAAACAGCACAAGGCTCTGATACCATGTTGAAAGAACGGTAGAGGGGGAGGAGACACACACACAGGAGCAAACCCTAATGTATATTGCAAACCCTAACCATAGAGGGAAGCCATGTCCACTCTCACACAAAGCATAATGCCATAAACCATAATCCACACAACACACAATGAGTTGTGTCCACACTCATCTAACCCTAGCTAATGTCCACACACTATGACCAGCTGGACACGTGGTCATTTATGTCTCACACATGTTCCTACCTAATCTGCCAGCACATAGCATAGCTGGCTCACACTGACATCGAGCTTGAATCTCAACACTCTTTTATCATAAAAAAAATTTATCTAAAATTCCTCTTTTCTTTAATAAAATTATCCATTATTAAATTATGCCAAGAATCCCACTTTTCCCATTTAAATGATTGAATTCCAAATGTCATAGGAATTCCTCTTTTATCATTTGAATTTTATTCATGCATAAAATAAATTTATCTAAAATTTCTCTTTAAATTTAAATAAAATAACCATTAATTTCAATATGCTAAGAATTCCACTTTTCTCATTTAAATGATTGAATTTCAAATGTCATGGAAATTTCTCTTTTATTGTTTAAATAAAATTACCATAATTTTCTTTTTTCTTAATTATTTAATTATGCATAAACCTTAAAATTAGTTTTCTATTGAATGTGATGAAAATCATTCTTTTAGCATAGGATATTCAATCCTAGAATATGGTAGGAAGTCCTCTTTTCACATTATGCATAAGAATGACTTTATGTATTAATTTCTTGAAAATTTTACCATAGGTCCGCTGCTATTACTGATAATTTTTACTTTTTTCTAAAAGAATAAGACTTAGTAATATAATTATGATAGTATAACTATCTTTTAGTCTTAAATCCATTTTATGGATTTAATCATAAGATTACCATAATTCTATAAGCATGAAAGTATAAAAATCCATTTTCTTAACCTCTAGCTTCACAAGCCTAGAGTTTGATTTGTGAATTGAGAATTTCTCCATGAGAAGCATCATTTGAATAGAGAATTGGTCATAGGAATGACCATTCTTGGGGGGAGAGAGAGATAAACATAAAAAGCATCCTAATTAAGCATAAATGTAAACTTTTCTTAATTAATTTAATTTCTAATCTATGGTTTTTTTATTGTGTTATTTTCATTGAATTTGATTTCTATGCATGGAAAGATGCATAATAGAATTTTTTTATTATAAAAGTGTTATTTTCATTAGATTTAATTTCTATGCATGGGAAGATGCATAATAGAAATTTTTCTATTATAAAAGTGTTATTTTCATTGAAATTAAATTCTATGCATAGAAAGATGCATATTGGAAATTTTTTATTATTATAAAAGTGTGGTTTTCATTAGATTTAAATTCTATGCATGGAAAGATGCATATTGGAATTTTTTTATTATAAAAGTGTTATTTTCATTAGATTTAAATTCTATGCATAGAAAGATGCATATTGGAAATTTTTTTATTATAAAAATGTTATTTTCATTAGATTTAATTTCTATGCATAGAGGGATGTATAATAGAAATGTTTTTATTATAAAAGTGTTATTTTCATTGAATTCAAATTCTATGCATGGAAAGATGCATAATAGAAATTTTTTATTATAAAAGTGTTATTTTCATTGAATTTGATTTCTTTGCATGGAAAGATGCATAATAGAAATGTTTTTATTTATAAAAGTGTCATTTTATTAGATTTAATTTCTATGCATGGAAAGATGCATAATAGAAACTTTTTTATTATAAAAGTGTTATTTTCATTGAATTTAATTTCTATGCATGGAAAAATGCATAATAAAAATTTTTTATTATGAAAGTGTTATTTTCATTAAATTTAATTTCTATGCATAAAAAGATGCATAAAGAAATTCTTTTTATTTTAAAAGTGTTATTCTTATTTAATGAATTTTTTGCATAAATAGATGCATAAAAGGATTTTCTTTTATATAAAAGTGTTATTTCCATTGAAGGTGGATTTTATGCATAAATAGATGCATAAAGAATTTTTATATCAAAATTAGATTCTCTTTAATTCTATGTTTAATTTCTATGAGTATTTGAGAAGTGAATAAGTAAATACTCTAAGAGAGGAATTTATATCGTTTTATATTCACTCGGATTGTAAAGAGAAAATTCAAGAAATCTATCGAAGTCGAGATATTTAGATAAATGATTAATTTATTCCTCATCAGAATTCGTGATTAATTTAGAATTCAGTTAAGTGAATATTCAATGAAATGAAATTTAGTAAAATAGTAACTGAAATATCACCCCCCTTTTTGAGAAAGATAGTTCAGGAAGAACCTTATCAGACTCGAACCCAGAATCAGACTATGACCAAGACCAAACTCTTTCGTCAGTTTTGAGGAAAGAAGATGTGACCAATTCAGGGTAATACATGCAAATCTCCTGCCAAATATGAAACTAAGTTTGAGACCCTTCGAATTGATCTGTGGATCAAAGTTACAGAATTCGAGGAATTCTATTATGGAAAAAAGACTTATGATCAAGAAGTTTTGGGGATACTGATTTAAGATATACTCATTGTATTCAAAAGAAAATCAAACTGAAGACTTGCATAGAAACCCTATTTTCTTAAAGCACTGTCTTACGTGCCAGAATGCTGGAGGGAGCATTTGGTATATGTGTTTTTCTAAGGGAAGTTCGGTTGCAACAGCTAGCGCGACAAAGCCTGCCTAGGTTTTGACCAGCCTCGGTACGGTTAAAATGATGCACTTCCAGTACGATGGATGAGGGCCGACAAAGTGGTCCCTGAGTGAAGTGCCAGGACACCTAAGGAGGATCTTGGAGGGTTCTGACCAGGCGATGCACGGGCTCGCGGTGCCTAGGACACCCATGCGTATGTCGTGGAAGATATTGTATGATGGACCAATGATTATTGTAATCTGTTACATACTAGATCTCATTGGCTAACCAGCTGGTCTCAATGGAGAATCTAGAGTGATACTGTTTTTTTGAGAAACAAGGATTGGATGCAAATTTTGAGTTATGACATCTGTAATCAATAAGTGTTTGTCAATGGTTTGTTTTATAAGTTAAAGTTTAAAGAGGAGTGTGTGCATATCTGTATTCGAAAGCAAAAGTTAAGAAAGGCATTCAATTACGGGTGGGTGAGTTATTGTCTGGTTCTACCAATTCCAGTGGTTGGGCAGTGGGGTCTAACCCATGGGCCAGATAGGGTTAGGCTGGAATCAGTAGAGTTTTAATAATGAAATTGAATAATAGGAATATGCTTAGAATTGTATAGTTAAATATTAATCTGAAGACTTCTCAAATGAATAGATCAATGGCTATGCCTGATTTCAGTTAGGAAAAAAGTATTGATTTCTTCAAGCTAAGTCTGTAATAGTTTTCCTTCTATCTGGTTTAATCAGGTGAAGGTTAGTTTAGTCTCTTGACCCCGTTAGAAAATTTGTTAAGGAAATAAAAAAGGTGGAATTGTCCCCGTTTTTCGAGAAATTTTTCCAATTTCGGTTTCAGAATGACCATTAGATTAGTTTTGTGCCGCCCGGACATTCGAGGGCGAGGCCCCGAGTGGAAAACCTTGCCCCGTGCAAGAAGAAGCTACTTCCGCTGTGCTAGCAACCGGGAATCCGCCGGTGCACAGAGGTGGCAATGGGATCTCGCAATTAAGGGGGTTGAAAGAGCTTGGCCGGAAGATCGACAAGCTTCAATGCCCTACATCAACCTCCAAGTGTTGTCAATTGATGTATTTTGATGGGTGGACAAAGTTTTAGCAAACAGTGGACATAGCATTGTAATTGAAATACATGTGAGTTTGCATTGAGATTTCATTGCAAATACAAAGGAGATACGGTCAAGTTTTTTTCAAAAAAGCACATATGCATGGCACTTAGGGTTAGTTTTGGATGCTCAAGGATGAAAATTGATGTGGTGCATGGTTTTGAATGGTTCCGAGGCATTGCCAATGCAAAGGAAATGGTAGATAGCAAGTGGAGACAATTTTGATAATTTTCTGCGGTGTTAAACCCTAATTCAGTCCAAAAGGGTTGGGGATGTTTTCAAGTGGTTTACATAGTTGTATTCTACTCTCCAAGGGTTACATTTGGAGCCCTCAAATGCTCCGTTCCAACACCATTTTCAAGGGTTGGGGATGTTTTCAAGTGGTTTACATAGTTGTATTCTACTCTGCAAGGGTTACATTTGGAGCCCTCAAATGCTCCGTTCCAACACCATTTGCATCTCCAACTGGCAAGTCTCACCGCAAGGCAAAGTGGTGCCCAGTCAAAAACAACAAATTAAGTTTGTGATTTGAGCATGTGGGTGCATTGTACATGCCATTAGCTTCCCAACAAACCAAAGAGCTCTTGATTTTAGCACTGTTGACTTGGTCAAACGATAATAGTTGATTGGTCAAAAAGGAGTCAAAATAGAGAAATGTTGCTAGTCAAACTTGGTCAAAGTGTTGACATGGATGTGTAGTGCTTACTTTAAGCATTCCATCAAGCTAAAGATTTTCAAAATCGGATTTCATTTGATCAAGATTTGGTCACTTTTGTGTTGAAGTTGACTTTTCAAAAAAAAAGTCAAAATATAGAATAGTACAGGGTTGACCAAGTCAAAGGAAACTACATAAGTGGATAGAGCATTGAATCATCTCTCTATGGAGCCCAAGAACACGCAATTTAAAGTTCGAGAACCCATCCAAACAAAAATCTAGGTTAATTCTTGGAAAGCCATGGGTGACTATGATAGTGAGGTTGCTAGGGGACTACGGAGTACCGACACCGACAATGGCTATAGTATGGACATTGACAATGGGATTCACATCAATGAAGAAGAAGGTTACATTGTGAATTATACCTTCAATGAGGGAAGTCATAGCCGATCACACATACATAGGGGGTGATGTGGAAGAGGTAGTCTTTGCTTATGATTAACTTAAGGATATTGGGATGGTGTAGATTTTGGTGGCAATGCATATGCCTATAATGACCATGCCTATGCCTATGATGATCATGCCTATGATGACTGGGATGCCTATGAATATGATGTTCATGGTAGTCATAATTCTTTTTATAAGGGCATGCATGACAATGAGGATTTGGTCAACGGCAATGAGGATCAAATCTAGAAAAGTGAACAAGAGTTCCAACTTGGCAGCGGTGAGGGTATTAATGCATGCAACCTTGTGGATGAACTTGATGAGAATGATGATGAAGTGGACTATGAGAATTTGGACACAAGGTCAACAAGGAGAAATGCAATGCTAATGCCTAATGATAGTGGAGAATTGTGCATTTTAACGATCTCTATATAAAAATCCTTTGCTAGAAGAGACCAAATCCATGGTTGACAAACCACAAGCCTGTGAACCCTTTGTTAGTGCTACTCATGCAAACACAACATTTATCTCTCAAGCTCATTTTCATATCAAGGAGATCATGATCAAAGTTCTATGTTTGGAAAGGGGAACTTACCTCCATATTCAATACAACAAGGCAGAACTTAGGGTGGTTGCAAGATGAGGTTATCTAGTTTCATTTAGTGGGCGCCCTTGGGTTTAGCCTGAAAACAAACATTTTTTCAAGAAGAATAGCCATATCTCCTAGTTAGCCAAGAAGCTTCACTTAAAGGTATTCTAATGAAACATCATATGCAAAGTTGGGCACCTAAAACTATAATCTGATCAAATATCCAATAATTCTAAATCCCCTTTTCTTTGGGAACCAAAGTTGTATACATGCCCTGTCATCGGAGGTTTGGACAAGTATACTAAATGTGAGTAAATTACCTAGAACTTTACATTATTACTCATATGATGTTCCCACTTTTCATATCACAAATTCAAATAACATACAACTTAACTTGATTTATCGAGTAATTTTTGATGTGTTCTATTATTTTCTATATTATTTAAAAGGCATTAGAATTGTAAAAAAATACACTAGTTTGTCCTCCCACCACATCTACCATTTAAAATGCTTAATTTGTATGGATCTAGTGATGATTAGATTAGAGAAGATTAGTAGAATGTGGATCTAAGATAAAATTATAAATCTAACGGTTGGATTTTTGTAGATTTACTTTGGAAAATTTGTTATGACTGTTAGAGGCCCATTAAATCAACTGTAATTTAATTCTAGAAATCAAATATTGAATCTTTCAATCTAAAAACTCTAAGGATCAATATATATGTTGCCATGAATTTATTAAAAAGTTTTGGCTTATTTTGAGTATGGGAAGGTCCATTTTCAATCCTTCCAAGTGAAAATTTCCATATTGTGTCCACTCTCCCCTTTTCAAGTCTAAAACCAATCCTAGTTAGGTTTAGAAATCTAGGCTTGGTAAACTTCAAAGCCTAGATATCATGCCATGTGTGAGGCTTGGGTAGGCACAAATCTTATATATGCATGCCACTTTATGTCCACATCATCTTTGAGAGGATCCACATAAGCACCTTGTCACCTCCACCCTCCATGTCAACATGGTCAACCTAGTTGACTTCCCATCTCATCATCCTAGTCAACATTAATGCCACATCTTCTTGCCACCTTGCACTTGCTGACATGGTTGTGACATTGGAGGTCGCGGTGCTACAAAGTGTTTGTCCTTCCTATACAGTTAACAAGAAGAGGAACTCTACGGATGCTTTGGCTACTTCACGGGCTATTGTGACAGCCACCATAAGTAGCTCCCGAATGAAGGGTAAGGTGAGTGCCACATCTCGCATCCTTTCCATAGCACCACACGCACTTACAGTTGGGTATATTAGACACTAAAGTTTAGATGCCAATGAGGTTGGTGCTTTGTAGTGGTCGTGTAGCTAGGCATGATCACCTACTACTAGAGATGAAACCACTAGAGCCATGATAGAAAGTTTTTGGGAGGAAAATTGTCGTGTCTCGCCAGTTTTCAAGTCAAGGTTAAGTTGACAAAAATCTTATTTTATCAGAATCATGAGACGCGCAGCACGTGTGCAAGGCAACCGGATCCTCTAATCGATGATGACGAAGAGTTAGATCTGGGGATGTCCGAAAAGCCCTGCACAGATCCCAACCTGGTCCCTTCAAGGGTGAAGGGGAGCAGTTAGGTGAAGTAGTGGAAAAGTGGATTGAAGCTATGGAGGAATACTTTGAGAGAAGCAAGTGTTGAGATTCAAGCTCGATGTCAGTGTGAGCCAGCTATGCTATGTACTGGCAGATTAGGTAGGAACATGTGTGAGACATAAATGACCGCGTGTCCAGCTGGTCATAGTGTGTGGACATTAGCTAGGGTTAGTAGAGTGTGGACACAACTTATTGTGTGTAGTGAGGATTATGGATTAGTGCATTATGCTTTGTGTGAGAGTGGACATGGCTTCCCTCTATGGTTAGGGTTTGCAATATACATTAGGGTTTGCTCCTGTGTGTGTGTCTCCTCTCCTCTACTGTTCTTTCAACATGGTATCAGAGCCTTGTGCTGTTTATTAGGGTTTATGAGTGAGTGAGTGAAGAGGGAGAAGAAGCTGTGAAGCTGGCCATTGGAGCTGTGAAGCTTGGAGCACACCAAATACTATCAGATCTGAGAGCTTGGCCTACCGGGTAAGTTCTTCTAAACATCCTTGAGCGGATTGCAGGTGATACAGGCAAAAGCAAAGCAAAATAGAGCAAATCAAAGCAAAGAAAAATTCTGGTTTTTGAAGCTTTCCATTAAAGCTTGGCAACATTGATGTATGGTGGAAATACGTGTGATTCTGGCAAAAGACATATGTATTTGACAAAGAGGGATGTAATGGAAACTCTTATGCAAACCCTATTGTGATTTTGGAGCATTTTGGAAGCATTTGAATGTGTGAAAATTCTGGTTTTTTGAGCTCTTACAAAACAGTGAAAAAGAAGCCCAAAATTGAAGCATTTGGAGCATGTATTTTGCAAAAATCCAAGCATTGGTGGATTGCACATGTACCTAGGTGTGTTGGGCACCTATAACCATCATCAAACAACATTATAAACCTTCCCAAATCCCCTAATTGTAGGCGGCGCAGCCCATACAGAGGAAACAGGGAAGAATTCTGGTTTTTTACCCACGAGGAGATCAAATTCTCATTCGGTCCTTGATATCTTCCACAACTTCCTTAGCAATTGGATGCTTTACACCTTGGAGAAGAGGGCTATGTGATTTGTTTGGTCAATGATGCTTAATTGAGCTGGGAATGAGCTGATTAAAACAGGCTGTCCACTGGTTGCAGAGAAACAGAGCATTTTTAATCCAGCAATTAATCCTTGGTGTTTTACAATTGGACAAATTCCTCTTACATGGAGTTGATGGACACTAATGCTAAGCTAATGAATGCCTGGTTGCCCAATTTGGACAAATATTGAAGGAATTAGAGCAAATTTTCTACTGGTTTTTTTGGTTTTTCCAAAAACAGAGAAAGGGGTTTTCAAAAATCGATATGTACACATGTCAGATGGTGTTGATACTCAACATTGAGGTTGATTAGGTGTCAATTCAAGTTTCCCATACTTGATTGCACCATTACATTGTGATTTGGAGCCTTGGAAGGCGTGTAAATTCAGGGTATCCCGCACTGAGTGAGTCAGTTCATCTTGGATGATTACAGGTTGATTTTCTACATCAAATTTGGAGTTTGTTGGCTATCTTGGAGTATCTGGAACATTCATTGGAGTGTGGTTGAGCTGAGGAAGGCTCATTTACAGATTTGAAGTGTGTGGAAGGTGTATGCATTGAGCAACATGTCGGATAATCCAGTTCAGATTGTTGGTGAAAAGCTGGATATGAAGAACTTCCAGGCACGGAAGTACAGGATAAAGAGTTTCTTGAAAGGAAAAGGATTTTGGAATCTCATTACAGGTGCTGAGCCAGAGCCTGAGCTACCTCGGCATGGGATACTTTGGTCAAGATGTTTGATACAGATACGAGTGCTCGCAAGTCTCAATTGCGACAGCAGATACACAATGTGAAAAGGAATAAAAGGAGCATACATGATTATGTGCAAGAAATCAAAAAGTTTGCAGATGCATTGGCCACAATAAATGCCCCCATGCCTGATGATGATTTGGTGGATATTACCTTGCGTGGTCTTGGCAAGGAATACAAATCCTTTGATACATCTATCTCAGTGAGGAGTACAGGTCTACCCGACTTCGATGAGTTGGTTTCACTCTTGTTGGTTGAGGAAATCAAGCTTAGTGATTCATTTCTGGATGCATCTACTAGCCATGATGATGGCAGAAATCAGGCTTTCTACTCGCAGAGAGGCTTTAGAGGCAGGGGGAGATTTGCATCACGAGGACGTGGTGGTAATGGTCGTGGATGGCAGGATAGGCCTCCACAATAGAATTTTCAGCCTTCATATGGTGCTCGAGGTGGTCGTGGATATGCACCTCAGCGAGGCAGAGGTACCCCCCGCCGTGGTCGAGGACGTTGGCAAGGCCAACAAAATTCTATGCAAGATGTTGAATGCCATTATTGTGGCAAATATGGTCATATGGCGAGAGATTGTTTCCGCAAACAGAATGATTTGAGAGGGGGAAGAGCACAACGTGGTGGTCATTATGGTGGAAACTATGCACAACATGGTGGTAACTATGCATCAAGTAGCAATGATAAAACTGCAAATCATTTGTTTGCCATGAAGCATGTTGTGGGTTCTATGACAACAAATGCTGAGAATGATGATACATGGTATATGGACTCAGGAGCATCAAACCATATGACATGTCATGGTGAATGGTTTGAGCATATGAAGCCTATGGATGTAAAAGGCTATGTGGAAACAGGTGATGATACCCAGCATGTCATTACACATGTTGGAAGTGTACCATTGGTCATGCACAATGGTCAGACAAAGTCTATGTCAGATGTGCTGTATGTGCCTTCGATCACTAAAAGCTTGGCCTCAGTTGGTCAAATGGTAGAACAGGGATTACAGGTTCATTTCAACGAGCATGGATGCTTCGTTGAAGATTTCAAACATGGATGTAGAGTGATTGCTAAAGGCAAGAAAGAAGGAAGATTGTTTAAGCTGGATGCTGGAATTCCTGAGCTAAAATCAGCCATGTTCTCAAAGAGCAGGAATGTGGTACAGGACATTGATATGTGGCACAAGAGGATTGGACATGTCAATATACAGAGATTAAAGAACATGCAAACAAGAGGCATTGTCAATGGATTGCCTAGGTTTAAATATGATGGACATATGCATGTTTGTGAAGCCTGTCAGTTTGGGAAGCAGGCAAGGTTGAGGTTTCCTAGAGAAGGAAATATGAGTAACAGGCCACTTGAGATAGTACACAGTGATGTATGGGGTCCTGCACAAAACCCATCTATCAAAGGCAGTTTATACTATGTTACATTCATAGATGATTTTAGCAGGATGACATGGATATACTTTCTCAAAGAGAAGAGTGAAGTGTTGGAAAAGTTCATGGATTTCAAAGCTTTTGCAGAAAAGCAATATGGCTGTTGGATTAAATGTCTGAGGACAGATGGAGGTGATGAATACACCTCAAAAGCTTTTGAGCATTTCTTGAGGAAGCATGGAATAAGAAGACAATTGACTTGCAGGTATACACCTCAGCAGAATGGTGTGGCTGAGAGAAAGAATAGAGTCATATGTGCAGTGGCAAGGGCAATGCTTAATGAAAAGAGCATGCCAGATTACTATTGGGCAGAAGCATTGTTGAGATATCGAGCTCTAGTGAGGCGATGGACACTGATGACCCGCCTGGGGGATAGGCCCCGCACTTACACCACTGGCATGGTTGGTGAGATCTTGGGTGATATGCGGCCAGTGGGATGACAGGCTGTGTGACAGCCACTCTAGAGACTGGCATAGTTATAGCGCCAGCTCATTTAGTCGGGTTCACACTATAGAGAACCCGTGTATGTATTTGGTTGAGTACCTTTCATATTGTGTGTACTCTTATTCTTGTATATGGTGTGTTGAGTGTTGAGTAGAGAAGAAGAAGATTTTCAGCCTCTCACCTTGTGTGTTCTCTATTAGGGTTTTGTGAGTGTGTGTGTGTGCTTGCAAGAGCTCAAGCTCTCTTCCCCCCTGCATCTTTTCATGGTATCAGAGCCTGGTTTGTGCTAAGGGCTGAGCTGCAAGCAAGAGAACCACAGGAAGCGGTACGAGGGTAAGAGCTTCAACTACTCTTCCCTATTGTGTTGGTGACTACACCCTTGTCGGGAGCTCTACGGGAGGCACCGACAAACGATCTCCGATTGAGGAGCTTTCTTCGCGGGAGTGAAGCTACAGGGCTACTATACAGTCCTACGGACGTAGAACTAAGATTTTCGGGCCGAAAACGCGTTTAGGGCGCGTCTGGACCTCCGTTTTTCAGAAAGCAGGCGATTTCGAGCACTGCGGGTAAGTCATCGATTCTCTGCAGAACTCTGTTTTAAGAACTGCAGGAAGACAGATTGACTGTGCAGACACTGTGGGTGCTGCAAAAAGAGGTCTACAGTTGCCATTGGGTGTATGTATGCACATTGAAGTCACTGTTGGTGACATTTGAGAGTACTACAGTACCGCTGTGCAGAAAATACAGCAGTTGTGCAGAAAAACCAGAGTGCAGTTTCTGGTAAAATTGTGTGTTTGGCAAGATGTCTAATGATGGCATAACACAGATTGTGGCTGAGAAGCTGGACAAGAATAACTTCCATGCTTGGAGGTTCAGGTTGACAAATTTCCTGATGGGAAAAGGTTATTGGGACTACATAGAAGGTGAGCATGAAGAGGCACCGGAGATACCGGATATAAATCCGACTGCTGCAGATGTGAAAGAGTTTAAAGACTGGAACCAAGGAGCCAGGAAGGTTATGTATTGGCTTTCCATTAGTATACAGGACACCATGATTGGGCACATTCAGGATGCCAAGTCCCCCAAGGAGGCGTGGGACACCTTGGTAAAGCTATATGAAACAAATACCAAGGCACGTAAGATACAGTTGAAGAATGAACTTCATACTGTGGAGAAAAAGAGCATGTCTGTGAATGACTATGCGTTGAAGATAAAGGGCATTGTGGAATCCCTTGCATCTATTGGTGTGTCAGTAGATGATGATGACAAGGTGGAAGTCTGTCTACGTGGTCTCGGGCCACAATACAAGGCGTTTAAGACGTCTATTCAGACTCGGGAAAACATTCCCAACTTTACAGATTTGGTGTCTATGCTGATTATCGAAGAGAAAAACTTGGGTGAAGACCAACAGTCTTCACAAAGCAAAAACAGTTCAGAGCAACAGGCCTTCTACACGAGTTCAGGAAGAGGACGAGGTAGAGGAGGCCGTGGACGCGGTCAAGGAGGTGGCCGAACAGGTAATCAGAATTATGGTCAGCAGCAGCAACAACAACAACAGTCCCAGAATCAACAACAACAACAACACGCAGGTGGAAGAGGCAGATTCAGAGGCAGGGGGAGTCAAAGAGGCCGTGGAAATTGGCAAAGGCAATATAATGATACACGTGAATGCTATTATTGTGGTAAGCCTGGACATGTGCAGTCAGAATGTTATAAGAAGCAGGCTGACATGCAAAATGGGAAAGTGCAGCAAAACAACTATGCATCCTCAAGCACAAATAATGAGGATACTGAAAGGTTGTTTGTTATGCAGCATGTTGTGAATGCCATGTCTGAAAATGTTGATGCAGCACAAAAAGATAATGTATGGTATGTGGATTCAGGCGCTTCGAACCACATGACGAGTCATGGGGAGTGGTTCAAGGAGATGAAAAACCCGGAAAGGCCAGGTTTTGTGGAAACAGGGGATGACACTGCTCATCCAATTGCCCACGTTGGAGATGTGCCATTGTCTATGCAGGATGGCAAAGTGAAGTACCTTGCAGATGTACTTCATGTACTGAACATAACAAAGAATCTGGTTTCAGTTGGCCAGATGATTGAGCAGGGTTTGCAGGTTCGGTTTAACCCTGATGGGTGTTATGTTGAAGATTTTAAAGACAAGTGCAGGTTGGTTGCAAAAGGCAATAGAGTGGGCAGAATGTTTACGTTGAATGTAGACATGCCTGAAATGAGTGCTGCAATGTTTGCAAATGGTTCAGGAGTTGTTGCAGACACAGACATATGGCATAAAAGAATTGGACATGTAAATGTTCAGAGATTGAAGTCTATGCAGACAAAAGGAATTGTGACAGGGCTGCCAAAATTTAAAGTGGAAGGTATGCAGAAAATCTATGAAGCATGCCAATTTGGGAAGCAAACAAAGCATGTGTTTCCACGTAACAGATATGTGAGCAGAAATGCACTAGATCTTATGCATTTAGATGTATGGGGTCCTACGAAGACCGTGTCTATGGGAGGCTGCAGGTACTATGTCACTTTCATTGATGACCACACAAGGAAAGTGTGGGTATACTTCATGAAGGAGAAGAGTGAGGTTTTCACTCACTTTCAGAATTTCAGAGTTTTGGTTGAAAAGCAAACAGGAAAATATGTAAAGTGCCTAAGGTCAGATGGAGGGGGAGAGTACTTCTCCAATGAGTTCTCTGAATTTTTGAAGAAGAATGGTATTCGGAGACAGTTTACATGCAGATACACTCCGCAGCAAAATGGAGTTGCTGAGCGGAAAAACAGGCACATTGTTGAGATTGCGCGAGCATTGATGGAAGAGAAGAATATGCCGCATTGCTATTGGGCTGAGGCTGTTTCTACAGCAGTATACATCATGAACAGGACTCCAACTGCAGCCATACATGATGTAACTCCAGAGGAGAGGTTTACTGGCAGAAAACCAGATTTGTCTCATCTGAAAGTCTTTGGATGCATTGCATATGTGCATGTGCCAGATGAACTGAGAACTAAGCTGGATCCGAAAGCTGAAAAATGTGTGTTCATTGGATATTCCCTTGAGCAAAAGGGATACAGGTGTTATAACCCTGCTACACGTGAGTTGAGGGTAAGCAGGGATGTTGTATTTGATGAGATGAGCAGCTGGTATGCTGCTGAAAAAGAAGCTGTTGGGGCTGATTTGAGTGGAAGTGTGGTTGCACAGAATGCAGGTCAGCAATCACAGTCTTTGAGTGGACCAGGAGAGTCCTCATCTAGTGGGTCTGTTGATAGACCATGGAGTGGCAGGCTGCATCATAATACCAGCCCTGCAAATGTGATTACTACATCACGTAAAGGAAAAGAGAAAGTGATTGAGCCCCTTGGTATGCCTGACATTTCTGCAGGGCATTCTCATGTTGATGGAGAGTCTAGTGGCTCAGATATGAGCCTTGATGAGGAGCTTGGGATCCCAGCTATGAGAACACCTGGTGTAAAGAAGGCTATGGAAGCCATGAATGAAAAGCTGCGAAGATCAGGGAGAGTGAAGAACCCTGTGCAGAGATTTACATATGATGGTTATGTGGCACATCACTATGCATATATGGCAAAGGTTGTGCAGGTTGTTGAGCCCACATGCATTGATGAGGCTATTGGAAATGTGTGTTGGGAGAAAGCTATGGATGAGGAGATGGATGCACTATATGGAAATGAAACTTGGGATTTAGTGCAATTGCCTGAAGGCAAGAAAGCCATTGGATGCAAGTGGGTGTACAAAGTTAAACATAACAGTGATGGAAGCATAAACAGGTACAAGGCTAGATTGGTAGCCAAAGGATATGCGCAGACATATGGGATTGATTATGAGGAAACTTTCAGCCCAGTTGCCAAGATGGCAACGGTGAGAGTTGTGATAGCAGTGGCTGCGTCAAAGCAATGGTCTTTACATCAGATGGATGTAAAGAATGTATTCTTGCATGGGGATTTGCAAGAAGAGGTGTATATGTTGCAGCCACCTGGATATGAGGATGTGGGTCACCCCGAGCATGTTTGCAGGTTGAAGAAAGCCTTGTATGGCTTAAAGCAAGCACCAAGAGCATGGTCTGACAAGATTTCCGAATATCTTGTCACTATTGGCTTTCATGTAGCCAATGCAGATTTCTCATTGTATGTGAGACATGGTGATAAAGGGGTTGTGCTTGTTGTCATCTATGTAGATGACTTGATCATTACGGGGGATCATGATGCAGAGATCTTTGATGTAAAGATCCTGCTTAGACAGAAGTTCGAGATGAAGGATCTGGGGGAGCTCAGATATTTCTTGAGCATTGAGGTGATTAGGTCACCACATGGTATTGGATTACTGCAGAGACAGTATGGCTTGGACATGTTGTCCAAGTATGGTATGACAGGCTGTAAGCCTATTTCTGTGCCATTGGATCAGAATGGCAAGTTGAGTGCAGATTCAGGAGAGATCTTGGAGGATCCTACTATGTACAGGAGCATAGTAGGAAGTTTGATCTACATGACCATCACCAGACCAGATTTGAGCTATGCTGTTGGGTTGGTGAGTCAGTTTATGCAGGTTCCACGGAAACCGCATTTGGATGCAGTGAGACGCATACTGAGGTATGTGAAGTCTACTTTGCATTGTGGACTATTCTATGAGACTGGGACAGAGATATGTGTACATGGGTACACAGATGCTGATTGGGCTGGTAGTATCTCAGACAGAAGATCTACCAGTGGATTCATGTTTTCTTTGGGGAGTGCTGCTGTGACTTGGAGCAGCAAGAAGCAGCCTACGGTTGCTCTATCGAGTACAGAGGCCGAGTACAGAGGATCTGCTATGGCAGCATGTGAGGTAGCTTGGTTGAGAAAGCTACTTGGAGATTTGGGTCTATCAGTGGATAGACAAGTTGTCATTTTCTATGACAACATTAGCAGTATACAGTTGGCCAGGAACCCAGTCTTTCATGCTCGTACGAAGCACATAGAGGTCCACTACCACTTCGTCAGAGAGAAGGTCTTGGCAGGAGACCTTGACCTTGTTTATGTCAGCACAGAGGATCAGGTAGCTGACATCTTCACCAAAGCATTGGGTACAGAGAAGCTCCACAGATTCAAGGCTTCGCTTGGTGTACATGAGATGGAGTTGAGCTCGAGGGGGAGTGTTGAGATATCGAGCTCTAGTGAGGCGGTGGACACTGATGATGACCCGCCTGGGGGATAGGCCCCGCACTTACACCACTGGCATGGTTGGTGAGATCTTGGGTGATATGCGGCCAGTGGGATGACAGGCTGTGTGACAGCCACTCTAGAGACTGGCATAGTTATAGCGCCAGCTCATTTAGTCGGGTTCACACTATAGAGAACCCGTGTATGTATTTGGTTGAGTACCTTTCATATTGTGTGTACTCTTATTCTTGTATATGGTGTGTTGAGTGTTGAGTAGAGAAGAAGAAGATTTTCAGCCTCTCACCTTGTGTGTTCTCTATTAGGGTTTTGTGAGTGTGTGTGTGTGCTTGCAAGAGCTCAAGCTCTCTTCCCCCCTGCATCTTTTCAAGCATGTGCTACTGCAGTGTATATATTGAACAAAACACCTACAGCAGCCATTCATGGAAGCACGCCAGAGATGCAGCTTACAGGTTACAGGCCAGACATTGGACATCTTAAAGTTTTTGGATGCATAGCTTATGTACATGTGCCTGATGAAAGAAGAAGGAAGTTGGATCCTAAAGCAGAGAAATGTGTATTTGTTGGATATGCACAGGATCGAAAGGCATACAAATGTTATAACCCTCAAACTAGATAAGTGGTCATCTCACGTGATGTGGTGTTTGATGAGCTTGCTAGTTGGTACAAAGCAAAAGATGAGGGAGTCATTGAGTCACTTGAGGCTGATGTGCCTATGAACTTGCCATCACAAGCAAGTTCTAGTTCTACTACTATGTCTGGGCCAGCAGTAGAAGCTGAGAGTAGCAGTGTACGTCCATGGTCAGGACGTTTGAGGCATGAGAGTATGAGCACTGGGAGTAGTGCTATGGATAAAGGCAAAAAGAAAGTCGAAGGAATTGGAATCACAGGTTATGAGTCATCTAGTTCTGAGAGTTTGGATGAGGAGCTTGGCATACCTATTTTACGCACACCTGGTGCTAGGCAGGACAGATATGTGCCACCACATGCTAGAGTTACAGGTGTACAGAGTGACCCGCATGCATTGCGGAGATCCCAGAGAGTCAGATATCCTGTTGACAGATTGACATATAGAGATTTTGCTATGCACTATGCATATATGACATCTATGGTGAAGCATGTGGAACCTACATGCTATACAGAGGCTGTTGGAGAGCATGTATGGGAAAAAGCAATGGATGTTGAGATGGATGCATTGGTCCATAATGATACATGGGACTTGGTTGCATTACCAAAGGACAAGAATGTTATTGGATGTAAATGGGTTTACAAAGTGAAGTGCAAATCTGATGGTTCTATTGAAAGACATAAAGCAAGATTGGTATCAAAGGGTTATGCACAGACCCAAGGATTGGATTATGACGAGACGTTTAGTCCAGTGGCTAAGATGGGCACAGTGAGAGCAGTCATTGCTATGGCTGCAGCTAATGGTTGGGAAATGCATCAGATGGATGTCAAGAATGCATTTCTGAATGGAGATCTACAAGAGGAAGTGTACATAGCACAGCCAGAAGGGTATGTACACCCTAGATATCCCACTCACGTATGCAGGTTGAAAAAGGCATTGCATGGTCTAAAGCAAGCACCTCGTGCTTGGAGTGATAAGATGAGCAGATATCTTATCTCACTTGGTTTTCAGATTTCTATAGCAGATTCTTCACTCTATGTGAAGAAGACACAGCATGGGATTGTTTTACTAGTCATCTATGTGGATGACTTGATTATCACACGTGATCATGGTGCAGATGTGATGCATGTCAAGAAAGCTTTGAGTGGGCAATTTGACATCAAAGATCTTGGTGAGTTGAGATACTTCCTTGGCATTGAAGTGGTGAAAGATCATGCAGGTACTTGGTTAGTACAGCGCCAATATGCATTGGATATGTTGGCAAAGTATGGCATGACAGGGTGTAAGCCTATGAGTACACCATTGGAGCAAAATGTGAAGTTGCGGGCTGATTATGGCGAGGAATTGGATGATCCTTCTATGTACAGGAAGATGGTTGGTAGTCTCATATACATGACTATCACACGCCCGGATTTGAGTTATGCTGTGGGGCTAGTGAGCCAGTTTATGCAGAGCCCCAGGAAACCACATTTGGATGCAGTGAGACGCATCATGAGATATGTGAAGACCACAGCACATTATGGTTTATTTTATGAGAGTGGTAAAAGCTTGGACATACATGGCTACACAGATGCTGATTGGGCAGGTAGCGCATATGACAGGAGGTCTACTAGTGGATATGCTTTTACACTTGGAAGTGCCGTGGTGAGTTGGAGTAGCAAAAAGCAACCTACAGTTGCTTTATCCAGTACAGAGGCTGAGTACAGGGGTGCAGCCATTGCTACTTGTGAGGCTATATGGTTAAAGAGTCTCTTGACAGATTTATGTGAGCCCATTGGTGACAAAGTTGTCATTCATTGTGACAACATGAGCAGTATACAGTTGGCAAAGAATCCAGTGTTTCATGCGAGGACCAAACACATAGAGGTCCATTATCACTTTGTCAGAGAAAAGGTGCTGGATGGTACAGTTGATCTTCAGTATGTGAAGACTGATGAGCAGGTGGCTGATATCTTCACAAAGCCACTTAGCAGGGAGAAGTTTGAGTACTTCCGGACTATGTTAGGAGTACATGGGATGAGCTTGAGGGGGAGTGTTGAGAGTCTTGATATCCCAAGCTCATCTACATCTTCATCGGCAGTACATCATGAGCTTGAGAGGGGCTGTTGAGATTCAAGCTCGATGTCAGTGTGAGCCAGCTATGCTATGTGCTGGCAGATTAGGTAGGAACATGTGTGAGACATAAATGACCGCGTGTCCAGCTGGTCATAGTGTGTGGACATTAGCTAGGGTTAGTAGAGTGTGGACACAACTTATTGTGTGTAGTGAGGATTATGGATTAGTGCATTATTCTTTGTGTGAGAGTGGACATGGCTTCCCTCTATGGTTAGGGTTTGCAATATACATTAGGGTTTGCTCCTGTGTGTGTGTCTCCTTCTCCTCTACCGTTCTTTCAACAGCAAGATGGCTCTCGCCAGGTTAAAGATTGTGGAAACGGCCAGGGTCGCTTGGAGGAATCACTGTGAGACTAACCGTCTCGACTGGAATACCCAAACCTGGATCGATCTTAAAGCTTACCTCAGAAAGAGGTTTTGTCCTTCGGGCTTCCTTCAAACTAGAATGAATGAATTCTTGGAACTAAAGCAGGATAGCTGGACAATTGAAGAGTACCATCAAGCTTTTGCCCTTCTCCTTAAATATTCCCCACAATTGGATGAAGAGTAACTGATGGCCAGGTTCATTTGAGGAATGAATGAGCCATTAGACACCTTAGTGAAGAATGCCAAACCTGTCTCAATGGCCGAAGCAGTAAGAATGGCAAAAGACTTTGCCAAAGCCTTTATTGTTAATGTCCCGCCAAAGCCTACACCCTCTAACTTTAAAAGATTACAAACCCCGGGAAGTACTTTAAACTTTTCTCTCCCAAAGAGGCAGCAAGGCCCAAATCAGAATCAGGATGCGGGAAGATTCAGAAGTGAAGGAAGACCCTTCCCCCAAAACACTTTCTCAGGAGCCCCACCTATTTCAAGCCCGGGCTCGCGGTGCTTATGACACCCATGCGTATATCGTGGAAGATGTATATATGAATGATGATGAGAATAACCATTGTAATCTATTAACTGGATCTCATTGCTGACCCGCTGGTCTCAACGGAGAGTCCAGAGTGATACTGTTTTGTGAGAATCAAGGATTGAATGAAAATTTTGAGTTGTGATATCTATAACCTATAATTGTTTGTAAATGGATTGTTTTATAAGTTAAAGTTTAAAGAGGAGTGTGTGCGTATCTGTATTCTAAAGCAAAAGTTAAGAAAGGCATTCAATTATGGGTGGGTGAGTACTTGTCTGGTTCTACTATTCCAGTGGTTGGGCGGTGGCTAAACCCATGGGCCGGATGGGGTTTGGCTGGAATCAGTAGAGTTTTATTAATAAAATTGATTAATAAATTACGGTTAGAACTTAAGTAGTTAATTAAAATCCTGAAGACTTCTCAAATGAATAGATCAACGGTTGTGCCTAATTCAAATAGGAAAAAAGCGTTGATTCTTTCAAGTTAAGTCTGTAATAGTTTCCCTTCTATCTGATTTTATCAAATGAAGGTTAGTTCAGTATCTTGACCTCATTAGAAGAATTCGTTAAGAAAATAATAATGGTGGAATCGTCCCCATCTTTCGGGCATGGAAATTTTTCTTGGTTTTGGTTTTCAGAATGACCACCAGCCTAGTCTCATGCCCGGACATTCGAGGGCGAGGCCCCGAGTGTGGGAAACCCTGCCTCGCGTAAGAGGGAGCTACTTCCACTGCCAGCAACCGAGAATCCGATGCTCGGAGGGGGCTGAGGGATCCCACAGTTGGTATAAGAGGAGTTATAATCTATGTAACAGCATCAGAAATTGCTTAAGTAAATCTAGGAGATAATGTGTAGATAATGTTTGCACTTGTTTATACTATGATTGAATGAACTTCAAAAATTGAATTTGAAATTTATAAATGGATAACCCAAATCTATCTGACATTCCTGAACTCTCCCAGAGTCAGGATATGATAGCCTTTACATTCGAGCACCTCATCAACTCTGCTACGACTCGAGTGAGCAGAGTGAGACTCGCACGTCATTTTGAGAGTCTTTACTTTCCTGATCCTCTTGAGCAACGTCGGTATATGTGGTTCTTTGGAGGACGATGTATTAATATCAGTACCAGTGAGCGTCAAAGGCTCAGGCAAAATATTTCCTTAGCCATGATTCTGATAAGGCTAGAAGTTGTTCAGCGTGTACAACTATTTGATCATTCACCCAGGAAAACCCAGGAACTTCAAAACTTCATGCCGAGTTTTTAGGCTTCTTAACCGCTTTATCCCTAGCAATAGAATTACAGCACCTCTTTGTGTAATGAATCGTGTGTACCATGGCATGTTTTCTTCGCAGTTTCACTTCTTTATGCGTATACAATTGAGACGACATTGATTTTGGGGAGCCGTGATGCTCTATGTATATATCTCAAACTTTTGATAATAAACGATGTTTTGCCAAAAAAAAATCCAAATTGTTTTCATAATAGTGAATTTGGTTATCAGAGTAAATCTTGTTACGTGAAGTATGATGAAATAATTATTTGTTTAAAGATTAAATCGTAAAAATTAAATAATCATAAATCTATTGTCAAGGTTAAGTTGACAAAAATCTCATTTTGTCAGAATCATGAGGTGGGTAGCCCATGCTAGGCAACCGGATCCTCTAACCGATGAGACGAAGAGTTAGATCTGGATGTCCAAAAAGCCCTGCACAGATCCCAACCTGGTCCCTTCAAGGGTGAAGGGGAGCAGTTAGGTGAAGTAGTGGAAAAGTGGATTGAAGCTATGGAGGAATACTTTGATGTAACTGGCTACAATGACAGAAGCAAGATGGCTCTCGCCAGGTTAAAGATTGTGGAAACGGCCAGAGTCGCTTGGAGGAATCACTGCGAGACTAACCGTCTCGACCGAAATACCCAGACCTAGACCGATCTTAAAGCTTACCTCAGAAAGAGGTTTTGTCCTTCGGGCTTCCTTGAAACTAAAATGAATGAATTCTTCGAACTAAATCAGGATAGCTGGATAATTGAAGAGTACCATCAAGCTTTTGCCCTTCTCCTTAAATATTCCCCGTAATTGTATGAAGAGTAGCTGATGGGCCAGGTTCATTTGAGGAATGAACGAGCCATTGGACACCTTAGTGAAGAATGCCAAACCTGTCTCAATGGCTGAAGCAGTAAGAATGGCAAAGGACTTTGCCAAAGCCTTTGTTGGTCCCCCAAAGCCCGCACCCTCTAACTTGAAAAGATTTCAAACCCCGAGAAGTACTTCAAGCTTTCCTCCCTCAAAGAGGCTGCAAGGTCCAAATCAGAATCACGATGCGGGAAGATTCAGAAGTGAAGGAAGACCCTTCCCCCAAAACACTTTCTCAGGAGCCCCACCTATTTCAAGGATTCAGAGGGATGAGCTCAGAAATGAGAACCGATATTTTGGATGCCAGGGTTTTGGTCTCACCAGCTGAAAGACTGCCCGACTCCTGCCATGTCAAGGGAACAAGGAAGTCAAGGACCGAGAGTGCAAAGACCAGCCCCTTCCTATCAATCAAATCAAGGTCCATCTCTCCTAAGGAAAATCCCAGGAGAACTCTAGCTCATCTGTTTGCATCTGTCCAGAGTAGCCTCAGAACTCCTTCCTAGAACTGGGGCAACCAAAGAGAAAGAGTTCCACCTTAGACTGCAACAGCCACAGCAGTCACCATAGCAGAAGTAGTGGAAGAAGAAAGAGGTCAAATCTATGCAGCAAATGAAAACCAAGGGCCAAACCGTCAATTCTCCGTCATCCATACTCCAGCTGAGTATCAGGGTAAGCCTTTTAAGCTTTTGATTGATTCAGGCAGTACTTATTCTTTCATTTCCCCTGGATGCTTGCGGAAGCTAGTCTTAGATCAGAAATCAGGGAAACCTATGTAAGTTGAATTGGCAACAAGTGGGAAGATTCTTTTCACTCACCTTGAGACAGATCGTATTCAGTTCAATCTAGATGGGAATTTAACTGACTGTCAGTTCAGAGTTATACCTTTGGGAGTTTTCGACGGGATCCTTGGAATGGATTGGCTCCACAAAAATCAAGCTGACATTCACTGTCATAATGGAACCATCTCCTTCCGTGACCTTCACGGAAACAAGGTTCAAGGAACCGAAATTTCAGGATCCCCAAGTCTGCAGTTAGTAAAAGCTTCTAAGTTACTAAAAGGACTTAGAAAGAAGCAGTGCATTTATCTTGTCAAAAATGAATCTGGTAGACTCAAAGTTAAAAGCTAAAGAACCTGAATGGTTAAGTGAATATGATGATTTATTCCCAGAAGAATTAACAGAGATGCCTCCCATTCGAGAAGTAGATCATGTGATAGAATTGACCCCCGAAGCTCAACCAGTAGCCCTGTGCACGTACAAAATGTCAGTTCTTGAAGCCATCAAACTCAAGAAATAACTTAGACAGCTATTAGAACAAGGGTTTTTAAGACCCAGTGTTTCACCTTGGGGTGCGCCAGTTCTCTTTCAGAAAAAGAAAGATGGAATGCTAAGACTCTGTGTGGATTACAAAGGTCTCAATCAACTGACAGTTAAGAATAAGTATCCTATCCCCAGAATTGATGAGCTTCTAGACAGGCGTTGAGTGGAGCCCAGATCTTCACAAAGATAGATCTCAAATCAAGGTATTATCAGACAGCCATCAATACTCGGTATGGGCATTATGAATTCACTGTCATGTCGTTTGGATTGACAAATGCCCCAGCTACATTCAATCTCCTAATGTAGGACATTCTCAAAGAATACTTGGATGATTTCGTTCTTGTTTTCTTTTATGATATAGTGATTTACTCAAAGACAGCAGCTGACCATGAAGCTCATGTCAGAAAAGTTCTTGAGATTCTAAGGAAGCACCAACTCTTTGCTAAAAAGAGTAAATGCACTTTCTCTGCTGACCACGTTGAATACTTGGGCTTTCTGGTATCAAAAGATGAAATTTCTCCAGATTTCACAAAAGTCCAAGCAGTCATAGATTGGCCTGAACCAAAGACAGTGAAAGAAGTTAGAGGATTCTTGGGATTGATTGGTTGGTATAGAATTTTTATACCAAAGTATGCTCTCATAGCTTCCCCCCTGACAAATATTCTCAAGAAGAATATCTCGTTTCAATGGTCTGCCAAGTGCCACAGTGCTTTTGATAAGCTGAAGACCGCCTTGGTAACCAATCCCGTTCTAAAGCTGCTAGATTTCTCTCTACCCTTTGAGGTAGTAAACCGATGCCAATGGTTTTGCCCTGGGAGGTGCACTCATGCAGGAAGGTCATGCAGTGGGCTATGAATCCCGAAAACTCAGAATGCATGAGAGGAATTATGCTGTCCATGGCCTGGAACTACTTTCAGTAGTATATGCCCTGAAGTTATGGAGACATTACCTACTGGGTCAAAGATTCACTTTGATGACAGATCATCAGAGCTTAAAGTGGATCTTCACTCAGAAGGATCACAACATGCGCCAAAAAATGTGGATGCAGACCTTGCAGGAATTTGATTTTGAAATTAAGTACCGCCTAGGCAAAGAAAATGTGGTAGCAGTTGCCCTCATTAGAAAAGCCTCCTTGCTTGCAACAATTACTGTAGTGTCAAATCCTTTGATTATTGAAGCAAGAGAGAAGATCATGCAGGATAGATTCTTTGGCCCTATTGCTACCCTATAGATGAAGTGGGAATGCATCAGTATGGATTTTATTACTGGATTACCTTCAGTGCAATCAGGTTACAACTCCATCTTCGTGGTAGTTGATAGACTAACAAAGTTGCCCATCTAATTCTAGTAAAAGAAACCTACACTGCAGTGGATGTGGCCAAAGTGTTTCTCAAGGAAATCTTCAGATTGCATGGCCTACCCAAAAGAATAGTACGTGACAGAGATCCCAAATTCACGTCAAGATTCTGGACTGCATTTTTTGAAGCAGTAGGAACTTTCTTGGATCTCAGCACAGCTTACCACCCTGAGACCGATGGTCAAACAGAAAGGGTAAACCAAGTAATCGAAGATATACTTCGGTCATGCTGTGGCAAGGAACCCAAGAATTGGCTAAGCTATCTGCACCACCTAGTCGAGTTCACTGTAAGATCCCTGTTCCCACCGAGCAACAGATTCGGGATACTAGCAGCGGAAGTAGCACTTCTCGCGCGGGACAGGGGTCCCACACTCGGGGCCTCACCCACGGATATCCGGGTAAGAGACTAATCCGTCGGTTGTTCCAAAACCGAACCCGAAAAAACTTCCTTTACCGGAAAGCACGGGCGATTCCACCAGGATAACTTTTTACTCTAACGTAGTCAAGATCATTTCTGATCGAGCTGATCCAAATGCATCTATAAGATACTTGGTCAGATCAAGGAAGAAACTTGCACTTGGATCATTGGGATCAACGCTTTTTTCCCCATTCAAGAGGCACAGCCGTTGATTCCTATCCATAGAACAGTTACTATCCGGGATTTATTTTATCTATCGTAAAAACAAAAGTTTGAGTCTCGATTTATGGATCCATCAAACCAGCCTAACCCCATCCAGTCCCATGGGTTAGCCAACCGCCCAACCACTGTAGTGATGGGATCCAATTAAGAATTTGGTTAGGTTTTGTCCCGAGTACCAAGGAAAAGAGTTCCAAGGCCCCCTAGCCGGATGTTCATGCAAAATAAAACTAGTCACACCACTCACACACCCAATATGAAATTGCCTTTTCACAGATTCAACCAGATTAAAACAATCCTTTAATAAAACCATAGTATCACTGATCACCATCTTCCAATTTATCCAGTTGATTCTTAATTTTCCCATCATTCCTTCATCAGAGTATCTATGGCATCATTGGCAGCTAGGACGCTCACCACCTGTCCACTCCAGGGGCCGTTTCCTAGTTCCTAGCCCATAATTCTCGGCAATATAATCACTTATCAAGATGGACTCTCGTTGAAGATCAGCAAGATCAACCAACAGATCCATATAAAGAGCCATGGACTCATCCATTGAAGACCAGCAAGGTCAATCAACCAGATCCATGCCCGATTTTAGAAAACAACTCCTACTCTTGTTCCAATATCTTCATCGACGCACGCGTGGGTATCCTAGGCGACCCAGAGCCCGAGCACCGTATGGTCAGCACCCTCTAGGATCCTTCGCAGGTGACCTAGCGCTTCACTCATAGGCCGCTTCCTTGGCCCCTCATCCACCGTACCGGAAGCTCACCATTTTAATCGCACCGAGGCTGGTCAAGACCTCGGCCGACCTTGCTACGTGAGACGTCCTTCATTGACTCTCCGTCAGCAGTTGCAACTTTATCAGTTAGGTCTCCACGACCTTAATCACAAGATGGTCAAAATGCTCCCCCAGCATGCTTGACATAAAACAGTCATTTACAAACAGGATTTACAAACAGTTTACAATACAGTTTCTATTTTAACTTTCATTTTTCCACATTATCCCTCATCAATCCACATTACTTATTCCATATTCCATTTATAGGTATACTCATCCCATCACCTCATTTTTCATCTCATCACTTCAGATTCCTTCACATCACATATCGTATATTCACATCCATACATATATCCACATCCACATCCACATTCACATCCATACATCCACATTCACATCCATACATCCACATCTACATCCATACATCTATTTTCACATCCACATCTACATGCACATTCATGCATCCACATCCATACATCCACATCTACATGCACATTCACCTCCATACATCCACATCTATATGCGTACATTCACATCTACATGCATACATCTACATCTCTATGCATACATCCACATCCACATTCACATTCTCCTCCATACATCTACATCTACATGCATACATCCACCTCCACATTCACATCCACATCTATACATCTACATCTACATGCATACATCC
Source organism: Cibotium barometz (assembly GCF_041138505.1). Taxonomy (NCBI): domain Eukaryota; kingdom Viridiplantae; phylum Streptophyta; class Polypodiopsida; order Cyatheales; family Cibotiaceae; genus Cibotium; species Cibotium barometz. Next base: position 32,908,591 of record NC_141085.1, on the reverse strand, counting down.
ACCTCCACATCCACATCCACATCTACATCTACATGCATACATCCACCTCCACATCCACATCCACATCTATACATCTACATCTACATGCATACATCCACATCTCCATTCACATCTACATCTATAAATCTACATCTACATGCATACATCCACATCCACATCTATACATCTACATCTACATGCATACATCCACATCTCCATTCACATCCTCATCTATACATCTACTTCTACATGCATACATCCACATCTCCATGCATACATCCACCTCCACATTCACACTCACATCCATACATCTACATCTACATGCAAACATCCACATCTCCATGCATAATAAAATTCTTTTAATTAATCTAGGATGATAGTTCCTAGAATATGGTAGGAAGTCCTCTTTTTATGCCTTGAATGAATTTATTTTATGCGTAATTTCTATAAAAAGTTTGCCATAGCTCCGCTACTATGACTGATAAATCTCAATTTTTTCAAAGGGATAAAGCTTATCATTAAGGAAATAATTAGAATGGTCTCTAATTGGATCATCAATCCATAATGGATTGAATCATCAATATACATAAACTAAAAGCATAGAAAAAAGCCATTAATTTGGCCTCAAGCATAGCTTAATCTTGGATTAAGGAAAAGCCTTATGAAAAGCTTCAATTGGATTGAAAAGGGTCATGAGTATGACCATTTCTTAAGTGAGAGAGAGAAAAGCCATTAGAATTAAATATAAATAGAATTTTATGTAATTCTTTACTATCATTAATTACTTAACTTCAATAGCATTTCAAAAACCATACCAAATAAGCTTCTCAAGCTTGAGAGGGGTTGAGAAGAGAGAATCATTGAGAAATTATAGAAAAGATCAAAATTCACTATACTTATCTTATAATTTGCTTGATTCTTTGTTCACGGTAGAGGCCCCCAACCAATCAATTGGTTTAGTATGTTGATGGAGCCACCAATGGGGATTGAAGAAAGAGAGAAGTGTCAAAAACTAGTGAATTATTAAAGAATTCACAAATCTTGGCTTAGGTGGAGTAGAGTAACAAAGCATAAGACACTATATTTTTTTCAACAAGGGAAGGCTTCTATTTATAGGAAAAATTGAGCTCCTAACCAAACAAACTGATTCTAGAATTTTCCAAGTCAGTTTGGTTGAATTTGGACTAGATTTGGACCTAGTTTGGTTACTTTTTGATTTGATTTGGTTCCATTTTGATTTGGTTTGGTTCAAGAGAGATGAGGGATAAAAATATCACATTATTTTTGAGTTTAAAACTCATTCAAGCATGTGAAATATGTACCTCCTTTAAACAACTCCCCTTCCTTACATATGTGTCAAAATTTTATTGCTCATAGTTTTTCTACTAATAAACCTTGTACATTTTCAACTCTTCATCTTATGTGAAATATGCACCTTCTTTAAAGAACTCCCCTTCCTTACATATGTGTCAAAATTTTATTGCTCATAGTTTTTTACTAATAAACCTTGTACATTTTCAACTCTTCATCTTATGTGAAATATGCACCTTCTTTAAAGAACTCCCCTTCCTTACATATGTGTCAAAATTTTATTGCTCATAGTTTTTTACTAATAAACCTTGTACATTTTCAACTCTTCATCTTATGTGAAATATGCACCTTCTTTAAAGAATTCCCCTTCCTTACATATGTGTCAAAATTTTATTGCTCATAGTTTTTTACTAATGAACCTTGTACATTTTCAACTCTTCATCTTATGTGAGCATTTACTCATTTTTGGATATCTTCTTTTACAAATTGGATTTATCTCCTCCCTACACATGGATTGATGCTATTGGCCCATAGGAACCTTAATTGGACCATAATCCAAAATTTTTTGAAAATCTAGACCCTTAAACTAAGGTTCTTTATACCTATTTCCAATTAATTCCAATTGCACATTGGAAAATTCTTTCTGAATTTCTGTTTCAGGGGGATTCATTTTAATAAGGTGAGATATTTTTCTATCCAAAAATATTCAAAATCTGAATATTCTCTCTCTAGAATATTTTCTCTCTCTAGGTTAAAACAGCCACAAACAAGATCTCTTATATTTCAGAAAAGGAATTGATTACATGGGAATATGCTAGACATCAAAAAGGGGTTGGGGGAGGAATCTTACATTCTACCCCACTTGAAAAATGCGAGATGTCCTCATCTCGCAAACTGGGATAATTTCGCAAGATGCACGAATATGAGACTTAGAGAAAAATTTTAATCAAGATTAACCACCAAGAAAAGTCTTAAAGAAAGCAAGATAAGAACAAGATTTAAACTTTATTCATTCTCGGAACTTATACAGTAAAGATAGAAGAACTCTTTACACTTCCATAAGCCCGTCCATCATATGGTCACAAAAGCAGCACTTACAAGCTGCACAAGTATAGGGTAACTCATCTATGGGAATGATTCTACTGGTTATTGCCGCACCTATCTCAGTGGTATGAGGTGATCTAACAAAAGGACCTCTGAGAGGCAAGCCAAAAACGGGGTAAAGGCATATCTTCTCATGAGGAAGAAAACATGCCAATAAGAAGACCCGCTCAGAAAACCCAAGATGCCTTGATCTCATGACGCAGTAGTATCGGGAACCCAAACCTAAGGCTTCAATAACCATGGCCAAGCGGACATTGTTACGAAAGTGCTGCTGACCCCAGGGTGTTACCCTAGTTATGTTTTGATAGGTCCGCCATTTGGTCTGCGCTACAGAAGTTCCCAAGTGAGGGAAAAGTGAGCGCTCATACTGTTCTATAAAATCTTTCTTCACAGACTCTCTTGAGTCTTGAAGGTGAGAAATCATCATGGATAAAACTAATTCCTGTTGCCAAGCCATGAAGGAGATTAAGAAGAAGGGAAATCGATGGAAGTAAGATTACTGTGAGCGATAAGTAAAAGTTACGACTTATATAAAGGAAGGAGCTAGCGTAACCTAGAAGCCAACGGTAACTTGCCACTGAAGTTTTACCGTCTTTCCATGATTTGGTTTGACACATTTTTCTATAGAAGGCATTAAGAATTTTGAGATGAGGAGATAAAAGAAGCTTGTAGGCTAAGTCACCTACTTTCATTGAATTCAGATATAAGGGTCACAATATCTGGGAGATAACTTCTTGTACTCCCCAAGAGATAAAGAACTCCTTTTGGGCCGTACTCGGATGAAAACCAAAACCTTGGTATCCAAAACACCGATTTTCACTTCTGAACTCATTGTTCTGAATCCTTAAAACAGGCGTGACTCCTGAGAAGTATTCTAGGGAAAGGGTCTTCCTTTTTTTAAATAGAATCTTTCTTTTATTTTAGAGAGGGAATAATTATAAGATCAAAAAGGGAGATTCTTACTCCTGTATACCTCGAAGGCTGGGGAGGAATCTTACATTCTACCCCACTTAAAAAAGTGCGAGATGTCCTCATCTCGCAAGGTAGAGGACAACTCTTTTTCTTAAGATCCAATTTTATTCTGGGGTTCCTTATATTCTGGTCATAGAACACTGGGATAAATATCCCCTATATAGAACTCATCATTAAATAACAATTCATTCAGATCATATCATTCATATCTTTAACATGATAAAATGGTCCATTAGACCGAAAAGTTTCTTTCGGAACATTTCTCCACGAAATTTTAGTCAAGCAAGTTTTCAATTTGACATCCCTTAACTTTATCTACCGGTCAAGTATTAACTGTAGCAATCTGACAGCACAACCCACTAATCTCATAGTGATTTGCTGAATTCCTTATCATCATTCTAGTTATGAATATCATCACAGGGACTCGTCCCATTCCCCCTCATTGTGGTTTCATTATATTTCAACTAATTTTTAAAAATCATCATTTTTCAATCAGAATTTTCAATTAGAATCCAAATCATTTCATCAATTCTCAAACAGAATTAAAAATCATATCAATCACATTCGACATCATCATCTGGATAGCATTAACGCTTATAATTTCAAGTCTTAGATTTACTCGTATATACTGTCAGTAAAGAGCTGCAGTATACTCTCGGTATATACGGGTAGTCACGGCCCTTGGAATTATAAGGTAAATACTATCATGTCTAGGCCTCAAGCAAGTCAGGGATTCTATATAATTGCGGTACTTCCATCTGAAGACCCAATTACCAAATTACGAATTTCAATTTGAATATCAAATTGTATGAATTATATCACACAAGTATAACTTTATTGTGTTTCTTGATAAATTTTAGACATATTTGTCTTCTCAGTTGATCTTTATTAACCAATGCTCTGATACCAACTGTAAGATCCCTGTTCCCACCGAGCAACAGATTCGGGATACTAGCAGTGGAAGTAGCACTTCTCGCGCGGGACAGGGGTCCCACACTCGGGGCCTCACCCACGGATATCCGGGTAAGAGACTAATCCGTCGGTTGTTCCAAAACCGAACCCGAAAAAACTTCCTTTACCGGAAAGCACGGGCGATTCCACCAGGATAACTTTTTACTCTAATGTAGTCAAGATCATTTCTGATCGAGCTGATCCAAATGCATCTATAAGATACTTGGTCAGATCAAGGAAGAAACTTGCACTTGGATCATTGGGATCAATGCTTTTTTCCCCATTCAAGAGGCACAGCCGTTGATTCCTATCCATAGAACAGTTACTATCCGGGATTTATTTTATCTATCGTAAAAACAAAAGTTTGAGTCTCGATTTATGGATCCATCAGTCCAGCCTAACCCCATCCAGTCCCATGGGTTAGCCAACCGCCCAACCACTGTAGTGATGGGATCCAATTAAGAATTTGGTTAGGTTTTGTCCCGAGTACCAAGGAAAAGAGTTCCAAGGCCCCCTAGCCGGATGTTCATGCAAAATAAAACTAGTCACACCACTCACACACCCAATATGAAATTACCTTTTCACAGATTCAACCAGATTAAAACAATCCTTTAATAAAACCATAGTATCACTGATCACCATCTTCCAATTTATCCAGTTGATTCTTAATTTTCCCATCATTCCTTCATCAGAGTATCTATAATATCATTGGCAACTAGGACGCTCACCACCTGTCCACTCAGGGACCGTTTCCTAATCCCTAGCTCATAATACTCGGCAATATAATCACTTATCGAGATGGACTCTCGTTGAAGATCAGCAAGATCAACCAACAGATCCATATAAAGAGCCATGGACTCATCCATTGAAGACCAGCAAGGTCAATCAACCAGATCCATGCCCGATTTCAGAAAACAACTCCTACTCTTGTTCCAATATCTTCCTCCACGCACGCGTGGGTATCCTAGGCGACCTAGAGCCCGAGCACCGTATGGTCAGCACCCTCTAGGATCCTTCGCAGGTGACCTAGCGCTTCACTCATAGGCCGCTTCCTTGGCCCCTCATCCACCGTACCGGAAGCTCACCATTTTAATCGCACCGAAGCTGGTCAAGACCTTGGCCGACCTTGCTACGCGAGACGTCCTTCATTGACTCTCCGTCAGCAGTTGCAACTTTATCATCACGACCTTAATCACAAGATGGTCAAAATGCTCCCCCAGCATTCTTGACATAAAACAGTCATTTACAAACAGTTTACAATACAGTTTTTATTTTAACTTTCATTTTTCCACATTATCTCTCATCAATCCACATTACTTATTCCGTATTCCATTTATAGGTATACTCATCCCATCACCTCATTTTCCATCTCATCACTTAAGATTCCTTCACATCACATATCGTATATTCACATCCATACATATATCCACATCCACGTATATTCACATCCATACATATATCCACATCCATAAATCCACATCTACATCCATACATCTATTTTCACATCCACATCTACATGCACATTCATGCATCCACATCCATACATCCACATCTACATGCACATTCACCTCCATACATCCACATCTATATGCGTACATTCACATCTACATGCATACATCTACATCTCTATGCATACATCCACATCCACATTCACATTCTCCTCCATACATCTACATCTACATGCATACATCCACCTCCACATTCACATCCACATCTATACATCTACATCTACATGCATACATCCACCTCCACATCCACATCCACATCTACATCTACATGCATACATCCACCTCCACATCCACAACCACATCTATACATCTACATCTACATGCATACATCCACATCTCCATTCACATCTACATCTATACATCTACATCTACATGCATACATCCACATCCACATCTATACATCTACATCTACATGCATACATCCACATCTCCATTCACATCCACATCTATACATCTACATCTACATCTACATGCATCCATCCACATCTCCATTTACATCCTCATCTATACATCTACTTCTACATGCATACATCCACATCTCCATGCATACATCCACCTCCACATTCACACTCACATCCATACATCTACATCTACATGCAAACATCCACATCTCCATGCATAATAAAATTCTTTTAATTAATCTAGGATGATAGTTCCTAGAATATGGTAGGAAGTCCTCTTTTTATGCCTTGAATGAATTTATTTTATGCGTAATTTCTATAAAAATTTTGCCATAGCTCCGCTACTATGACTGATAAATCTCAATTTTTTCAAAGGGATAAAGCTTATCATTAAGGAAATAATTAGAATGGTCTCTAATTGGATCATCAATCCATAATGGATTGAATCATCGATATACATAAACTAAAAGCATAGAAAAAAGCCATTAATTTGGTCTCAAGCATAGCTTAATCTTGGATTAAGGAAAAGCCTTATGAAAAGCTTCATTTGGATTGAAAAGGGTCATGAGTATGACCATTTCTTAAGTGAGAGAGAGAAAAGCCATTAGAATTAAATATAAATAGAATTTTATGTAATTCTTTACTATCATTAATTACTTAACTTCAATAGCATTTCAAAAACCATACCAAATAAGCTTCTCAAGCTTGAGAGGGGTTGAGAAGAGAGAATCATTGAGAAATTATAGAAAAGATCAAAATTCACTATACTTATCTTATAATTTGCTTGATTCTTTGTTCACGGTAGAGGCCCCCAACCAATCAATTGGTTTAGTATGTTGATGGAGCCACCAATGGGGATTGAAGAAAGAGAGAAGTGTCAAAAACTAGTGAATTATTAAAGAATTCACAGTTCTTGGCTTAGGTGGAGTAGAGTAACAAAGCATAAGACACTATATTTTTTTCAACAAGGGAAGGCTTCTATTTATAGGAAAAATTGAGCTCCTAACCAAACAAACTGATTCTAGAATTTTCCAAGTCAGTTTGGTTGAATTTGGACTAGATTTGGACCTAGTTTGGTTACTTTTTGATTTGATTTGGTTCCATTTTGATTTGGTTTGGTTCAAGAGAGATGAGGGATAAAAATATCACATTATTTTTGAGTTTAAAACTCATTTAAGCATGTGAAATATGTACCTCCTTTAAACAACTCCCCTTCCTTACATATGTGTCAAAATTTTATTGCTCATAGTTTTTTTACTAATAAACCTTGTACATTTTCAACTCTTCATCTTATGTGAAATATGCACCTTCTTTAAAGAACTCCCCTTCCTTACATATGTGTCAAAATTTTATTGCTCATAGTTTTTTACTAATAAACCTTGTACATTTTCAACTCTTCATCTTATGTGAAATATGCACCTTCTTTAAAGAATTCCCCTTCCTTACATATGTGTCAAAATTTTATTGCTCATAGTTTTTTACTAATGAACCTTGTACATTTTCAACTCTTCATCTTATGTGAGCATTTACTCATTTTTGGGTATCTTCTTTTACAAATTGGATTTATCTCCTCCCTAAACATGGATTGATGCTATTGGCCCATAGGAACCTTAATAGACCATAATCCAAAAATTTTTGAAAATCTAGACCCTTAGACTAAGGTTCTTTATACCTATTTCCAATTAATTCCAATTGCACATTGGAAAATTCTTTCTGAATTTCTGTTTCAGGGGGATTCATTTTAATAAGGTGAGATATTTTTCTATCCAAAAATATTCAAAATCTGAATATTCTCTCTCTAGAATATTTTCTCTCTCTAGGTTAAAACAGCCACAAACAAGATCTCTTATATTTCAGAAAAGGAATTGATTACATGGGAATATGCTAGACATCAAAAAGGGGTTGGGGGAGGAATCTTACATTCAGGGGTCCCACATTCGGGGCCTCACCCACGGATATTCGGATAAGAGACTAATCTGTCGGTTGTTCCAAAACCGAACCCGGAAAAACTTCCTTTACCGGAAAGCACGGGTGATTCCACCAGGATAACTTTTTACTCTAACGTAGTCAAGATCATTTCTGATCGAGCTGATCCAATTACATCTATAAGATACTTGGTCAGATCAAGGAAGAAACTTGCACTTGGATCATTGGGATCAATGCTTTTTTCCCCATTCAAGAGGCACAGCCATTGATTCCTATCCATTAAACAGTTACTGTTCGGGATTTATTTTATCTATCGTAAAAACAAAAGTTTGAGTCTCGATTTATGGATCCATCAGTCCAGCCTAACCCCATCCAGTCCCATGGGTTAGCCAACCGCCCAACCACTGTAGTGATGGGATCCAATTAAGAATTTGGTTAGGTTTTGTCCCGACCGGGTACCAAGGAAAAGAGTTCCAAGGCCCCCTAGCCGGATGTTCATGCAAAAATAAAACTAGTCACACCACATCACACACCCAATATGAAATTGCCTTTTTCACAGATTCAACCAGTTTAAAACAATCCTTTAATAAAACCATAGTATCACTGATCACCATCTTCCAATTTATCCAGTTGATTCTTAATTTTCCCATCATTCCTTCATCAGAGTATCTATGGCATCATTGGCAGCTAGGACGCTCACCACCTGTCCACTCAAGGGCCGTTTCCTAGTTCCTAGCCCATAATACTCGGCAATATAATCACTTATCAAGATGGACTCTCGTTGAAGATCAGCAAGATCAACCAACAGATCCATATAAAGAGCCATGGACTCATCCATTGAAGACCAGCAAGGTCAATCAACCAGATCCATGCCCGATTTTAGAAAACAACTCCTACTCTTGTTCCAATATCTTCCTCGACGCACGCGTGGGTATCCTAGGCGACCTAGAGCCCGAGCACCGTATGGTCAGCACCCTCTAGGATCCTTCGCAGGTGACCTAGCGCTTCACTCATAGGCCGCTTCCTTGGCCCCTCATCCACCGTACCGGAAGCTCACCATTTTAATCGCACCGAGGCTGGTCAAGACCTCGGCCGACCTTGCTACGCGAGACGTCCTTCATTGACTCTCCGTCAGCAGTTGCAACTTTATCATCACGACCTTAATCACAAGACGGCCAAAATGCTCCCCCAGCATTCTTGACATAAAACAATCATTTACAAACAGCATTTACAAACAGTTTACAAATACAGTTTCTTTATTAACTCTCATTTTTCCACATTACCCCTCATCAACCCACCTTACTTATTCTACATTCCATATCCACATTCACATCCATACATCCACATCTACATGCATACATTCATATCTACATACATACATCCACAACTCCATGCATACATCCACATCCACATTCACATTCACATCCATACATTTACATCTACATGCATACATCCACCTCCACATTCACATCCACATCTATACATCTACATCTATATGTCTATACATCTACATCTACATGCATACATCCACAGCTCCATTTACATCCACATCTATACATCTACATCCATACATCCACATCTCCATTCACATCTACATCTATACATCTATATCTACATGCATCCATCCACCTCCACATCCACATCTACATCTATACATCTACATCTACATGCATACATCCACATCTCCATTCACATCTACATCTATACATCTACATCTACATGCATCCATCCACATCTCCATTTACATCCTCATCTTCTATACATCTATTTCTACATGCGTACATCCACATCTCCATGCATACATCCACCTCCATATTCACATCCACATCTATACATCTACATCTACATGCATACATCCACCTCCACATCTACATCCACATCTACATCTACATGCATACCTCCACCTCCACATCCACATCTACATCTATACATCTACATCTACATGCATACATCCACATCTCCATTTACATCCTCATCTATACATCTACTTCTACATGCATACTTCCACATCTCCATGCATACATCCACCTCCACATTCACATCCACATCTATACCTTTACATCTACATGCATACATCCACATCTCCATTCACATCTACATCTATACATCTACATCTACATGCAAACATCCATATCTCCATGCATAATAAAATTCTTTTAATTAATCTAGGATGATAGTTCCTAGAATATGGTAGGAAGTCCTCTTTTTATGCTTTGAATGAAATTATTTTATGCGTAATTTTTATAAAAATTTTGCCATAGCTCCGCTACTACGACTGATAAATCTCAATTTTTTTCTAAGGGATAAGGCTTATCATTAAGGAAATAATTAGAATGGTCTCTAGTTGGATCATCAATCCATAATGGATTGAATCATCGATATACATAAACTAAAAGCATAGAAAAAAGCCATTAATTTGGCCTCAAGCATAGCTTAATCTTGGATTAAGGAAAAGCCTTATGAAAAGCTTCATTTGGATTGAAAAGGGTCATGAGTATGACCATTTCTTAAGTGAGAGAGAGAAAGACCATTAGAATATAAATAGAATTTTATGTAATTCTTTACTATCATTAATTAATTAACTTCAATAGCATTTCAAAAACCATAACAATTAAGCTTCTCAAGCTTGAGAGGGGTTGAGAAGAGAGAATCATTGAGAAATTATAGAAAAGATCAAATTTCACTATACTTATCTTATAATTTGCTTGATTCTTTGATCACGGTAGAGGCCCCCAACCAATCAATTGGTTTAGTATGTTGATGGAGCCACCAATGGGGATTGAAGAAAGAGAGAAGTATCAAAAACTAGTGAATTATTAAGAATTCACAATTCTTGGCTTAGGTGGAGTAGAGTAACAAAGCATAAGACATTATCTTTTTTTCAACAAGGGAAGGCTTCTATTTATAGGAAAAATTAAGCTCCTAACCAAACAAACTGATTCTAGAATTTTCCAAGTCAGTTTGGTTGAATTTGGACTAGATTTGGACCTAGTTTGGTTACTTTTTGATTTGATTTGGTTCCATTTTGATTTGGTTTGGTTCAAGAGATATGAGAGATAAAAATATCACATTATTTTTGAGTTTAAAACTCATTCAAGCATGTGAAATATGCACCTTCTTTAAAGAACTATCCTTCCTTACATAGGTGTCAAAATTCTATTGCTCATAGTTTTGTTACTAATAAACCTTGTACATTTTCAACTCTTCATCTTATGTGAAATATGCACCTTCTTTAAAGAACTCTCCTTCCTTACATATGTGTCAAAATTTTATTGTTCATAGTTTTTTACTAATAAACCTTGTACATTTTCAACTCTTCATCTTATGTGAAATATGCATCTTCTTTAAAGAATTCCCCTTCCTTACATATGTATCAAAATTTTATTGCTCATAGTTTTTTACTAATAAACCTTGTACATTTTCAACTCTTCATCTTATGTGAAATATGCACCTTCTTTAAAGAATTCCCCTTCCTTACATATGTGTCAAAATTTTATTGCTCATAGTTTTTTACTAATAAACCTTGTACATTTTCAACTCTTCACCTTATGTGAGCATTTACTCATTTTTGGGTATCTTCTTTTACAAATTGGATTTATCTCCTCCCTACACATGGATTGATGCTATTGGCCCATAGGAACCTTAATTGGACCATAATCCAAAAATTTCTGAAAATCTAGACCCTTAGACTAAGGTCCTTTATTGTAAGATCCCTGTTCCCACCGAGCAACGGATTCGGGGTACTAGCAGTGGAAGTAGCACTTCTCGCGCGGGACAGGGATCCCACACTCGGGGCCTCACCCACCACGGATATCCGGATAAGAGACTAATCTGTCGGTTGTTCCAATGGAAAAACTTCCTTTATTGGAAAGCACGGGCGATTCCACCAGGATAACTTTTTACTCTAACGTAGTCAAGATCATTTCTGATCAAATTGATCCAATTATATCTATAAGATACTTGGTCAGATCAAGGAAGAAACTTGCACTTGGATCATTGGGATCAACGCTTTTTTCCCCATTCAAGAGGCACAGCCGTTGATTCCTATCCATAGAACAGTTACTGTCCGGGATTTATTTTATCTATCGTAAAAACACAAGTTTGAGTCTCGATTTACGGATCCATCAGTCCAGCCTAACCCCATCCAGTCCCATGGGTTAGCCAACCTCCCAACCACTGTAGTGATGGGATCCAATTAAGAATTTGGTTAGGTTTTGTCCCGGGTACCAAGGAAAAGAGTTCCAAGGCCCCCTAGCCGGATGTTCATGCAAAATAAAACTAGTCACACCACTCACACACCCAATATGAAATTGCCTTTTCATAGATTCAACCAGTTTAAAACAATCCTTTAATAAAACCATGATATCAGTGATCACCATCTTCCAATTTATCCAGTTGATTCTTAATTTTCCCATCATTCCTTCATCAGAGTATCTATGGCATCATTGGCAACTAGAACGCTCAGGGGCCGTTTCGATAGTTCCTAGCCCTTAATACTCGGCAATATAATCACTTATCAAGATGGACTCTCGTTGAAGATCAGCAAGATCAACCAACAGATCCATATAAAGAGCCATGGACTCATCCATTGAAGACCAGCAAGGTCAATCAACCAGATCCATGCCCGATTTCAGAAAACAACTCCTACTCTTGTTCCAATATCTTCCTCGACGCACGCGTGGGTATCCTAGGCGACCCAGAGCCCGAGCACCGTATGGCAGCACCCTCTAGGATCCTTCACAGGTGACCTAGCGCTTCACTCATAGGCCGCTTCCTTGGCCCCTCATCCACCGTACCGGAAGCTCACCATTTTAATCGCACCGAGGCTGGTCAAGACCTCGGCCGACCTTGCTACGCGAGACGTCCTTCATTGACTCTCCGTCAACAGTTGCAACTTTATCATCACGACCTTAATCACAAGACGGCCAAAATGCTCCCCCCAGCATTCTTGACATAAAACAATCATTTACAAACAGCATTTACAATTAGTTTACAAATATAATTTCTATATTAACTCTCATTTTTCCACATTATCCCTCATAAATCTACATTACTTATTCCATATTCCATTTATATGTATACTCATCCCATCACATCATTTTCCATCTCATCATTTCAGATTCCTTCACATCACATATCATACATTCACATCCATACATCTACATCTATATGCGTATATTCACATCTACATGCATACATCCACATCTCTATGCATACATCCACATCCACATTCACATTCACCTCCATACATCTACATCTACATGTATACATCCACCTCCACATCCACATCTACATCTATACATCTACATCTACATGCATACATCCACATCTCCATTCACATCTACATCTATACATCTACTTCTACATGCATCCATCCACCTCCACTTCCACATCTACATCTATACATCTACATCTACATGCATACATCCACATCTCCATTCACATCTACATCTATACATCTACTTCTACATGCATCCATCCACCTCCACTTCCACATCTACATCTATACATCTACATCTACATGCATACATCCACATCTCCATTCACATCTACATCTATACATCTACTTCTACATGCATCCATCCACCTCCACATCCCCATCTACATCTATACATCTACATCTACATGCATACATCCACATCTCCATTCACATCTACATCTATACATCTACTTCTACATGCATCCATCCACCTCCACATCCCCATCTACATCTATACATCTACATCTACATGCATACATCCACATCTCCATTCACATCTACATCTATACATCTACTTCTACATGCATCCATCCACCTCCACATCCACATCTATATCTATACATCTACATCTACATGCATACATCCACATCTCCATTCACATCTACATTTATACATCTACATCTACATGCATACATCCACATCTCCATTCACATCTACATCTATACATCTACTTCTACATGCATCCATCCACCTCCACATCCACATCTACATCTATACATCTACATCTACATGCATACATCCACATCTCCATTCACATCTATATCTATACATCTACATCTACATGCATACATCCACATCTCCATGCATACATCCACCTCCACATTCACACTCACATCCATACATCTACATCTACATGCAAACATCCACATCTCCATGCATAAGAAAATTCTTTTAATTAATCTAGGATGATAGTTCCTAGAATATGGAAGGAAGTTCTCTTTTTATGCTTTGAATGAAATTATTTTATGCGTAATTTCTATAAAAATTTTGCCATAGCTCCGCTACTATGACTGATAAATCTCAATTTTTTCTAAGGGATAAGACTTATCATTAAGGAAATAATTAGAATGGTCTCTAATTGGATCATCAATCCATAATGGATTGAATCATCGATATACATAAACTAAAAGCATAGAAAAAAGCCATTAATTTGGCCTCAAGCATAGCTTAATCTTGGATTAAGGAAAAGCCTTATGAAAAGCTTCATTTGGATTGAAAAGGGTCATGAGTATGACCATTTCTTAAGTGAGAGAGAGAAAAGCTATTAGAATTAAATATAAATAGAATTTTATGTAATTCTTTACTATCATTAATTACTTAACTTCAATAGCATTTCAAAAACCATACCAAATAAGCTTCTCAAGCTTGAGAGGGGTTGAGAAGAGAGAATCATTGAGAAATTATAGAAAAGATCAAAATTCACTATACTTATCTTATAATTTGCTTGATTCTTTGTTCACGGTAGAGGCCCCCAACCAATCAATTGGTTTAGTATGTTGATGGAGCCACCAATGGGGATTTAAGAAAGAGAGAAGTGTCAAAAACTAGTGAATTATTAAAGAATTCATAGGTCTTGGCTTAGGTGAAGTAGAGTAACAAAGCATAAGACACTATATCTTTTTCAACAAGGGAAGGCTTCTATTTATAGGAAAAATTGAGCTCCTAACCAAACAAACTGATTCTAGAATTTTCCAAGTCAGTTTGGTTGAATTTGGACTAGATTTGGACCTAGTTTGGTTACTTTTTGATTCGATTTGGTTCCATTTTGATTTGGTTTGGTTCAAGAGATATGAGAGATAAAAATATCACATTATTTTTGAGTTTAAAACTCATTCAAGCATGTGAAATATGCACCTCCTTTAAAGAATTCCCCTTCCTTACATATGTGTCAAAATTTTATTGCTCATAGTTTTTTACTAATAAACCTTGTACATTTTCAACTCTTCATCTTATGTGAAATATGCACCTTCTTTAAAGAACTCCCCTTCCTTATATATGTGTCAAAATTTTATTGCTCATAGTTTTTTACTAATAAACCTTGTACATTTTCAACTCTTCATCTTATGTGAAATATGCACCTTCTTTAAAGAACTCTCCTTCCTTACATGTGTCAAAATTTTATTGTTCATAGTTTTTTACTAATAAACCTTTGTACGTTTTCAACTCTTCATCTTATGTGAGCATTTACTCATTTTTGGATACCCAAAATATCTCATATTTTTAATATTGCTCATAGTTTTTTTACTAATAAACTTTGTACATTTTCAACTCTTCATCTTATGTGAGCATTTACTCGTTTTTGGGTATCTTCTTTTACAATTTGGATTTATCTCCTCCCTACACATGGATTGATGCTATTGGCCCATAGGAACCTTAATTGGACCATAATCCAAAAATTTCTGAAAATCTAGACCCTTAGACTAAGGTTCTTTATACCTATTTCTAATTAATTCCAATTGCACATTGAAAAATTCTTTTTGAATTTCTGTTTCAGGAGAACTTATTTTAATAAGATGAGTTATTTTTCTATACAAAAATATTCATAATCTGAATATTCTCTCTCTAGAATAATTTTCTCTCGCTAGGCTAAAACGATGCATAAAAGAATTTTTTTTCCAAAAGTGTTACTTTCATCAATATTGAGTTTTATGCATAAAATGATGCATAAAAGGATTTTTCTTTTATATAAAAGTGTATTTCTATAGAAGTTGGATTTTATGCATAAATAGATGCATACATAATTTTTATATTAAAATAAGAGTTTTCTTTAATCCTTTGTTTAAATCCCATGAAAATGGGTAAATGAATTAAGTAAATACTCTGTGAAAGAAAATTTTACCGTTTCAATATTCTCTAGGATGATAATGAGAAATTTCAAAAAAACTATCGAAGTCAGAATTTTAGATAAATGATTAATTTATTCCTCATAAGAATTCATGATTAGTTTTAAATTCAGTTAAGCAAAATACTCAATGAATGAAATTTAGTAAAGCAGTAATTGAAATATTACCCTTCGATAAAGATAGTTCAGGGAGAACCTTTCCAGACCCAAACCCCTGAATCAGACCATGACCAAGACATAACTCCTTTGTCAGTTTCAAGAATAGACGATGTGACTAGTTCAGTAATCTACACTCAAATCATCAACCGAATCGGAAACTAAGTTGAGACCTTTGATTTTGATCTGAGAATCAAGATTACAGAATTCGAGGAATTCTGCTTGGGAATTGAGACCTGTGATCTAGAAGTATTGGGATATGGATTTAAGATACTCATTGTATTCAAAAGAAAAATCAAAACTGAAAACTTGCATAGAAACCCTGTTTTCTTAAAGGACTTAGGCCAGAATGCTGGAGGGAGCATTGGCATATGTGTTTTTCTAAGACAAGTTCGGTTGCAACAGCTAGCATGGGAGCGTTCAAAGGATGGCTCACGCAGCAAAAACCTGCCCTGGTCTTGATAAGCCTGGGTATGGTGTAAAATGGTGTGCTTCCGGTACGATGGGCGCGAGGGCCGACGAAGCGATCCCTGAATGAAGTGTGGCCAGGACACCTAAGGAGGATCCTGGAGGGTTCTGACCAGGCGATGCACGGTGCTTATGACACCCATGCGTATGTCATGGAAGATGTATATATGAATGATGATGAGAATAACCATTGTAATCTGTTACTGGATCTCGTTGTTGCTGACCCCCTGGTCTCAGCGGAGAGTCCAGAGTGATACTATTTTGTGAGAATCAAGGATTGAATGGAAATTTTGAGTTGTGATATCTGTAACCTGTAATTGTTTGTAAATGGATTGTTTTATAAGTTAAAGTTTAAAGAGGAGTGTGTGCGTATCTGTATTCTAAAGCAAAAGTTAAGAAAGGCATTCAATTATGGGTGGGTGAGTACTTGTCTGGTTCTACTATTCCAGTAGTTGGGCGGTGGCTAACCCATGGGCCGGATGGGGTTTGGCTAGAATCAGTAGAGTTTTATTAATAAAATTGATTAATAAATTACGGTTAGAACTCGAGTAGTTTATTAAAATCCTGAAGACTTCTCAAATGAATAGATCAACGGCTGTGCCTGATTCAATTAGGAAAAAAGCGTTGATTCTTTCAAGTTAAGTCTGTAATAGTTTCCCTTCTATCTAATTTTATCAAATGAAGGTTGGTTCAGTATCTTGACCTCGATAGAAGAGTTCGTTAAGAAAATAATAATGGTGGAATCGTCCCCGTCTTTCGGGCATGGAAATTTTTCTTGGTTTCGGTTTTCGGAATGACCACCTGCCTAGTCTCATGCCCGGACATTCGAGGGCGAGGCCCCAAGTGTGGGAAACCCTGCCCCGCGCAAGAGGGAGCTGCTTCCACTGCCAGCAACCGAGAATCCGGTGCTCAGAGGGGGCTGAGGGATCCCACAATTGGTATCAGAGCAGTTATAATCTATGTAACAACATCAGAAATTGCTTAAGTAAATCTGAGAGATAATGTTTTCACTTGTTTATACTATGATTGAATGAACTTCAAAAATTGAATTGGAAATTTATAAATGGATAACCCGAATCGATCTGGCATTCCTGAACTCTCCCAGAGTCAGGATATGATAGCCTTTACATTCGAGCACCTCATCAACTCTGCTATGACCCAAGTGAGCAGAGTGAGACTCGCACGTCATTTTGAGAGTCTTTACTTTCCTGATCCTCTTGAGTGATGTCGGTATATGTGGTTCTTTGGAGGACGATGTACTAATGTCAGTACCAGTTAGCGTCAGAGACATGCAAAATCCCTTCCCCTAGAACACTTTCTCAGGAGCCCCACCTATTTCAAGGAGTCAAAGGGATGAGCTCAGAAGTGAGAACCGGTGTTTTGGATGCTAGGGTTTTGGTCACCAGCTGAAAGACTGCCCGACTCCTGCCATGTCAAGGGGACAAGGAAGTCAAGGACCGAGAGTGCAAAGACCAGCCCCTTCCTATCAGTCAAATCAAGGTCCATCTCTCCTAAGTCAAGAAAATCCCAGGAGAACTCTAGCTCATCCGTTTGCCTCTATCTAGAGTAGCCTCAGAACTCCTTCCTAGAACTGGGGCAACCAAAGAGAAAGAGTTCTGCCTCAGACTGCAGCAGCCAAAGCAGTCACCATAGCAGAAGTAGTGGAAGAAGAAAGAGGTCAAATCTATGCAGCAATTGAAAATGAAGGGCCAAACTGTCAATTCTCTGTCATCCATACTCCAGCTAAGTATTAGGGTAAGCCTTTTAAGCTTTTGATTGATTCAAGTAGTACTCATTCTTTCATTTCCCCTGGATGCTTGCGTAAGCTAGTCTTAGATCAAAAATTAGGAAAACCTATGCAAGTTGAATTGGCAACAAGTGGGAAGATTCTTTTCACTCACCTTGAGATAGATCATATTCAGTTCAATCTAGATGGGAATTTAACTGACTGTCAGTTCAGAGTTATACCTTTGGGAGTTTTCGACGGGATCCTTGGAATGGATTGGCTCCACAAAAATCAAGCTGACATTCACTGTCATAATGGAACCATCTCCTTCCGTGACCTTCACGGAAACAAGGTTCAAGGAACCGGAATTTTAGGATCCCCAAGTCTGCACAGTTAGTAAAGCTTCTAAGTTACTAAAAGGACTTAGAAAGGAGCAGCGCATTTATCGTGTCAAAATGAATGCGATAGACTCAAAGTTAAAAGCTAAAGAACCTGAATGGTTAAGTGAATATGATGATTTATTCCCAGAAGAATTAATAGATCATGTGATAGAATTGACCCCCGGAGCTCAGCCAGTAGCCTTGCGCACGTACAAAATGCCAGTTCTTGAAGCCATCAAACTCAAGGAATAGCTTAGATAGCTGTTAGAACAAGGGTTTGTAAGACCCAGTGTTTCACCTTGGGGTACGCCAGTTCTCTTTCAGAAAAAGAAAGATGGAATGCTATGACTCTCAAAGGTCTCAATAGAATAAGTATCCTATTCCCAAAATTGATGAGCTTCTGGATAGGCTGAGTGGAGCCCAGATCTTCAAACAGATAATCTCAAATCAAGGTATTATCAGATCAGGATTAATGAGCAAGATATCCCGAAGATAGCCATCAATACTCGGTATGGGCATTATGAATTCACTATCATACCGTTTGGATTGACAAATGCCCCAGCTACATTCAATGGCCTAATGTAGAACATTCTCAGAGAATACTTGGATGATTTCATTCTTGTTTTCTTTGATGATATTCTGATTTACTCAAAGAGTGCAGCTGACCATGAAGCTCATGTCAGAAAAGTTCTTGAGATTCTAAGGAAGCACCAACTCTTTGCAAAAAAGAGTAAATGCACTTTCTCTACCGACCACGTTGAATACTTGGGCTTTCTGGTATCAAAAGATGGAATTTCTCCAGATTTCGCAAAAGTCCAAGCAGTCATAGATTGGCCTGAACCAAAGACAGTGGAAGAAGTTAGAGGATTCTTGGGATTGACTGGTTGGTATAGAATTTTTATACCAAAGTATGCACTCATAGCTTCCCCCCTAACAAATCTTCTCAAGAAGAATATCTCATTTCAATGGTCTGCCAAGTGCTAGAGTGCTTTTGATAAGCGGAAGATGGCCTTGGTAAACCAATCCCGTTCTAAAGCTGCCAGATTTCTCTCTACCCTTTGAGGTAGTAAAACTAATGCTAGTGGTTTTGCCCTGGGAGGTGCACTCATGCAGGAAGGTCATGCAATGGCCTATGAATCTTGAAAACTCAGAACACTTGAGAGGGATTATGTTGTCCACGACCTTCAATCTTCTTTGCACAATATTGATTTGAAGTGGCATAAAATACCATAGTAGTGATCATAGGTTTAGGATTTGTTTATGTTTTCTCTTAATATGTTGCTGTTTATTTTCACAGGATCAACAAGGTTGTGAGCAATAAGTTGTTGTTTATTTCTTGTTTTGTTTTTATCTTTATTTGTTGATTACAATCTTCTTTGCATAGTAATGATTTCAAGTGGCATAAAATATAGCAGTAATAATCATAGGTATAGGGTTTGTCTATGTTTTGTCTTAATGTGAGTAATGATCATAGGTTTAGGGTTTGTTGATGTTTTATCTTGATGTGTTTATGTTTATTTTCATAGGAGCAACAAGGTTGTGTAAATAAAAGCAATAAGTTGCTGTTTATTTCTTGTTGTTTTTGTTGAAATTTGAGCATAATGATGAGCTATGGTGGATCAAACACTAGAATCAACATCATTAACAAAGTGATTAGTAAATAATTAAGATGTAATTAGTGGGTAATTAATAAATAGATTAATGTAGGCATGGATACTCAAAAACCAGCAAATTCTCATTAGGGCTATGCCTCAATTTATAGAGTTTGCATCAAGCACCAAATCCCATTGATTTCTCCATGATTCACTCCTAGAATATCTCCACCTCTTGCCTGATTCTCTCCACCTCTTCTCTTTTCCCTGAATATCTCCCAGAATAACTCCACACTCCTAAATTCTCTCATGCTACCCTTTATTCTCTCCCAGTAGATTCTTCTCACCTTTTCACAGGTTCTTTTCACAATTACATCTTCTCTTTTACAGCCTCTAAACAAGAGCTTGTTCCCACACACACCCTATTCACTTGTATATTTCAACACCTCCCCTCAAGTGAATAATCCTAGCACACCTGGACCCTATACCAAGTTTCCCTCTTACTTGATAGCCCATGACCAGTGCCTCAAGTCCCTAAACTCCATAGTCCTTGACACTCTCTCTGTCTATGTGTCCAAGGCTACTATAAGTGCCCGCGACCTTGACTAAAGTGCTCACACATACATCTACCATGTGGCCTACATCATCGGTGGTTTTACTTTGTTGGGGCAGGTTACATTGGGTTGTGGGGTCTCTCTCTCTCTCTCTCTCTCTTAGAAAAGATGATCCGACTCCACTTCCTTTGGAGCCTCCATGAAGTTTGCTGATGTCCTTCCTTCTTCACTGGGTTTGCTGTAGCAGTCTCTCGCCATGTGTCCTGGCTTTCCACATTTGTGGCAAGTGAAGGTCCTACCTCCTACTCTACCTCTTCCTCATCCTCGTCCTCGAGAGAATCCTCCTCGGGTGAAGAATGCTTTTTCCTCTCCCGCTGTTGACGAGCCCTTTCTTCTCTTTGCCTCTGCTCTCTTGCTCTAGTAGAGCTGCTTCTATCTCGTGTAGCTTCAATTCAGGTACATTCTTTAGTGTTACTACAATGTTTTCATAATCACCTTTGTCCACACTTTTCAGAAGTACAGCTAATGCTTCATCATCTTCTACCTTTTTGCCAATAGCTGCCACAGCTGTTGCTTAATGCTTTTATATTTGTTCAAGTGTGTGATTAAAGGTTCACTTTCCTTCATGTCCAATTTGTAGAATTGCATTAACAAATTTATCTTTGAATTTTTTGCTTGCGTACCAAATAATTTATTGAGTTCATCCCATGCATCTTTTGCCCATTGTATCTCTGTGATGTGATGAATGATTTCATCATTTAAACTGAGTGCAATAAGTCCCAATGCTTTTTCATTCCTGCTCTTCCACTCATTTTTCCCTCTCTCTGGGCATTCATCTCTCCCTTCAACTAATCCCCACAGATTTTTCCTCATCAGCAAATACATGGTTTTTGTCTGCCATGTATAAAACTACTCCCCATTAAATTTGGCTATTTCCTGTGCTGAACTCATGGTGATGTGAAGGGGGTCTTACCTCTTGATCCAATTTCAAGATTCAAGGGCAGTTTCTACCCTTTTACAACTCAATCTGGTGTTTAATAGATGATTACAACAATTTTATCAGCATAAAATCACCAACAGAAATTACATTAAATTAAGGGTAACCAATTTGTACGGGATGGTTGGAGTAACAAACCAACTCCGATTTGCAATCTGAAGCTATAGGGATCTGTATCAGATACCTAATGGTTAATTTGAACCCTCAATTGCACCAAAAAAATAGTGATTAGCACTGATTAATCACTGATTAGCAAATTAATGCTCTGTTTTGTGTGCAGAAACCAGAGTATGCGGGGAGTCCAGATCTGGTGCCTTACACTTCAAATGATCTCAAATCCTTTTAAAGGCATCAATAGCAATGAGTCTAGTAGAGGAGTAAGCCAAGAAACACAAGATTTGACCAAATATTGAAAGCTTAATCTCTGTTTTACCAAAGTCACCTGCAGATTTGATGAAGAGCTTGGATCTCACTGTAGACTTGATGAAACTGAATTCTGTCTTCACCAGCTTGTAGAGCATGCTTGAATACACCTTGGGCTAAGAGGAATTAGAGATCTTTGATTTGTGGAAGTAGAAATCACCAAATCAGCTCAGAAAAATGGCGCCCTTTAATCTGCAAAAATCTACGCTTATATGTGGCGGTTTGCTGCACCATCTTGATGGGCTTGAAGCCAAGGGAATTGGCTAGCTTGTGTTAGAAGGGCTTGCCCTAATTGTGAGTGTGCAAGGTGAATGGAGTCCTCCACTGGCTAGGGGTGAAGGGGTGAAGTGAAAACTAACTAAAATTTTGATTGTTTGCTAATTATCTACTAATCCTAATTAATTAGATAATGGGCTCATAAACCTGATGGATTCTAGGCATGGCTCTGATACCATGTTGAAATTTGAGCATAATGATGAGCTATGATGGATCAAACACTAGAATCAACATCATTAACAAAGTGATTAGTAAATAATTAAGATGTAATTAGTGGGTAATTAACAAATAAATTAATGTAGGCATGGATACTCAAAAACCAGCAAATTCTCATTAGGGCTATGCCTCAATTTATAGAGTTTACATCAAGCATCAAATCCCATTGATTTCTCCATGATTCACTCCCAGAATATCTCCACCTCTTGCCTGATTCTCTCCACCTCTTCTCTTTTCCCTGAATATCTCCCAGAATAACTCCACACTCCTAAATTCTCTCATGCTACCCTTTATTCTCTCCCAGTATATTCTTCTCACCTTTTCACAGGTTCTTTTCACAATTACGTCTTCTCTTTTATAGCCTCTAACCAAGAGCTTGTTCCCACACACACCCTATTCACTTGTATATTTCAACAGTTTTAATCTTTATTTGTTGCTTACAATATAACATATATATTTATTAATCATGCAGTCTAGCTTTATTAATTTAGATGTCTTCAAGGAGAAGGAATATCAGTAATATTCACATAGTGGAGGTGTTTAACAAGAGAAATGATGAAGGTAACTGGATCCCTTATCAGTATAGTAAGTTAAATTGGATTTTAATGCGACCAAGTACTCGTGGCAATTTCAAGGTCAAGCTAAAAGATGTCACAAACCCAACAAGCAATGGAAAGGTAGAATCATAGAGTTCAGGAGACACACAAATGGTATGAGTACAATAACAGAGGCTTTCATTCAACATGTTTATCTACACAAATAGATTCGAGTACATCATGATAACTTCAGTGAAAGATATAAGCCTAATAGTAAGTTTATATCTCTGTGCTTTGCGTTCTTGTGCTTTGAGTCCATGGTTATTAGATAGAGTTTTAATACAAGCATGTTTGTTGCTTACAACTTTGTATCCATCCTGCTTGACTGGCACAATGTAGAATGTTTTAGTGGAAAGCTAAATGTTTTACATGCAAAGATAGGTGCCTTGATCTATGACAACAAGAGTGCAAGTTAATTGGCATCTTAGAATGTCTAATTTTATGATTCAGTGTATAATGTGGAGAGACATAGTTTGGAGTATATTCCACTACCACCATTATCTAGCCAGGAACGGTATAATCCTAGCTTAGACATGTCAGAAGTGTAATGAAAGGGGCTTGAGTTTGTACATAAGAAGAGGCTCATGGGCATGGTTATGGCCGGTCAAGTATGAGGCCCAATATTAATGAGTGTGAAATAGTAGGCTAGTATATAAGTGAATATTGTAACCATGGTCATAACATACTCTTATGAATGAAATCTTACTTCTTGGAGCTTCATTCATGATGCTTCTATGGCTATTTGGTACTCCATCTTGAGTGCATGTGGTACTCCATCATGAGAGTGCATGTGGTACTCCATTATGAGTGCAATCTTCTCTTTCTCTTTTCCCCATCATTACAAGAAGCATGTAGGGTAAAGATAAAAACTGATGTTTATGCTGCCATGAAACCATCCACAGGCTCTAGAGATGTGCATCTAAGTTGGTTTATACCATTTGGTTTGTTTGGATCCTGTGAAGTAGTTAAGAAAACTAAGATTACTTATCAATGCAAGTACCCATCTGAGGATTGGATGACTCAGTTTTTGGGTGAGTCATGGCATCTCAAGAGAACTCACCACGATGATATCATTGACTGCAGAATTACTGTGTCAGATGTTACCTTTAGGTAAGATTCCACTTATGTTGATTGTTAATGGTTTTTATTCATAAGTACTTCATTGTAAGACACTGATTGTTGATTGTTGAATGTTGAATGTTGATTTTATGTTTTTATGTTGGTTGTTGTTTGTTTTTTATGACAGGTACTTCATTGTAAGACAAACTTTGTGCATTCGCTTCAAGTATAGGGAGGTGGCGACTTCTACAAGGGGAGTGACTCAGCTTGGACCAAGACATGTGAGATAGCACACATTCAACACTCATTGATGTGGTTATTATTTGGGAGGGTCATGACCCTTTTAGCGTTAATGTGGCCCCTTAGTTTTCTGAGGAAAGAAATCCAACTTATATTATCCAATAATCCCCCTTGTAATTTCTATTTTAAGTTGGATGGTAGGAAGGTTGGGAGTCGAAGTGAACATTGCAAAACATGTAACGAGTGTGTTGCTCCACACATCCTTGAGATTATGGAGTCAATGTAATTCTTATTCTTCCAAGTGAATATAAGAAGTTGTTTCTCTAAAAGTGTTGTAAATTTAAAATTTCTTCATTTTCATAAAGTGTTGTGGTTTTTTAAGTCTATTGTGTTTCAAACCCTTTAATATGTAAGAAAATAATGATAAGTATAAGTAAGTACAAACATAAATATAAATATAAGTATGTATTTAAGTGCAAATAATAATATAATTAATTATGCTAGAAATATAAATATGTTTTTATGATTTGTTATATTTTAATGAAGTGTCATTAATTTTTAAGTCTATAGATATAAGTTTCAAAATAAATATAACTTTAAGTATATATTTAAGTGTAAATAATAATATAAATAACTATGTAAATAATATAATATAATAATAATATTATTATAATGTAACATGAAATAGAAGTATGATTCTCTCTCTAGTCTTTATCTCCTACAAACAAAAACTTGTCAATCCAAGCATTAAGTAAAATTACGCTAAAAGAGGTCTGCAACATATAGTATTTCAAGTGAACTAGCTGGCCAAACCTGTCGTCCACCACGGGTCTTGTACTCTTGTGACACATCCTCTCTCTCTCTCTCTCTCTCTCTCTCTCTCTCTCTCTCTCTCTCTCTGTCAACACAATGCATTACTTTGCTTCGTGGGAATTCTTGAGTGTGTGTGTGTGTGTGTGTGTGTGTGTGTGTGAGAGAGAGAGAGAGAGAGAGAGAGAGAGAGAGAGAGAACAGGCCAACAAATACAGGATGGCCCATCGGCCCCTTAATGCATTGTGTGTCAACACAATGCATTACTTTGCTTCGTGGGAATTCTTGAGTGTGTGTGTGTGTGTGAGAGAGAGAGAGAGAGAGAGAGAGAGAGAGAACAGGCCAACAAATACAGGATGGCCCATCGGCCCCTTGAGAGATGTTAATCGTAGATTAATCATCTTTAACTTGATTTTTAGATCAAACATGACAAAAGAGGCTCATGTGCATATACACATTGAATAATTATGCTTGTTGTACTTTCTTATATGTGTGCATGCATTTGTGTGTGTGTGTGTGTGTAAATGCAACCCAAGTGCTTTTAGCAAATCCTCTAGTCTCTCTTTCAAATAGTACTCATGCACACATGCACTTAATTCGTCCACATTCTCACATGATTTCTCTATCTATGTATCTTTCCACATATTACACACTTATAGAACTATGTGGATGATGCTACATTTCAACATACCTAACCTTTATTGACATACAATATTGTTGTCATCTAGCAAATGCACACAAATGAACCAATCTCTCTCTCTCTCTCTCTCTCTCTCTCTCTCTCTCTCTCTCTCTCTCACACACACACACACACACACACACACCCTTCATCTAAACTCTTAATGTTGCACCAATGATATTGAAAATAGTCCATTTAACTCTCTCCTCTTTATCTCTCTCTTCGCTGGGAAAATTTTCTATGCATACCCAGACCCTTAGATGTTGCTGTGTCAAGATAATGTTGAGAGAGAGAGAGAGAGAGAGCCACACACACACACTCACTCTCTTCTCTCTCAAATACTTACACATGTCAATCTCCTCTTGCAGCATTAGTTATGCACAATTTTTGGCCTCCCTCCTCTCTCTCTCTCTCTCTCTCAGATCACTTGAAGATTATAAGAGTGACATGAAAGCGAGACCAGTCAATGTGTCTTGGCATTTTTAGAGCTGTTCTCTAACTCTACTTTAATTTTATTTTAAAAAATCTCCTAAGCACAAAAAATTTTAAAGGCAGTCGAGCAGGAACATAAGCTGCCAATTAGAAAAAAACCATGATTAAGAAATGTGAAAGAGTTTACAGAACAAATATTTTAGATGTTTTTTCAACGTCCACATGACCACATCCCTCACTCCTATTTCATTGTCATTAGTCCCTTGATATTTATATTCCCTCCAAAGATGGCATAACTTACTTGGCATTGGCACGACTGAATCATGTTACTCCTTCTTTAATGAGCCTTGAAAGTTCCCCAAGCAAAAAATATGGGAGGAACACTAAGCCTTTTGGAGGTAGGCCAATAAAATTGCTCCTAGTAGAGAGAAACTGAGTAGTTTTCTTGAGTAGTACTGTGACGTGAAAATTTGATATCTTTCATTGTTGTCAATTTTGTGCATATTTTGATGGTTTCTCAATGGTAATAAGGTGGAAGCTTGTCCAAGAAGATTGCGGCGCCCACAATGGAATAACGGCGCGGTGATGCGGCGGCTTGGCGACTACCCCAATAACAGCATTCTAAATATAATGGTTTTACTTGATTTAGGGTGCACACATTGTAAATGCCACAAGTATGCTTGATAAATACTTTGGTATGGTAGATAGGCTAGTGATGTGGAAAATAAAAGTGGGCCTTCATGCTCACATGGATTTTTATTGTATTATTAATATGGTATTCACCATAAGGCTACAAGTTGGGGAGTGTGGAAGGCATGTGGAGGAGTGTGTGTAGGTGCATAATTGGGAAATATTCTTCTAGAATGCCTACATGGAAGAGGAGAATTTCGCCATGTGTAAGTGGGATCTCCACCTACATGCCACTTAGACTTGGCTATTATCTCATCACACTTTCAAAGTCAAAAAGTCTTCAATTTAATAATCAATAGAAGACTTAGCCTAAGAGGACAATTGATGGTGACATCTACCCTTATGTCACTGAAGGGTTGAAGATTTTTATGTTGTAGTTTGTAACAATGGAAGAGAGGGTGATTCTCCACCTATAAAAGGTGCCCTCCTCTCCCTTTCAAATCAAGGAAGGAGCCTCCTCAATTGAGCATTTTGTGTCATTGCCATTCTCTTATCTTTCAAACCCCTATTCAAACACTCTCTTTACATGTGAATGTCTCATTTAGCATTAGCTCCTCATGCTTAACCCAATTTTGGACCTCTTTGATGATTCATGATAAGTGGGATAAGGAGTTATTATCTTGGTGGGCTTGTGACTTCTCAAGGTAGCCCTTGCCTTATTGTCGCCCTCCTTTGGAGGTACCAATGGTTTTACCGGTAATGAGCATACGGAAAGACTTTGGGGACCATAGGTAAATCTTTACAATTGTCCGCTGAGCAATGTTAACCCTTACCCTCTAGCTTGAATCATGAAGGAGATGAAAGGCAAGAGGCTATGTGAAAATTGAGGTTTCATGCAAAGAGAGGGAAGTGCTCCTATAACGGACATGTGGTCGCGTAGGCATTGGGGATGGAGGTGCTAGAGTAAGCATCCTTACACAAACATGTTGGGAAAACTAGGGCCAACCTCCCACCACATTGGTGATCAAACTTGCGGACGAAAACTCTACAAAACCACTAGGCCTATTGCATTACCAAAAGGGAAAATTTTGTGGCATGACATTCCACCTCACATTTGTGGTCATGAACTTTTGTAACACCTCCTATAATGCCATCTTGGGTCGGCCCAAATCAATTCAATCTTCATCTTTTCAACATCCCCTGAGCTCAAGTACCAACCATCAACATCCAACTCTTCCTCTGCCACCATGACCCAAGGTGGGATTGCTTAAGAGCTTACGTGTATAATAGGTATGGGATGAAGAACATATGCCCCACCCTAATCAATTGGACCCTGGGCTTTAACGCTGAATATAGAAAAATTTTATAGAAATTGTTGTTGCTGGAAAGAACAAAAGGATCAGAATTTGTCTCAAGGGTGTTATATTGGACTTACAAAGTTGTTAATGAAAAGTTAAGCGTCGTCGATCTACCGCCTCGCCACCGCCGCCATGCCGCTACACAGTGCTCGATCGCTCTCTCACTCTCTCGCTCTCTCTCTCTCACACACACGCAGGAGAAGGAAACCAAGGAGATAAGGCAAGAGCACTCTTGTATTCACAACACATGAGAATGAGGGTTTTAGGGTTACATTTGACTCTTATAGGTGACTTTCACACATGGGCGCCCATACATGGCTGGCCGATCCTAACCCTTATCCTATTAATATTCAAGGTGCGCCTCTCATCGGAAATCACCCAATCCCTTTATCCTTAACATATGGTGCCGACAAGCTCGGCCCATGACTCAGAATATTTAAATTAATGACGTAAAACTTAGTACGTCTCAATGTCCATCATAGGTTAACAACCACTAACAAAGCTCGATGAACTTGGAGAAGGCATGCCAATGGGTGGCGCATCACTTGAGTTGACATTAGCCAAGGACTGACCAATGTTAGATGAATCGAGAGTGACGGGAACTAGAAGATGCATAATTAGGATGAAAGGGCCCTTGTTAAGAGGTTTGTGTCGATGTTGCTGCTCCCACACATAGTCTTCTTGATGCCTCCTTTTGCTTGGCTTCTTCCATGTTTGCATTGATGGCCTCCGGAGGTAGAGACAAATGGAGAAGTGCTCGTATTCCCGCAAAGTTTGATGGTTAACCGCTGTAGGCAAGAAAGACACCTTTCAAAACATGAGTGCACCCATGTGTTCCTTGTGACTTTTTCCATGTGTAGTGTGACTTCACACGGGTTGTGCCTCCTCGTTGAACTTCTCCACAAAACTTGCAAACCACACATTTTGTGCAAGATGTCTAATACTTGTGAATGAGCATTGAATCCCTCCCAAATGTCATGCATATTAGGCAATTTGCAAGGATGCATGATGGGGGCAGGGTTGGGACTTGGAATTTAAGGCTAAACATTTGAGGAAAAATCTTAAGCATGAAAATGCCCAAATTAATGAGAGATTGGGGGAGACAATGTGATTAGAGACTAGTGGGTATGAAATTTATGATTTTGGGAGTAGATCTTTTGGTATTTTCAAAATTTGGGAGAGAGAGAGAGAGAGAGAGAGAGAGGAAAGGGAAAGAAACAAGTTGGAAGAGAAGAGGAGAAAAGGGAAGGAGATGAGAAGAAAATAGAGAAAGATGAAAGGCAAGAAAAGGAGAAAAAGAGGAGGGAAGAAAAGGAGGGAAGAGGAGGGGTGGATTGTGGTGGAGAAGAGAGAAAGAGGAGAAGGGGAAAGGAAGATGAGGGAAGAGGAGGCACGGAGGAGAAGAAGCGAAGGAGTAGCAGGCTACTGGGAAGGCACTTGGGCACTAGGATGTGTGAACAAGCTCACATGAAGCAAACTGGAAGCAAACTGGGGGGCGAAATTGACAAGCGTAGCAAATGGACGAAATTGCATTTGCAAAAAAAATCCGTCGCCTATTTTTTTGACATGACTTTACATTTGGGTGAAATGCCGTTTTGATGGACACATTTTGTTTCGTTTCGTAACATTTTGTGCCAGAAACGTTTTGTGGCATTTAGACAGGGCGAAACATGTTTTTATGTTACTATGCTCCAAAGTACACCACAACTTCCCCCATCAAAGTTACTAGTGGTCAAGGGTTAAGGGTATAGTGCACTATAAAGGGGAACACACAACCACAACTTCCCCCATCAAAGTTACTAGATTGTAGTGGTCAAGGGTTAAGGGTATAGTGCACTATAAAGGGGAACACACAACCACAACAACCGTCACAGGATCCTTTATGCCATACCATTGCAAAAGGTCATATAATAACGTTATAACTATGCATTCTTTATGAAGGGTTAGAACAAAACCTTCAGAGGTGTCAAAAATGACAAAAGAACAAACTAAAGAAAATAATCCAAAACACTTCCCCCATCATAATAAACACATTAAAGCACGAACAAGACTAAGTTTTAAATAGCATGCAATCGCATTGAGTAACTAATTGTATTTATACACAAGGTGATTGTCATTTTTAAATGTATTTTGTATGTTGCATAGTTACACTTAATCGATAAAGTAGCACAAGGGACTACATCCTCACTTGAGACTTAACTATTTTAGTACAAAAAAACAAGCAAAAGAACACTTTCCCCATCACAAACACATTAAACAATGACCTAGGTTGTGTTCTAAATAGCAAGCAACTGCAATGAGTAACAATTACACAAGAAATCCAAAAGCAATTTGTGAGATCCCTGTTCCCACTGAGCAACGGATTCAGGATACTGGCAGCGGAAGTAACACATCATGCGCGGGTAGGGGTCTCACACTCGGGGCCTCGCCCACGAATATCCGGACAAGAGACTAATCCGTCGGTTTGTCCAAAACCGAAACCGGAAAAACTTCCTTTACCCGGAAAGCATGGGCGATTCCACCAGGATAACTCTTTACTCTAACGTAGTCAAGATCATTACGGATCAACTGATCTGACTGCACCTCTAACGGTACTTGGTCAAATCAAGGAAGAAACTTGCACTTGGATCATTGGGATCAACGCTTTTTTCCCCATCAAGAGGCACAGCCGTTGATTCCTATCCATAGAACAATTTCTATCCGGGATTTACTTCATCTATCGTAATAATAGAAATTAAATCTCGATTTACGGATCCATCAGTCCAGCCTAACCCCATCCGATCCCATGGGTTAGCCAACCGCCCAACCACTGTAGTGATGGGATCCAATTTTGGAATTTGGTTAGGTTTTGTCCCGGGTACCAAGGAAAAGAGTTCCAAGGCCCCCTAGCCGGAAGTTCATGCAAACATAGAACTAGCCACACCACTTACACACCCAATATGAAATTGCCTTTTTCTTAGCATCAACTAACTTTAAAACAATCCTTTAATGAAACCATAGTACCACTGATCATAATCTTCCAATTTATCCGGTTGATTCATAATTTCCCATCATTCCTTCATCAGACTATCTATGGCATCATTAGTAACTAGAACGCTCACCACATGTCCACACAGGGGCCTTTTCAATAGTTCCTAGCCCATAATACTCGGCAATATAATCACTTATAAAAATCAAGATGGACTCTCGTTGAAGATCAGCAAGATCAACCAACAGATCCATATAAAGAGCCATGGACTCATCCATTGAAGACCAGCAAGGTCAATCAACCAGATCCATGCCCGGTTTCACAAAACAACTCTTACTCCTTGTTCCAATATCTTCCTCGACGCACGCGTGGGTATCCTGGGCGACCCAGAGCCCGAGCACCGTATGGTCAGCACCCTCTAGGATCCTTCGCAGGTGACCTAGCGCTTCACTCATAGGCCGCTTCCTTGGTCCCTCATCCACCGTACCGGAAGCTCACCATTTAAATCGAACCGAGGCTGGTCAAGACCTCGGTCGACCTTGCTACGCGAGACGTCCTCCATTGACTCTCCGTCAGCAGTTGCAACTTTAACAGTTAGGTCTTCATGACCTTAATCCACAAGATGGTCAAAATGCTTCCCCAGCATTCTTGACATAAAACAGTCATTTACAAACAGTCACAAAATACAGTTTCTAAATCAAACTCTCGTCTTTCCACATTATCCCTCCTTAGTCCACATTACTTATTCCACATTCCATTCAATGTGTACTCATTCTCATCCATTTCCTCATATCGACGACACATTAATTCACATTCACATTCATACATCCACATTTACATGGATACATCCATTTTCACATCCTCATTTATACATCCACATCCCATATCCACATTCATACATACACATCCATATCCACATCCATACATCCACATTCACATCCACATTCACATTCACATCCACATTCACATCCTCATTGATACATCCACATCCACATCCATATTCACATCCATACATCCACATCTACATGCATACCTCCATTTTCACATCCACATCCCTTATCTACATTCATACATACACATCCATATCCACATCCATACATCCACATCCACATCCACATTCATATTCACATCCATATATCCACATCTACATGCATACATCCATTATCACGTCCTCATTCATACATCCACATCCACATACATACATACATCCACATCCACATTCCCATTCACATCTATACATCCACATCTACATCCACATACATACATACATCCACATCCACATTCCCATTCACATCTATACCTCCACATCTACATCCACATTCATATACATCCACATCCACATTCCCATTCACATCTATACATTCACATCTACATCCACATACATACATACATCCACATCCACATTCCCATTCACATTTATACATCCACATCTACATCCACATTCACATCTATGCATATACATCTTCATGCATACATCCATTTTCACATTCATACATCCACTTTCACATTCATACATCCATACTCCCATCTCCACATCCACACATCCACATACATACATCCATTTCCACATTCCCATTCATGTAACCCCATATGTCTTCACATCTAATCTTTTACATCACATCCATTCTCGCCCTATCACAACCCATATACATCCTATTCTATCACATACACTTCTTACCTCATCCCATACACATCTTATCACATCCTATCACTTTCCATACGCATCTTATCAATTCTTATCACATCTCATACACCTCTTATCACATCTTATCACATTTCATATCTTTTTTTTTTTTAAAAGAGAATTCTTATATTTGATATAAGATTTCTCTACACATTTATTTATACATAAATTCCATTTAAGGAGACTAACACTTTCGAGATTAAAATTAATCTTTTATGCATCTTCTTATGCATAAATTCAGTTTGGTAGGAAATTACACTTTTAGAATAAAAGAATTTCTCTTATGCATCTAAGTTAAGCATAAAATCCATTTATGAGAAAAATCACACTTTTAGTATAAAAAGAATATCTTTTATGCATACCTATATGTATGAAATCCAATATGATAAAAGTAACACTCTTACAATAAAATAATCAACTTTTATGCATACCTCTATGCATGAAATTCAATTATGATAAAAGTCACACTTTTATAATAAAATAATCAACTCTTATGCATACTTCTATGCATGAAAATTAAAAATGATAAAAGTAACACTTTTGATATAAAAAAATTTCTTTTATGCATACTTCTATGCATGAAAATTAAAAATGATAAAAGTAACACTTTTGATATAAAAATTTATCCATTATGCATACTTCTATGCATGAAATAAAAATGGTAAAAATAACACTTTTGATATAAAAACTTATCCTTTATGCATGATATTAAAATTCAATTTCTCCATGATTGTAATGAAATTCTTTCAATTAATCTAGGATGATAATTCCTAGAATATGGTAGGAAGTCCTCTTTTTATGCTTTGAATGAGATTATTTTATGCATAATTTTTATAAAAATTTTGCCATAGCTCCGCTGCTATGACTGATAAATCTCAATTTTTCTAAGGGATAATGCTTATCATTAAGGAAATAATTAAAATAATCTCTAATTGGATTATTAATCCATAATGGATTGAATCATTAATATACATAAACTAAAAGCATAGAAAAAAGCCATTAATTTGGCCTCAAGCATAGCTTAATCTTGGGTTAAGGAAAAGCTTTATGAAAAGCTTGATTTGGATTGAGAATGGGTCATGAGTATGACCATTTCTTGAGTGAGAGAGAGAATTTACATAAAAATCATTAGAATTTAAACATAAATGAAAATTAACTTCAATAGCATTATGTAACTCTTCACTACTATTCAAACTTCAATAGCATTTAAAAAAAACCATACCAATTAAACTTCTCAAGCTTGAGAGGGGTTGAGAAGAGAGAAACATTGAGAAATTATAGAAAGATCAATATTCACAATTTACCTTACAAATTGCTTGATTCTTTGTTCACGGTAGAGGCCCCCAACCAATCAATTGGTTAAGTATGTTGATGGAGCCACTAATGGGGATTGAAGAAAGAGGGAAGCTCCAAAAACTAGTGAATTATTAAATGAATTCACAGTTCTTGGCTTAGGTGGAGTAGAGTAACGATGCATAAACACTATATATTTTTCAACAAGGGGGAGGCTTCTATTTATAGGAAAAATTGAGCTCCTAACCAAACAAACTGATTCTAGAATTTTCTAAATCAGTTTGGTCAATATTTGACCATTTTTAGGTCAGTTAAGCTAACTTTTTGGAACTAGACTTAAATGAGGAGAGAGGAGAGATGAAATATCTCAATTTTTATGAGTTTAAAACTCATTCAAGCATGTGAAATATGCACCTCCTTTAAAGAACTCTCTTTCCTTACATATGTGTCATAATGGAATCATTTTAATATTGCTCATAGTTTTTTACTAATAAACCTTGTACATTTTCAACTCTTCATCTTATGTGAAATATGCACATCCTTTAAAGAACTCCCCTTCCTTACATATGTGTCATAATGGAATCATTTTAATATTGCTCATAGTTTTTTACTAATAAACCTTGTACATTTTCAACTCTTCATCTTATGTGAGCATTTACTCATTTTTGGGTATCTTCTTTTTTACAAATTGGATTTATCTACTCCCTACACATGGATTGATGCTATTGGCCCATAGGAACCTTAATTGGACCATAGTCTAAAGATTTCTGAAAATCTAGACCCTTAGACTAAGGTTCTTTATACTTATTTCCAATTAATTCCAATTGCACATTGGAAAATTCTTTTTGAATTTCTGTTTCAGGGGAACTCATCTGAATTATAAGAGATATTTTTCTATCCAAAAATATTCAAAATCTGAATATTCTCTCTCTAGAATATTTTCTCTCTCTAGGCTAAAATAGTTAGAAACAAGGTCTTTATATTTCTGAAGAGGGGTTGATTACAGGGGAAGATACTAGACATCAAAAAGGGGTTGGGAGAGGAATCTTACATTCTACCCCACTTAAGAAACACGAGATGCCCTCATCTCGCAAACTGGGGGTAATTTCGCAAGATGCACAAGTATGAGACTGAGAGAAAATTTTTTTTTTAATTAAGATTAACCACCAATTAAAAAAAAGTCTCAAGAGAGCAAGATTCAAGATAAGAACAAGATTTAAACTTTATTCATTCTCGGAACTTATACAGTAAGATAGAAGAACTCTTTACACTTCCATAAGCCCGTCCATCATATGATCACAAAAGCAGCACTCACAAGCTGGACAAGTATAAGGTAACTCATCTATGGGAATAATTCTGTTGGTTATTGCCGCACCTATCTCAGTGGTATGAGGTGATCTAACAAAAGGACCTCTGAGAGGTAAGCCAAAAACGGGGTAAAGGCATATCTTCTCATGAGGAAGAAAACACGCCAGTAAGAAGACCCGCTCAGAAAACCCAGGATGCCTTGATCTCATGACGCAGTAGTATTGGGGACCCAAACCCAAAGCTTCAATAACCATGGCCAAGCGGACATTGTTACGAAAGTACTGCTGACCCCAGGGTGTTACCCTAGTTATGTCTTGATAGGTCCGCCATTTTGTCTGCGCTACAGAAGTTCCCAAGTGAGGGAAAAGTGAGCGCTCATACTGCTCTATAAAATCTTTCTTCACAGACTCCCTTACGTCTTGAAGATGAGAAATCATCATGGATAAAACTAATTCTTGTTGCCAAGCCATGAAGGAGATTAAGAAAGAAAGAAGATCGATGGAAGTAAGATTACTGTGAACGACAAGTAAAAGTTGCGACTTATATAAAGGAAGGAGCTAGCGTAACTTAGAAGCCAACGGTAACTTGCCACTGAAGTTTTATCGTCTTTCCATGATTTGGGTTTGGCACATTTTTCTATAGAAGGCATTCAGAACTTTGAGATGAGGAGATAAAAGAAGTTCGTAAGCTAAATCACCTACTTTCTTTGGTCCACAATATCTGGGAGATAACTTCTTATACTTCCCAAGAGATAAAGAACTTCTTTTGGGCCGTACTCGAGACCAAAACCTTGATATCCAAAACATCGATTCTCACTTCTGAACTCGTTGTTCTGAATCCTTAAAACAGGTGGGACTCTTGAGAAGTATTCAGGAAAAAGGTTCTTCCTTTTTTAAACAGAATCTTTCTTTTATTTTAGAGAGAGAATAATTATAAGATCAGAAAGGGAGATTCTTACTCCTGTATACCTCTAAGGCTGGGGGAGGAATCTTACATTCTACCCCACTTAAAAGGTGCAAGATGTCCTCATCTCGCAAGTAGAGGACAACTTTTTTGCTTAAGATCCAATTTATTCTGGGGTTCCTTATATTCCGGTCAACCCAATAGAATATGGGGATAAATATCCCTTATATAGAATTCATCATTAAATAACAATTCATTGAAATCATATCATTCATATCTTTAACACGATAATGGTCCATTAGACCGAAAATTTCCTTCTGAACATTCCTCCACGGAATTTAAGTTAAGCAAGTTCTCAATTTGTCATCCCTTAACTTGATCTACCGTCTCAAGTATTAACAGTAGCAATTTGACAACATAATCCACTAATCTCATAGTGATTTGCTGAATCATTTTCATCATTTATCATTACAAGGACTCGTCCCAATCATCCACATTGTGGTTTTGCTCAGCTTATTACATTTCAACCCATTTTCAAGGATCATCATTTTTCAATCAGAATCCAAATCAATTCATCAGTTCCCAAACAGAATTAAAAATCATATCAACCACATTCAAAATCATCATCTGGATAGCATTAACGCTTATAATTTCAAGTCTTAGATTTACTCGTATATACTGTCGGTAAAGAGCTGCAGTTATACCCTCGGTATATACGGATAGTCATGATACTCGAAACTATAAGG
Source organism: Cibotium barometz (assembly GCF_041138505.1). NCBI lineage: Eukaryota > Viridiplantae > Streptophyta > Polypodiopsida > Cyatheales > Cibotiaceae > Cibotium > Cibotium barometz. The sequence continues at coordinate 32,870,843 of NC_141085.1, read as the reverse complement.
TAAATACCATCATGTCTAGGTCTCAAGCAAGTCAGGGTTCCATACAATTGCGGTACTTTCAATTGAAGACCCAATTACTAATTTACGAATTTCAATTTGAATTAACAATTTGTATGAATTATATCAAACAATTTCAACCTTTTTGTGCGTCTTGATAAACTTTTGACATAATTTGCTCCTCAGTTGATCTTATTGGAGATCTATGACTTAAGTCTGATAAATAGATTTTTCTTTATCCGATCGTCCGTAAAAAAAAAAACATTTGTATATTTATATACAAGTTGCAATAATTACATAGAGTGGCTCGGCTCCACAATTCAAAATCTCTTCGAGAGACGCATAAGACGACGGTACTGGGCCATAGTCATGCCCTGTTACATAAGTTCTCTAACTGCGAAGGGAGCTATTATTTTCTCCTTAGGGATAAATCGACTAAGGAGTCTATAAACTCGGCAAGCACGTCTGAAATTTTGAGGCGTTGAAAGATATAGAATGACACCATGCGTCATTTTCAGCTTTATCAAAATCATGGCCAATGAGAGGTTCTGCCTCAGCATTGCAACCGGTTATAAGAGGCGTGGATATATAGCCCTGCAACCCACTTATGCTGTTGTCTCTCCATTGGGTTAGGAAAATATAATTCCTCAAAATGGCGTGCGAGTCTTGCTCGGCTTGTTCGTGTTGAAGCGGAAGAGATGAGATGCTCGAAGGCAAATGCAATCATATCTTGAGACTGGGTGAGGTCGGGAATACCAGATAAATGGGGAACTTCCATCTATAAAAACAATTTCTTTGATTAAAATTTCTTCATTAAAGAAGCTTACGGAATGAAAATACATTATGAAAATGCTGTTTCTGAATTCTTATTACCAATTTCAGATAAGAATTTAATTATCTTTATTAGCTTTCAAAACCGCTCTGATACCAACTGTGAGATCCCTGTTCCCACTGAGCAACGGATTCAGGATACTGGCAGCGGAAGTAACACATCATGCGCGGGTAGGGGTCTCACACTCGGGGCCTCGCCCACGAATATCCGGACAAGAGACTAATCCGTCGGTTTGTCCAAAACCGAAACCGGAAAAACTTCCTTTACCCGGAAAGCATGGGCGATTCCACCAGGATAACTCTTTACTCTAACGTAGTCAAGATCATTACGGATCAACTGATCTGACTGCACCTCTAACGGTACTTGGTCAAATCAAGGAAGAAACTTGCACTTGGATCATTGGGATCAACGCTTTTTTCCCCATCAAGAGGCACAGCCGTTGATTCCTATCCATAGAACAATTTCTATCCGGGATTTACTTCATCTATCGTAATAATAGAAATTAAATCTCGATTTACGGATCCATCAGTCCAGCCTAACCCCATCCGATCCCATGGGTTAGCCAACCGCCCAACCACTGTAGTGATGGGATCCAATTTTGGAATTTGGTTAGGTTTTGTCCCGGGTACCAAGGAAAAGAGTTCCAAGGCCCCCTAGCCGGAAGTTCATGCAAACATAGAACTAGCCACACCACTTACACACCCAATATGAAATTGCCTTTTTCTTAGCATCAACTAACTTTAAAACAATCCTTTAATGAAACCATAGTACCACTGATCATAATCTTCCAATTTATCCGGTTGATTCATAATTTCCCATCATTCCTTCATCAGACTATCTATGGCATCATTAGTAACTAGAACGCTCACCACATGTCCACACAGGGGCCTTTTCAATAGTTCCTAGCCCATAATACTCGGCAATATAATCACTTATAAAAATCAAGATGGACTCTCGTTGAAGATCAGCAAGATCAACCAACAGATCCATATAAAGAGCCATGGACTCATCCATTGAAGACCAGCAAGGTCAATCAACCAGATCCATGCCCGGTTTCACAAAACAACTCTTACTCCTTGTTCCAATATCTTCCTCGACGCACGCGTGGGTATCCTGGGCGACCCAGAGCCCGAGCACCGTATGGTCAGCACCCTCTAGGATCCTTCGCAGGTGACCTAGCGCTTCACTCATAGGCCGCTTCCTTGGTCCCTCATCCACCGTACCGGAAGCTCACCATTTAAATCGAACCGAGGCTGGTCAAGACCTCGGTCGACCTTGCTACGCGAGACGTCCTCCATTGACTCTCCGTCAGCAGTTGCAACTTTAACAGTTAGGTCTTCATGACCTTAATCCACAAGATGGTCAAAATGCTTCCCCAGCATTCTTGACATAAAACAGTCATTTACAAACAGTCACAAAATACAGTTTCTAAATCAAACTCTCGTCTTTCCACATTATCCCTCCTTAGTCCACATTACTTATTCCACATTCCATTCAATGTGTACTCATTCTCATCCATTTCCTCATATCGACGACACATTAATTCACATTCACATTCATACATCCACATTTACATGGATACATCCATTTTCACATCCTCATTTATACATCCACATCCCATATCCACATTCATACATACACATCCATATCCACATCCATACATCCACATTCACATCCACATTCACATTCACATCCACATTCACATCCTCATTGATACATCCACATCCACATCCATATTCACATCCATACATCCACATCTACATGCATACCTCCATTTTCACATCCACATCCCTTATCTACATTCATACATACACATCCATATCCACATCCATACATCCACATCCACATCCACATTCATATTCACATCCATATATCCACATCTACATGCATACATCCATTATCACGTCCTCATTCATACATCCACATCCACATACATACATACATCCACATCCACATTCCCATTCACATCTATACATCCACATCTACATCCACATACATACATACATCCACATCCACATTCCCATTCACATCTATACCTCCACATCTACATCCACATTCATATACATCCACATCCACATTCCCATTCACATCTATACATTCACATCTACATCCACATACATACATACATCCACATCCACATTCCCATTCACATTTATACATCCACATCTACATCCACATTCACATCTATGCATATACATCTTCATGCATACATCCATTTTCACATTCATACATCCACTTTCACATTCATACATCCATACTCCCATCTCCACATCCACACATCCACATACATACATCCATTTCCACATTCCCATTCATGTAACCCCATATGTCTTCACATCTAATCTTTTACATCACATCCATTCTCGCCCTATCACAACCCATATACATCCTATTCTATCACATACACTTCTTACCTCATCCCATACACATCTTATCACATCCTATCACTTTCCATACGCATCTTATCAATTCTTATCACATCTCATACACCTCTTATCACATCTTATCACATTTCATATCTTTTTTTTTTAAAAAAGAGAATTCTTATATTTGATATAAGATTTCTCTACACATTTATTTATACATAAATTCCATTTAAGGAGACTAACACTTTCGAGATTAAAATTAATCTTTTATGCATCTTCTTATGCATAAATTCAGTTTGGTAGGAAATTACACTTTTAGAATAAAAGAATTTCTCTTATGCATCTAAGTTAAGCATAAAATCCATTTATGAGAAAAATCACACTTTTAGTATAAAAAGAATATCTTTTATGCATACCTATATGTATGAAATCCAATATGATAAAAGTAACACTCTTACAATAAAATAATCAACTTTTATGCATACCTCTATGCATGAAATTCAATTATGATAAAAGTCACACTTTTATAATAAAATAATCAACTCTTATGCATACTTCTATGCATGAAAATTAAAAATGATAAAAGTAACACTTTTGATATAAAAAAATTTCTTTTATGCATACTTCTATGCATGAAAATTAAAAATGATAAAAGTAACACTTTTGATATAAAAATTTATCCATTATGCATACTTCTATGCATGAAATAAAAATGGTAAAAATAACACTTTTGATATAAAAACTTATCCTTTATGCATGATATTAAAATTCAATTTCTCCATGATTGTAATGAAATTCTTTCAATTAATCTAGGATGATAATTCCTAGAATATGGTAGGAAGTCCTCTTTTTATGCTTTGAATGAGATTATTTTATGCATAATTTTTATAAAAATTTTGCCATAGCTCCGCTGCTATGACTGATAAATCTCAATTTTTCTAAGGGATAATGCTTATCATTAAGGAAATAATTAAAATAATCTCTAATTGGATTATTAATCCATAATGGATTGAATCATTAATATACATAAACTAAAAGCATAGAAAAAAGCCATTAATTTGGCCTCAAGCATAGCTTAATCTTGGGTTAAGGAAAAGCTTTATGAAAAGCTTGATTTGGATTGAGAATGGGTCATGAGTATGACCATTTCTTGAGTGAGAGAGAGAATTTACATAAAAATCATTAGAATTTAAACATAAATGAAAATTAACTTCAATAGCATTATGTAACTCTTCACTACTATTCAAACTTCAATAGCATTTAAAAAAAACCATACCAATTAAACTTCTCAAGCTTGAGAGGGGTTGAGAAGAGAGAAACATTGAGAAATTATAGAAAGATCAATATTCACAATTTACCTTACAAATTGCTTGATTCTTTGTTCACGGTAGAGGCCCCCAACCAATCAATTGGTTAAGTATGTTGATGGAGCCACTAATGGGGATTGAAGAAAGAGGGAAGCTCCAAAAACTAGTGAATTATTAAATGAATTCACAGTTCTTGGCTTAGGTGGAGTAGAGTAACGATGCATAAACACTATATATTTTTCAACAAGGGGGAGGCTTCTATTTATAGGAAAAATTGAGCTCCTAACCAAACAAACTGATTCTAGAATTTTCTAAATCAGTTTGGTCAATATTTGACCATTTTTAGGTCAGTTAAGCTAACTTTTTGGAACTAGACTTAAATGAGGAGAGAGGAGAGATGAAATATCTCAATTTTTATGAGTTTAAAACTCATTCAAGCATGTGAAATATGCACCTCCTTTAAAGAACTCTCTTTCCTTACATATGTGTCATAATGGAATCATTTTAATATTGCTCATAGTTTTTTACTAATAAACCTTGTACATTTTCAACTCTTCATCTTATGTGAAATATGCACATCCTTTAAAGAACTCCCCTTCCTTACATATGTGTCATAATGGAATCATTTTAATATTGCTCATAGTTTTTTACTAATAAACCTTGTACATTTTCAACTCTTCATCTTATGTGAGCATTTACTCATTTTTGGGTATCTTCTTTTTTACAAATTGGATTTATCTACTCCCTACACATGGATTGATGCTATTGGCCCATAGGAACCTTAATTGGACCATAGTCTAAAGATTTCTGAAAATCTAGACCCTTAGACTAAGGTTCTTTATACTTATTTCCAATTAATTCCAATTGCACATTGGAAAATTCTTTTTGAATTTCTGTTTCAGGGGAACTCATCTGAATTATAAGAGATATTTTTCTATCCAAAAATATTCAAAATCTGAATATTCTCTCTCTAGAATATTTTCTCTCTCTAGGCTAAAATAGTTAGAAACAAGGTCTTTATATTTCTGAAGAGGGGTTGATTACAGGGGAAGATACTAGACATCAAAAAGGGGTTGGGAGAGGAATCTTACACAATTGCCGCTAACAATTCCATCTTTTTTGCATTGAGTCGAGCTCTCCTAGAATAGACACGTATAATCATACAAGTGAATACTTTCAAGACCATGGGAGCATGTGATAAACTACCAAGAGTCTACACACTTCGCTTAACACTTGACTATTGTCACGTGTACATTGTCCTCAAGTGCCGCGTCGACATATTACTAAGTCGAGGACAAGTGTACATTCCTAGATTAGGGTTAGTCTAAGCCTAGGGATGAACTCTGGTGCTTTTGTGAGTCCACAAGTGGGACCTGCATGACCGGAATAATCCATTATAGTTAGGTATGCACAGTTGCATAACCCTCTTTGATGTGAAAAGTGTACATTGGTTGGTAAGGGGTATCTATCATCTAATGGGACACATAAGAACATCAACATGTAGCTTAGCCTAGAAGCATTGCATGTGAAAAGTTTGGTTTCAATCTGATTTCGTTAGGGCATTTGTGTGTGCATGTGCACATTCAAAACTCATGCATTTGCATGTGTTTGTTATAACTTGAACGTGGCTAAAAATTGAAAGGTTATTTACCAAGTTGGGAAAATATGACATTCTAGAAGCCTTAATAGGCTATATGAGGAGAGGGGTAGGGCTCTCATTCATAGAAGTCAGCCAACATAGCTAAGGAGTTCTCAAGTTAGGTGTGTCTACTCTTTACATTAACTAACCATGAAGGTGCTTAGGAAAGGAAGCCAGCATCAGGAAAGCAACTTGTGGGCGCCATCTCTGAGCGAGTCCATGGCCAAGTAGAGGAGGACAAAGGGAGGGCAAGGGTTGAGCATAGGGGGTCTGTTGGAGCAAGAATAGTGCAACGAAGAGGGTTGGATAGCGACAAAATCTTGGCATTTTTTTTGCATTTTCAAGCCATTTTTGGCTACATTTTTAAATGGATCTCATCGCGGATATCTTTTGCTAAGTGTTGGGAACCACAACTACCCACCAATAGGCCTCATCGCTCTTCAGTGAAAGGGGCTAAAATCTACGGTTTCAATAGCGTTTCATATCTACACTTTCTTCAAATGAAGGAGATAATTCAGGTATAAGTTTTACCTTTGGTAGATCTCATAAGGGAGTTATTATACCTTCAGCATAGTTGAGTTATTTTTGCATGGGCATTCTCTCTACATGGAGTGTTCACACTCTATCTCAAGTCTCTACAGTGTAATAAAGAAGAAAATACTTCTCCGCCAACGGGGAGGGGCCCTTAAGAGGGTTGATTGGGACCCCAACAGTGTGAATTATCTTTTTGTTTGTAATTTTTTCTTGCATGTGACTTCTCTCTTAAAACATTGTGCTAAAGGAAGCTAAAGAACTGAACTAAAACAAGGAACCAAGTCTCTAAGTTAAGAATTCTACAGAGTGTCAAATGCTTTCCAAGGTAATGTTACAACTATATACAAAATTCACATAGAGAAACAACCTTAGAAGATCAAAGAAGGACATTGGTGAGATAGATAAAGATACAAGTACTTAACTTTAGCATAAAAGGAGTTGCACGAGGTTCATGTGGACTTCAAAAAAGGATAAAGACCTTGTTAAGATGGTTGAAGCTAAACATAATTCAAAGTAAAGAGACATTTGTAGAAGTTTTTTCAATGCACAATAATCACTACATAAAAATGTAAATGTTGTACAATCACATCTCAAAAACTATTGAAAATAAAAAAACCAAACAAAGACAATGTGATACACTAAACTTAATAGCAAAAACCTTAAAACGTTAACCCAATATGAATGACGTATTAAAGACATTCCAGCTCACAATTATTCTTGTTGTAAATCATTAGTCTTTTATGGTGACACTTTTTAAAATAATTTATAAAATCTACTTTCATGCCAAAGGATGTGGAAGTTGAACTAGTTGTGATTTCTTAGTAACCGGCAAAACATGCTACAAGGATGTTGTTAAGGGGAGGACACGAATGATTGTAACCCCACACATCAGCCATATTAAAAAATAAATTTCTACATTAGCAAAACAAAATCTTGTTGAAGAAAGGTTAGTGGCACCACATGCCATTTTGGCCACAAACCCATTTATACATGAAGTATGGAAAAATTTTAATCAAGGTTAACATATTAAGTGTACCAACAAACACACACACACACACACACACACACACACACACACACACAACAAAGTACATGTTCACTACTCTGCCATAGGTATTACGTCATGGATGTTGGCCACCATACATATACCTTATGTATTTGGGTCACAAGCATCAATACACCTAATCTCACTAATTTAGTTGTGATTGTATATTTTAAGTATGTGATTGCCGCTTGTCTATGAAAGGTGCACCACGGGATTCTCCAACTTGTTGCTAGCATTTGACTAGCATGTTTGCACTAGCTTGGGTGCACTATTTTTGCCACAAGATCTTTTATGTTAGGCAATCCAAAGTGTGAACACTGTGGCCAAGTATAAAATCTAAGATGTAACCAAATTCTCTCATTCTCTAATGTGCCATCTATGTTGTTGAGATGTCAAGCTCAACATAAGCTGACACTCACGAGGCGCCTGCATGATTGTTCGACATTTACATCACTGGCAGGTTTGGTAGCTGGCACTGACATATCTTCGCTAGAGATTCTATAACTGGACTACAACAACTAGTCCATATCTACCCACTCCTCTTAGCGTGTTCACATTATGGACTTCTTGTATATACTCTATTAAGTCTGTTAGTCACTTTATCTTCTTTGTAGACCTCTTTTGTTGTGTGAAGAAAAAGAAGAATTTTTAGCCTCTCACCTTGTGTGTTCTCTTTTAGGGTTTGCGTGAGTGTGTGTGTGTGCTTGCAAGAGCTTAAGCTCTCTTCTCCCCTACATATTTTCTTGGTCTCAGAGCCTAGTTCATGCTAAGAGCTGAGCAGCAAGAAAGGGAAGCACAGGGAGCGGTATGAGGGTAAGAGCTTCATCTACTCTTTCCGCTTTGTGTTGGCTACTACACCCTTGTCGGGAGCTCTTCGGGAGGCACCGACAAATGAACACTGATTGAGGAGCTTTCTTTGCAGGAGCAGAGCTACAAGGCAACTATTTTGCCTGTTGGACTTAGCTTTTAGGGCCGAAAACGCATTTTGGGTGCGTCTGGACCTCCATTTTTCCGTTCACAAACATTTGCACGGTGGGCATTGTGGGTAAGTTTCAATTCTCTGCAGAAATCTATTTTTGGAATTGCTGGAAGGGCGATTGGTTGTGTAGAGATTGCTGGAAGGGCGATTGGTTGTGCAGAGATTGTGTACACTACAAAGAGGTCTCAAAGTTGCCATCATTGGGTGTATGTATGCAAATTGAGGTCACTGGTTGTGACAGCATGGGTGTATGCAAATTGAGGTCACTGGTTGTAACAGCATGGGTGTAGTATAGTACTACTGCAGAGAATACAACACTTTGTGTAGGTTAAACAAGAGTACTATTTTTGGTAAATTTTTATTTTGCAAAAAAGATGTTGAATGATGGAATAAGCCAGATTGTTGCAAAGAAGCTTGACAAGAACAAATTCCATGCTAGGAAGTTTAGATTAACAAATTTCCTGAAGGTGAACATGAGGAGGCACCGAAGATACCAGAGATTAATCCAACTACTGTAGATGTAAAAGAGTTCAAGGATTGGAATCAAGGAGTAAGGAAATTCATATATTGGCTTTCTATTAGTATGCAAGACACCATGATTGGGCATATATAGGATGCCAAGTCACCTAAAGAGGTATGGGACACCTTGGTGAAGTTGTATAAAACTAACACTAAGGCACGAAAGATTCACTTGAAGAATGAGCTTCAGACTATGGAGAAGAAGAATATGTTTGTGAATGATTATGCCTTGAAGATCAAGGGAATTCTCGAATCTCTCAATTGGTGTTTCTGTTGATGATGATGGTAAGGTGGAATTGTGTCTATGTGGTCTCAAGATCAATTATGAGTGTGATTGAGAGCCCACAAGTGCACGATGGCGAGACGATGATGAGGTTGAGCATTGGCATGTTATGCTTCTTTCACATGCTACATACGAGGACCCCCATTGACGGATGTGTACACAAGGTGAGTGACACATCTTGCCCTCATTAATGTTGAGCTTGCCATGGCATACTAGTTTGTGTGATTGTAGCATGCTTGTGTGCTCTCACGTGGCAGATTGGTGACAACCCATGACACACACTTAACATTTTTGGTGCCGTTTTTAGGGAATATCCCATCCGCTAAGCTTCATAATTCCTTGTATGCATCTTGTTAGTGGGTTTACACTAATGAGGGTTACTAACAAGGCAAAAAATTAGAATTGAGAAAAACCAAAATTGTTTTTATTCTTGATTTCTTTTGTCAATTTTCATTCTTGTTATGTTTTCCATTGTCTCTTGTTACGCCAACACGTTCAATTTTCATGTTGTTTTGGAAATTTTGCTCAATTTCTCGTTTTTTCTTTTCAATAATATTTCTTGATGGAGCCCTAAATTGGTGGATTTGGGTAAAATCAGCACAAGCATTGCCTTCATGGCATGCCAATTATGCTAATTAATTGTGTGTGCGCCTAAAATTTTGAATCTAACTTTGCATGATTTTGAAGCTTGGTTGTTCGAGGGATATTGTGCCTAAAAAATTCTGGTTTTTGCATGATAAAGGAGTGTCAAATCACTAAATTAGTGACTAATATGGGGAAATTAATGAAAATTGGCATCACCATTGTTTTAACAAATATCAAATTGAATGATTTCGTGGTGTGTACACACATTTTAAATTTATCTTGGCATAAATCAAGGTGTGGGATAGGAAAGAGGGTTTTGCCATGGAGTTTGCAAATTTTGCATAAAGAGCCTTCAAGTTTCCTGATTGAACATCTAATCATCGTAATATTCTCTCTCTCTCTCTCTCTCTCTCTCTCTCTCTCTCTCACACACACACACACACACACACACCTCTAACTAGAATCTACATCTCCTTCAATAGAGGTTGCCTCCCCTAAATGCTTTTTGATCTCTTGCTACCACAAGCTACCATGTAAACGTGCTTTCGGCATTTTGTTTGAGCTGCAGAGGCTGGGCAGAAGAGCCCCACTTTACAACAGTCTGAAGCTCCTATGGAATTATCTTGCAGAATTAACACTCTTAGAGTACGATTTTCTTCACTTATTGCCATAGATTAACTGTGAATCCTTACAAGATCAACCCTTGGATTCACTTGTAAGTGGACCAAGCCATCCATTCTCCTTCACTTTACATGAGTGTAGAGAAACCGTGCCCAATAACTATGGAGCTTTTACAAGTGCCCCACAATATCTAGCTTTGATCTCTATGCTTGGCACTGTAACAATGATGGACATGACCCCATAAACACCCTAAGTGAGCTCTCTCTCTCTCTCTCTCTCCCACCAGTCAGCCTACCCCCACAAGTGTCTTTTGCTCAACTAACTCTAGAGTTTAGAAATATTGTTCAAGCTCAATTGGCTGCTCTCTTGTAGCATTCTGATTATCTAGAGTTATTTCTAATCCCATAACCAAAGAAAAATATATTTAAAAAAAAGGGGTTAAAACACAAAGAATTGCGTAGGCAAAATAATGATTAGAATCCACTTTAATGTGTCAAGAATCGTCATCAGTTCTAAGTGTTGTTATCAAGGATCTAGAGTTATTTCTAATCCCAAAGAAAAATATATTTAAAAAAAAGGGGTTAAAACACAAAGAATTGCGTAGGCAAAATAATGATTAGAATCCACTTTAATGTGTCAAGAATCGTCATCAGTTCTAAGTGTTGTTATCAAGGATCTTGTTGGGTGAACATAGTCCATGCTACTCATGCACTTACACTCTGGGCATGTGCTAGGGTATAAGTTGTCATACACGGCTTCAGTCGAGCACGACACCTCACACACCACCACCACCACAGAATCCAGACCCTTTGTTGAGACTCACTTTAGCATGGTGCACGGGCCTAGGATTGCACCACGAAGTGATACGACCTCTAATTCCAACTCGAAGGAGAAATCAATTGATCAAACCAAAGAGAATCAACCCCAACCCAGACTGCATTTACCCAACCAAAACCCACCTTTAGCCAAGTGACTGCTCTCCTTAGGAGTGTTGCCTCTGCAGCCTTTCCCAATCCCACATGGAGTACGAACGATCTTGTTTAGGAAGGCATGGAAGTCAACTCTCCACCACAACCTACTAGCATGGCCACCGTCCCTCTTATAAGCATCCTAATCGACATGCAAAAAGATCCATCTAGTGGCTTGGTTTCAACATTTGCATTGACTCAACCCCTGAAAACATTACCCTCCCTGCCTGATGGTAGAACTCTTGCCGATGTGCAATAGCTAGAAGCTTATATCTAGGCTGCTAGGGAAAAGGAGATAGAATCCTTATGCAATGCAGAGTATAGACGAGCCTCCCTAACTTAGGTGCAACAACATTAGTTGGATAAAGTCAGGAAAATGTGCATCAAAACACAACGCTTGATAGCCTAAATACGAGCAGCCCCATTGTCTCTACATCTATTGAGGTCCCAGATGCATCTACCCTTTCACATAAACCTCGTGACTAAAAACTGGGACTATAACATCAAAACTGAGATAGGATCATTTGGAATGAGAGACTAAGCCAAGGTGTCCTTGTGCCTTCACAAGGTCCTATGTTAGTCATTGACACGCAAGTCGCCTTCCTTGTCTCAAATGGAGACCCCTTCAATAAGTCCACGGTGATCCATCATATGTTGTTTCACCTTGAGTTTTGATGAACTCAAGTACTGGCATACCCCAGTACAATCAAGAGCCTATCAATGCTAAACATTTCGCAACTTGGGAGAAACTTCTCACATCAAGCCCGCCACATTCATGCCTGATCCAGTTACATAGTATATTAGTCACTGACAACACCAATAGCCACCACCCAAGGTTTAGCATATATGCCATTGGCTAGTATCCACCCGTCACATTTGAACTATGATCACTTACACTCTAATGAAGCCATACCATCATTTGTACCTTAACAAGCACCACGAGCTATACCCACAACCCCTAAAAAACTTTACATGAACCCTCCCCATGTACCTTGTATGATGCCCGTACCCAGACCCATTCCACTAGGTTTTACTACACCATTCATATCATTGGGATGTGATGTTCTTCTCAGCATTGGAATTTAGGGATGGATCTCAAGCGAGCTTGGTGGAGCGAGCTTCGAGGGAGCTTCCTTTTTTTTCCCCAACCACCCACCTCCTCCCCCCTCCTCCCTGCTCCCCACTCCTCCCTTCCTCCTCCCATTTCCTCCAGTGGGGTCATCCACCGCCGATGGGTCTTCTCCTCCTCACCTCTCCCCTCCTCTCCACATCTGTCCTCCTCTATCCTCCCTCCTTTCCCCTCTCCTTCACGATATCTCTCCATCTCTCCCTCTCCCTCTCTCCCCGCCCCTCTCCCCCCTCATCCTTCACACCTTACTCTACCCCTTCTCTCTCTCTCTCTCTCTCTCTCTCTCTCTCTCTCTCTTCCCCCTATCTCTCCCTCATCTCCCTCCCCCCATCATCCTTCACTCCTTACTCTCCGTTTCCTTCCCTCCCACTCACTCCCTCCGTCTCTCATCAAATCCCTCTCTCCTCCCTACTCTCTCTCTCTCTCTCTCTCTCTCTCTCTCTCTCTCTCTCTCTCTCTCTCTCTCTCTCTACCATTTCTCTTCTTGTCTGCCCTCTCTCACACCCTACCTTCTCTCTCTCTCTCTCTCTCTCTCTCTCTCTCCCCCCTTTCTTTCTCCCCTCTCTCATTCATCACTCTGTCCCCCCTTTCAACCACCCCTCCCTCCCGCGTTTTTTCCTCCATCTCACTCTCATGCTCTATCACACTCCCTCTCTCTCCCTCCTCTCTTTCTCTATCCTTATTTCTCCCTCAATATCCATCACCCAACCTCTTTTCTTTGGCCAATCACCCACCTCCTCCCCCTTCCTGCTTGCTCCTCCCCTCTATGGTGGTTGTTCTTCTCCTCCCCCTCCTTTCTACCCGTTTTCCCTCTCTCCCCTCTCTCTCCCACCTCTCCCCCCTCTGATTCTTCACTCTCACTCTCTATTTTCCTACTCCCCCATCCACTCACTCAACATCTCCATCCCTCCCCACCTTTACCCCCTCATTTATGTCCCTCTCCTCCACCTCTCTTTGTCCCTCTAGCATTTACATATTTTCTAGCATTCATTGGTTATTTATTTGGATGTTTATTCATTTATTAAAATAATTATTTAATTTTTATATTCAATTCTAAGCTCCCAAAAACATATTTAAGAAACTAAAAGAGAATATAAAAAATCTTAAAAAATCTTGAAAATCTTTTTAAATACTAAGTAATTTTATAATAGTTTTTTCTCTATTCTTAGCTTATTGAGATTAAATATTTTTTTACACAAAGACTAAATTTTAACTCTTTTGTGAATTTTGACTCAAAATATAGAATAATTCCATTTAGAATAAGTCTTAATATAAATAAATAAGTATGTATATATATAGAGCCAACAATAACTTTTCCTAGTTACTTTTCCATTTTAAAAATTTTTCCACTCTTTAAGGTTTTTGGTATTTTATACTGCATATTTAATGTGTTTTTTTAAAACACATTAAATAAAGATATAAAGTAAATTTAAAAATCCCAAAACTAAAGGAAAACCTTTTGGATATTTTTAGATTATTTTTTAGAATTTTTTTAAAGGGTTTAACAATATTTCTTTAATTTTTAAGGTTTATTTTTTAACTTTTTAGTGCAAAATTTTAGAAAAACAATTTTAAAAATCTCAAAAAACATTAGGAAAATGAAAAAATTACAAATTTAAAGATAAACATTTCTTCTATTTTTCTACTCTTTTTCATAAATGTGTCGTGTATTTTTACCTATTTTTAATTTTTTTTTTATTTTTAAGCATAAGAGTTAAAAAAGAAATTAAAAAATATAATAAAAATAAAGGGAAGCGGGGGTGAGTAAGCTGATGCACCCATGGACTAGAAATTACTAACAGAGAAACTAGAATGGCATGGAAGACCACCCAGGGTTGGAAACACCATGTGGCTAGAAAGCATACATTGGAGTAGGCTATTTCGTGCCCCTAGGGCCTTCTTGAGCCACATAAAGCTTTCTTCTTGTCACAATAGGGTGTATGTTTCATGGAAAACTTGGTTAATGATGAAGGCTATGGTATCTCCTTCCCAACACACAGCACGTTGGAGTTATGGGGTAGGCATGCACTACAGGCCTCTATGGGTTAGGCATGCACTACAGGCCTCTATGGCATCTCATACACACCCTCTTATAGCCCTTTCAACTATTGCCTCCGTTGAATCATGAGGAGCGTTTGAAGGACTGGCAGGTCACTCCAACCTTATGGAAGACAAATTCCACTCATTCAGTTGTACCCAAGCTGACCAACACATGGTGAGGACACCTCACCGCCAATGCCTTGTAATGTGCACATTTTAACCTTCGTGTGAACAAATAAAACTAAGCCTTTCTTAATGCAAGTCCCTCCCATAAATGTTACCACATAGAAAGTATTCAATTAATAGAAGGTCTGTGTTCGAGCACTTGCTGTTGGCCCTGGAGTGGACATCCACAGCTGCTGCTATCACACAATCATAGGTCATTGCAATAGAGAAAGAATGCATGCAGCAGAGAGAACTGGCCGTCAAAAAGCTTTTGTCAGCATTCAGTTGTCATCGATTGGATGCCCTTGCTCATAGGCGAGGTGAACATGCCGGACAGATTTTCCCCATTCTTGGCCGCTGAGCTTGTAGCGGCTTACGCTATGCCACCACCTAGACACGTAAGTGAATTGCTAAAATGCTTTTCTAGATTTGTCAAGACCAACTAAAGAGACTGCCTCAGCATGTGAATGCATGGTTGGAATTGTTTAATTTTCTAATGCTTGATTGTTACTCATTGGCATGTGCACATGGACATGAATTGCAGATTTAAGATGATGATAACATATGTGGTTATTTTACTTAAATTGAATAACTTGGGTGCACCCGAGGGTAACAAACGTGGGGTTATGTGTTGGGGTAATTGCGGGATTCCTAAACCGCCGGGTAACAAACCTTGGATCGGGGATCGTGTTGGGGCAGCTGCTTAGGGGTCCGAACCAACCCCAAGCCAAGGCGGGGTTCCTTCTACTTGGCTTGGGTTCCTTCTAGGTTAGTAATGTCCAGAGTCTAGGGCCTGCTACTAGTGGTTGACCAGCGAGGCGTGAGGATGCCGACGCACTGGCTAGTAGACCTTAGGTGACGATGGCATGCTAACTAGATTGTAAACTTGGTACGCCGAGGGTAACGTAGTTGGCCGACCACTGAGGGCCTATTTAGGATAATGGTAGTCTGCAACTATGCCAACTTTTTGTAAAGCTTGTGATGGTTATATTTGATGTTATTTCTTCTTTAATAAATGATGTTGCTATTCTTTTAAGTGTTTGCATAGCATTAAGGGTAAAGGAACATGTGCTATAGTGGGAATCAATTAAGGAATTCTGGTCACAAACAATCTATAATAACCTTGTGGTAGGAGTAGAAACTCGTCGATATCTCTTAGCACGGAAAGCAGGTGGCCGGGTGGACTCGATTAGTCATAATTGTGATTAATATTTAGGAAAACTCTTATACGAAGGGGTACCTCTTGTGTATCCCCACGTCTAGAGAAGCCTTAGGATCAAGCAGGACCCCCTCCAACCTCGTAGCAGACTCCTTCCAAGTGAAGTCCTACCCTATCTGTGGAATCACAATAAAGGGAAAGACCTTACACCAATTCATACACATACTCCCCAAACATGCTGCAAATATGCACTAATGATGGGTGGGTGAATGTGTGTGTATGATTGACACTTTGTGTGTGTGTGTGTGTGTGGAGTGTGTGTAATGACATTGTATGTGTGCTTATGTTTAGGCCAGTTCACACACATGCTCCCCACCCACCCACGGTCTCAATCATATGAAAATATGTATACCCACACACTCCCCCCACACACAAGTGCACACACACACACACACTCCACATACACACGCATAGCACTTGTTCACAATATGGACACTTCAACACACACACACACACACACACACATTATGTCAATCATTTTATATACACACACTTGGAGTTCCATGCTCATACACCTCAATAAACACCTCGATAAACACACAATGTCTTGATGAACACAATCCACATACACACGCACATGGTATTGAACATACACATACTTCAACATACACACACACACACCCACACACACGCATACACATATAGTGTCAATCACATGCACACATGCATGTGCACACATCCCCACACACACCACTGCATGCACACACTCCAAATACACACACGCACACTCCCCACGTACACATGGAGTGAATATTGTGCATGCACACACACACACACACTCACATGTCTCCACAAACAAATGAACACACATTTCACATATACACTCAGATACTGTCAAGCATAGCACACATGCATGCACACCCACCCACCCACACACAACCCAAGCACATGCATAAAGGGGGAGATGGGAGGCGGTGGGAAGGGAGGGGAGGAAGAGAGGGGAGGAGGTTGATGATCAGTGATAGTCACAAAGGCGCTATATAATATCTCATTTGAAAGCTCATCCACCAAGGTTGCTCCATCAGTTCTCAAACATGGTACAAGGTCCAAAGTCTCCCAAAAGTTATCACAATTGTCATTGAATGCTGTGGGAAAAGCCGAATCCACAAAATAATGTCAAGAAAAAGGGACAATGGGCACTAAAGAAAGTTTGACCACTCTGTTTTCAAGAAAAAGCAAATCTTTGGCGATTTTGTGGAGATGAGATGTCTTTTCTCAAAATAGACGAGTCAAAAAGGTAAAGGGGATAAAATTTTCTCTTGAAAAAGGAAAAGAAGCTTAACATAATGAAAATACAATGAAAGAGAGGCACCTAACATGCATGAAGAAACTTCCCTTATCAGGGCAAGCCCCTTCTTCTCATTTATTGCATAGGGACATTCATAGAGGTTGCATGGGCAAGTCATGGACTTCAATGGGTCACCTGTTGCACACATAAAACTGAGTAATGTTGGCTCTTGTGTTGGAGGCGTGGTCAACAACCTATAAGGTGCATATAACACACATTTAGGAATTTTGGCACTTATTCAAGTGCCATTTTTAAAGGTCCTTACTAAATCTTGTACTATTTGAGGGCAAAAATGAATGTAAAGATAATATTTTAGTGGATGAAGTGGACACATTTTCTCTGCATGTTAATTGTAACTATATACTTTTTTTGTTATTTATTTATTTTCCCCTACAAGGTTGAACCTAAAGAAATTATTTCATGATCAAACTCAAGTGTGAGTCTCTAATATATAGAGCTACAATGTACGATGATGATTACTTTTATGCACAAACTTAAGTTTGAGGCTCAACGTGAATTAATGAACTTTTTGTCAATTAAAATTTTTTAAAGAATTAATCAAAGTCATCTCTTGATTAAAAAATAAAATTATTATTTTTAATAAAATAATTAATTTTTTAATTAATTAAAATAATATTTATATAAAAATATTAAATCTACCACCTATTAAATATTTATTTTCAAGGACATGTTATAGAGATATGTCATTTACGCATATAAAAAAATGCTCAAATTTCTTGCAGTATTAGCAGAACCATCTATCATAGTATGCACATCAAAGCATAAGCTTCTAATTAAACCAACATGAGAGCAACTTTCCTTGATTTGGTTTAAAAGTCAAATATTTATCAACACATCCTAAATTAAAATCACTTAAATAAAATTTTTTAATAACCATCTCATGACTTATGTGGTGTTGATAAACACCATTATAATAACTCCAAATCTTTGACAAGGAAAAATCAAATCATTTGATATTATTACATGGTTTAATCAAAGTCATACTTAGAATTAAACTCATCTTGACAAACTGATTATCTTCCAACATGCAATGAGCATGCAATATGTTCCCATTTTTTACATTAGTAACATATGGGTAAGAGTATAGCAACCTTGACACATGTGACAAGAGTCTGAGATACATATTGCTCAAGATCCATAGCTTTTATTAAAAACCTATGGATATGAGGAGGGCCACTTTTATTAAAAAGGATATGAGGAGGGCCACAAATACTCACACATGTACATTTGATGTACTTACAAACACGATAAATCGAAAGTATCTCAGATCATGTGATGTTAAGTATTAATGTGTAAACTTCCAAAAACTAGATACTTTGAACTCTCATGATGCATGAGTTCCAATATTATTACTTATGCAATCAGTTTAACTACATCATATATACTATAATTCTAGGAGAATTAATGTATTAAAATTTAAATCACAAGCTTAAATTAACATTATACAAGCATTGAATACATAGTTCTGAGAAAAATAAGCATTACAATTAGTAAAAGGAGCAAAGTTGAAATGATATTGAACTACAATATAGAGAACAGCAATGCATTTAATTAAAATTATAGTCCATAAACAATTCATCACCTACATAAATCTCTTCTATAGTTTCAAAACATATATGGCCATATGTATTTGACATTATTTACAATGGTACTTGTTTTAGACCAAGGAGATAACTTTGGGGCAAGAGTGTAGAAAACATTTGCTATTGATATATCCTACCACGTTGCCATAATCAATAATCTACATTGTCATTGATATATCCTGCCACATTGCCATCTCATACATCATTAATAATCTATACCATATCTTTGGTTACATGAGACCTTTGGATCCTCTTAGGAATTGAGTACTTTTTAAGCCATGATGAAATTCTACACAATTGTTTCCAATCTTTGTTATGACTACTTGCTATATCTATAATGTCGAATTGTAGTATTTCTTCAAATATGATTGTGCACAAACAATCCTTGGCCAACGCTAGGAATGGTTGAGGTCTTCACTTTTATATCAAGAAAATGATCAATTGGGATAGGAAACTTTGGTGTACGAAGAGGATTTCCTTCCATTATATATCTGCTCAAGCACGCTTCAAGAAACTTTGGTGGACGAAGAGGATTGCCTTCTATTATGTATCTACTCAAGCAGACTTCAAGAAATAGCTTCTACTTCTCTATTTCTGTAACAAGAAAGAAAAAAGACATTGTTAGAATTGAAACAGTCAAGAAGGTAGTCCATGAAACCATTGCCAATATTGGTGATTAATAAATCTTGTCATTTGTACCTTCATAAAATTAGAAGAAACCATATGTTTTTTGGAGTTGCCTTAAGAACTCCTTAGCAACATGTGGCTTGATTGTGGTACCTTTGTATCCTAGTTGTTGAGCAAGTAGCATAGCTTCCATACCTTTCATCTTAGCTATGTACGGAGATTTTGACCTTAAAATGTTTATTTGTGAAGGACTAAGTTCAATGCTATAACTATGGATCTTTCTCCTGTTAGAGCTTACACCTTGTGACTCTCTGCTATCAACTTCATCATTCTCCTTTAGGGAACATGCAATAGGAAGGCTTCCCGTGTTAAACCTCATTATTGACCATTGTTTATTTTGATCCTTCCATTCATGCACCACTTCTTCCACCAAATGGTATAAATCATGACCCTGGCACACTGGCCATTCTCCATACCGATTAGAGTCTATCAAATTGCGCACATCAGTAGCCTCATCAAGCTGCTGCAAGTAAGGTAGCAACTTGTCCGTTAGAACATTGTCACCATTGTCAATGTTAAATGTAGGAGGAAAAATACAATTTGATGGTGGGCTAACGCAACCCTTGTATGGTGAGTCATCGATCAAAACTGTTCTTTGTGCATCACATCCAAATACCTTTGCAATTTTAGCCAAAGGTTTGAACATGGCCTCGGCACTGGATTATCTGGACGATATAATTTTATCCTTCCATAGGTATAGCATCCCTCTTGGCTCCAAATCACAAAGAAAGGGAGTATTTCCCCTGCATGCTTTTGCAAAGCTTTCACCATACATATAACATTATGTTTCATTGCAGTTGACCAAATGCCTACATTGAACCTCCCAACGTCTTCAAAAATGTCATGCATCCAGGTCGAAGAACCATAAACATATTGCCACACGGCAAGGATATGTGTATTGGTGACTTGTACCAGCAACGCTTCAAGAGCAACCCATTCAAATCCAATATCACTGTTAACTTTGGCTTCTCCAAAGGTGCCAAAAAATTTGGATTATCATCAATGTTGCTTGCCATAGATTCGTCTAAATTTCTTGGTGGTACAGTTTTGATGAAGCTTGCTACTATGTCCATTTCTTTGCACTCTTGATTAAATTCTGTATAATTAAACATAAAGAATATTTTGTCAAATTCTATTTGTGTCTTATAATTCCTAGTACTTATAACTCTAGAACCATAACTTGTAGTAAAAGGTTAAGATTATATACAATCAAACATTGTTTTGTTAATTTTTATATATCTACTGCAATTCCTAGTACTTATAACTCAACTTATGACTCTAGAGCCTTAACTTGCAAGTTAAGGCATTGGCCATTGATACTATGAGTTATGGCCTCAAAGTCACAACAATAATTTATATTTGTTTACTAAAATTCCTAGTATCTATGGTTCTAGGCCTTTAATTTGGCCCATAATTATAGCCTCAAGGCCACTCCTCCCTCAACTGTATACAGTCGAGGGAGGAGTGTGACTGTATACAATCAAGTGCCATGAGTATATGTGACTGTATACAGTCACAAATACTCGTGGCACTTGACTATTTCTATATAGTGTATAGTTTTATTTACGCATATTTATAAATAATCCAATACCTTTTGTTTTTGACATTGTAGAATCATCTTCTATGTCTCCTTGGATGTTTTTGTTTTGGCAATTTCCAATTAGAAAGTCTTTATCTCCTTGAAGATCATAACTTGTTTTGTGTTCTTGCATGCCCTTGTCTTCACACTTTCCAAGCAATCTAGTAGATTTATTTACATTTAAATCCACTATATTGCTAGTTTGTAGAGTTTCTTTTGATTGATCTTGTTGCTGATCAGTATGGCATGGCGAGTGCAAATCATCTCCACCTATAAAAACACATGCGATTTTAACTTGAAAACCAAATTGAATATGTAATCTTGCTATATAAACATCTATTTTACTTAGTATATAACACCTATTTTGGTCTTTTGGTCATCTATTTTAGACAATGGTCACATAGTTTATTGTAAATCACCTTCACTATCTTTGAGAGTCCCCATCTTCTGTTCTTGAAAGTTTCTGAGAACACAATCTTTTTGATCTATAAAATAAAATTGATTTCAATGATGTATACATACCAAAACACAAGGTGAAACCATCAATGAAAGCATTAAACCATTACCATTAAGAAATAATCAAATAAGACATCACATTTGATAATTATTTATGTGACAAGTAATGTAAGAAACATTGCTTTTTAAGCTCAAAATTATGCTTTATCCTATATTATAATTCTTAATATGTACTAGGGTGTCTCATTTAGCTCAATTAAATTTTGAGCCTTTTTTTTGATATATTAACAAAATAGTTTATGTTCCACTAGAAACTTGATCTACATTATTCAACCCAAGAGATATACTCAAACTTAAGTTTGAGCCTCTCGATTACTTGATCTAAATTATTCAACTCAAGAGATATACTCAAACTTAAGTTTGAGCCCGATGTAAAACAAGAACAATTACGACATCTATAAAAAATAACCATGACCTTGATCTAAATTATTGAATCAAAGAGATATGCTCAAACATAAGTTTGAGTCTTATCCCATCATTGAAAAATAAGAATGATATGGTATCTCTAAAAAATAACCAATTAGTACAAGACCAAGTTATCACAAGGTTGTTTATAGAACATTTTCTAAAAAGAAAAAGATAATATTTATACATTCAATCTAATCAATTTCTTGTGCACGAATATAACAACTTTTGAAAAGTCAATGAACATTTTTAGGTTCAAAATGCACATTAATTGTCTTACATTTATTCAATATAGAGAATAGACACATTAAGGATGAGACATTAATTGTCCTACACTTATTCAATAGAGAGAATAGACACATTAAGGATGAGACATAGAGATTAAGATTTTTTCATACACTTAATCAATAGACAATAGACACATTAATGAATGAGACACAAAGATTTTTTCATACATTTAACATTAATCAAGACTTAATATTTGTCATATATGCATAAAAAAGGAAAATATTAATCAAGACTTAATATTTCATACATTAATCAAGACTTAATATTTCATACATTAATCAAGACTTAATATTAATCAAGACTTAATATTTCATACATTAATCAAGACTTAATATTTGTCATATATGCATAAAAAAGGAAAATATTGTTCAAAGTTAAAACCTCTAGCTTTACATGAAATAATCATGTTCATTTTAGGATCCACATCATTTAACTATCATTTTTTGCTTTCATAAATCCATACTCATCAATCACTATGTTTCCTAATGTGGATTGCATCTCTATATTTGTCATAAATGATTCAAATAGTAGTTTGTCTCCAGCTCTCTCAAGAGAATATAAGCTTCCTAATGGTCTGCATTGCCCAACTTCACAAAGTAGTTCTCCAATATGCAAACCTTGTTCTTGTGGTTGTCCTCCACCATTCGCTTGATCACAAACAACTTCAGCCTCTACCAACACATGACTTGGTCCATCTACAAATATTTTTTCACGAGCTCCCATTAATTATTTTTTATAGTATGTCTTGAAATTGATGAAAAAAGGAACAATAAGCACACCTTGCACATCTTTTCGTTCATAGGTTTTTTCTCTCTCCATGTAATTGTTCATAGGTTTTTTCTCTCTCTCATATCTTTTTGTTCATAGGCTTGAGTTCCTTGAGTTCAAGCCTCACCAATTTTAATATTGATTATGAGAACACAAAATAATGAACTTGATTGCAATATGAATCCCTTATACTTTGATCAAAAAATGACAACTCTTAAAAGATATACAAGCTTGAATGAGTTTTAAAAGATAACTTCATCACACTAAAATACATGAGATCTAAATATCATGTTTTTAGGCTCCTAATTTAGTTTTTTATCTAAAAAAGTATTGCTAGTGCTTTCATTCA
Organism: Cibotium barometz; assembly: GCF_041138505.1. Classification (NCBI taxonomy): domain Eukaryota; kingdom Viridiplantae; phylum Streptophyta; class Polypodiopsida; order Cyatheales; family Cibotiaceae; genus Cibotium; species Cibotium barometz. The sequence continues at coordinate 32,847,131 of NC_141085.1, read as the reverse complement.
TGGAGATCCATTGTATGGCATGCTCAATACCTTTTAGTGTTGATGTAATAGCATCACCTTCCTTATCTTCTTGGAAATCATGACTTCCTTCATCTAGTTGCTCCTTAGCTTGGGAAGCTATATATGATTCATTTCTTGATCTCCATCTATAAAACAAGACAATAAACATTAACTTGGATACAAATTTAAATGCATGACCTTAACATAGATACTAATTAACTTGGATACCATATACTTGCTCCTTAGCTTGGAAAGATAACTCTATATGATTCATTTCTTGATTTCCATCTACAAAACAACACAAGAAACATTAACTTGGATACCAATTACCTTCATCTTCTTGAAATTCATTATCATTCTCATTCCCATCTTCTTTTTGTTGATCATACAGTAAATCATCATCCCCTACTAATGCATCTATATCTACAATGTCTGCCTCATTAAGGTCGGGAGCCTCTATTTTCTCTTCAATTATTTCAACTTTTGCACACCACTCGGTTAGAGATGCATCTTGCTCTACCAAATTGGAGCATGTCACCTCCAATGATCTTGCCTCGGCATCATCCATAGTCATTGCAATACATTTTCTTTTTGTAAGGAGGCATTCCACAAGCACAACCCCTCCCGTCAATACATCAATGACATAGTTATGCTCTGTGCAAAGTCCCATGATGAGAGATCGAATAAACTCATGATCTTTGATATCACAACTGAATTTAACATTCTTATCCTTTTGTTGGCTTGAGGATGGACTCCATGAAATGTGCACTTTTTGAGCTTGGTTACGGATCTTGTCAATGCTTTCAAATGTGTCCACCTTACTTATGAAAAGAACCAAAACTGCAACTCCAAGGGTCCCACTTGTCCAACTTTTGGAGTCGCCTGAGTCATAGCTTCCTATTTCATAATGGAAATTTGAGACAACTTTGTCCACAGCTTCCAAAAGGGTACCAATGTGTGCAAAGTTTATGAACACAACAAGCACATATTCTAGTTCTGCATTAAGGTCATTCAACCCTTTAATCAAAACTTTGAAAGAATCCATAGTCCAAAAAGGGGAGGCCTTGTTTCGAAGGTGGACATCCAACACCGCTAGACCAAATGGAATATGAAGCACATTTCTACTAATCTCTCTGATCTTCTCCATGTCCATGCCAATTGTTGTGATGCTCCATGGAAGTGCTTGTTCTTTAGGAATGTGACTAGTTGCTTTTCTGTATAAGTAATGCAAGTAAGATATCACTGCCTTAGGTAGGGATGGGGTGACTTTTGTACGATTGAGCCTGTCTTTGACCCAGTCCATAGACCAAGAGCACAATTTATCATACTCCTTGTCTCCTATTTGGTATGTCTGGCAAATTTCATCCCAATTTTTTTGCATTGTTGTAAGGTCATAGTAGAATCCTACAATTGCTTCTTTAAGGACATGATCTGTTTTCATTTTCTTTCCCACTTCCTCCATGTCTTTAAAGTCACTCAGATTCTTTCCTTTCTTCAATAGCACTTTTCCTTCCATTATTTTAGCTTGAAGTGTCCTAACCTCATTTGGCAAAAGGCCAGCAATACACCTAAATAAGGTGGGTCCTAGTGCCACAGTGCCAGAAGCTTGCCTAAGTTGGCCACCCTTAAGAGTACTATCTCTCTTTATGTTATCAAAAGAGCTTATTTCTCCCTTTGTGTTTGGAATCTTTCCATGTGCATATTCATCCAAAATGAATTGCCAGTTCTTGAAGATATCATCCTCACAAAATAGAAGATGGCCATCTATCTTGTAAAATCCATGTTGAAGTGTATGCTCGGTTGTCTCCACAAAGTTCTGCAATAGTAATATGAAAATGTAGTTAGCAAGATATGTATTCACACTAACAATTATTAAGGACCATGAATAGTTTTAAAAAAGAGGTATGAGACACTTACCAGCCAATCATAGTGGTCTTTCTTTGTGACATTTACACCAGGTTTGGGTCTTTGTGGACGACCACATCCCAACCATTGGCCCCTTGCTTGAGTGAGCTGATCTAAGAACGGCTCCTTTTGCATGGACTTGGCAATAGAAATATTGGCATCCTTGGATATTAAAGTAGTCAACTTTGGAGGGCAATTAACTATGATGTTTGCCTTTCTGTATTGAAACTTCTGCTTCACAGCCTCCAGCTTTGGATTGTTGGATTTTTGCAACCGCTTTGCTGCACTAATCGAATGTTGACCAGAGATGATCCAGTAATGAGCATTATAGACATCTTCAAGACTCAAATCTTCTAGTGGCTTGTTTGTATTTGGATCATATGGCATCAAAATGGCCAAGATCTGCTCATGTTTTGGATGAGTGGCCATGTCATGTGTTATCAACCTCACCCAATCCAAATTGACCTTCCTGTAAACATATTGTAGGGGTGCAGGTTTACACTTTGCTACATCAATATTGAACACCTGTTGCATGCCAAATTTGTAATACTGATTTTGGTTTTCCAAATTGAACATTGCTTGTTCAGATTGCCGTTGAAGTGATAAAGGGACCACATCTTCTCCATCTAGATCTATGACGTCAATGTCCATTTCCATTGGATTGGCATCTTTTGTAGACACTAAAGCAAGGATGTTGCCACCATCTGCAGAGGTAGAGGATAGCACATTACCACTCTCTTCGGTGATTTTCTTTTTTGACCGTTGTTGAGATGCGCTTGTTTCTGAATACCTTTTAGCTTTTTTGATGGTTGTGACAGTTTTGCTTCTTGAAGTGAACTCTTATTTCCCATTTGTTTTGGAAATTTCTCTTTAGCAGTATCTTTAGCATCCTTTGAAGTGGTTTCTGGAAGTGGTCTCTTCTTTCCTACATGTTTCGGAGTATCTTTAGCATCCTTTGAATCTTGTGTGCTCTTCTTGGTAGATTTTTGTGATGTGGTAGAGACGTTGTGGTCCTTACCAATCTTTCCAGTGCCCCTCTTGGATATTGATGGAGTAGATGCAAGTAAGTAAGCCTTTGCCTTCATGAAACCTTTGACTAGTTGGGTGCAGTTCTCAAGTCCTAAAGACTCAAGTGAGTCATAGCAGTTGATCTTGAGACCAATCTTTCCAATACTCTTCTCCAATCCCTCCTTACTACCTTTCATATCAGAAAGATGTAAGCCGTTGAATGGAAGTGAAATCATATTAGCTGACTTCTCTCCAGCATTTGGAATCACAGTGAAGGTTATACAAGGGACACCTTCATCACTAGCATCTTCTACTGCATTTGCAATAATCCCCATGTCTCCGTAGTCTTCATCTAGTTTTGTCAAGTACAGGTGAATGTCACCTTTATACTCTGCCTCATAGTTGTAGGTGTCAATGAACCACTTGAGACCTTCTTCATTGCCCACCATGTCATACCTCTTTGCTATCTTGAGACGTGGAGGATTATATTTGGTTGGAGCACTCTCTAAGCAAAAGGTCTTCTTCTGTTGTGGCTCCATGTTTGCACTTGATAACAATTTTAACAACATGAGGAGAGCTTAAATAATAAAAATTTGATTGAAAATTAAAGAGTAAGTATCATTTTTAAAATAGCACATTTTTGTTGAGGCTCAAACTCAAGTTTGATCCTCTATAGGGCTAGTTGTGTTGTGTAGGACCATTCTTAGTGCACGTGTCTCTTGTGCATACAAGAATGGCCCTAAGGCCATTCTAGGATGCACAAGAGCATTGAGAATGGTCCCAGGTCCATTCTTGCATTGCACAAGAGCCCTAAGAATGACCCTCGGACCATTCTCAATGTGCATGTAACCGCCCCAGCGAGTTCAAATGGATCTTTACCTTGTGAGATTGAAGGTGGTTTTGTGGTCATGTGTCAAGTTTAAATCGCTCTTAACGTTCCAAATATAGGAACACCATCCTGCATGAGTGTTCCCTATATATTGTATAGTTCTAAAGCTTAAGGACCTAAATAAGGATTTCCCACTACTTTGAAAAAAATGTCCCACTTTCATGGCGAGTTCTAATGGCCCTTTACCTTCTAGGATTGAAGGTGATTTTGTGGTCTTGTGTCAAGTTCTAAGTTCTAACCGCTCTTTACATTCCAAATATAAGAACACCATCCTGCATGAGTGTCCAATATATATTGTATAGCTGTAAAACGCTTATGGATCTAAATAAGGATTTTTCAATACTTTGAGAAAAATGTCCCACTTTTGTGGGGCGAGTTCTAATGGCCCTTTGTCTTTTGGGATTGAAGGACCGCTCTTTACAATATTGGATGTATAGGAGTATTAAGAATGGTCCTAGGACCATTCTTGCATGCACAAGAGCACCAAGAATGGTCATAGGGTCATTCTTGGATCTCTTGTACATGCAAGAATGGCCCCAAGACCATTCTTGCATGGTCAAGGCCATTGTTTCATGATAGAATGGCCTTGGGACCACTCTAAATGCTATTGAGCATGCTAGAATGGCCCTAGAACGATGCTAAATTGGCCCTAAGACCATTATTGAGCATGCAAGAATAGCCCTATAGGGACATTTTTGATACCTCAATAATGGTACTAGATCCTTAAGAATGGTGTCAAGGCCAATCTAGCATGACCCTAGGACTATTCTAGCATGCTCAACAACATTAAAAGTGGCCCAAAGGCCGTTCTAGCATGAAACAATGGCATTGGGCATGCAAGAATAGCCCTAGGACCAGTGTTGCATGCCCAAGGCCATTGTTACATGCTATAATGGCCTTTGGAATGGCCCCAAAACCATTCTTTTCATGCACAAGAGTAGCGAGATTGGCCCAAGGGCCATTCTTGCATGCTCAATAATGGTACTAGATCCTCAATAATGGCCTCTGGGCCCATCTAGCATGACTCTACTACCATTCTAGCATGCTCAAAATCATAATTACATAACAAAGCTCTAGCGTATGCAAGAATGGTCTTAGGGCCATTCTCAATGCTTGGTGCTTTTTGCACATGCAAGAATGGTCCTAGGGCCATTCTGAAAGCTTGGTGCTCTTGCACATGGGGCCATTCTCAAATCCCTTGTACATCCAAGAATGGCCCTAAGGCCATTCTTAATGCCGTTCTACATTCAAGAATGACCCTTGTGCATCATTCATGGTGTTCATATGCATCCAAGAATGATCCTAGGACAGTGCAATCCCTTGATTAGAAGTCAAATGTACAGTGCAATCCCTTGATGTGCTCCCCCCCACAAGCATGAGTAAATTGATTTACAGTGCAACCATTTAAGGGCTGGGAACCCGTTACATCATAATAATTTGAAATTTACATCCACATATAAAGATAATATGCGGCTCTGGCAAGTTTAGGAAATTCCTGATGTGAGGTTACTTGACGAGGCCACACTCCTTGCCTTTGGCTTCTTTGCTCCTTCGACACACTATCTCCATCTTCGTGTTCCATGACTCGAACCAACACCACAAACATCCGCACTATTGCACCACATCTGGGACGCAGCAACCATCTCCGATTTGCATTAATGTCGCACAAAAGGCCGCACACGACCGCATCATCAAAAAATCAGAGCACTGTTTGCACCCTTTAAAATGAATGATGTGCGTCTTGCTGAAAATGTGTGGTTAGATTCTGAAGAACCGCAGTCCGCTCCCGTCAATGCTAGTGTCACAGCATCGCATAACGGCACCACCAGCACCGTTACCGCAATTTGCAACAACCGCAAACCGTAGCCGGAACCCATGCAATCTGCGGCGTCAAACTGCTGCTCCGATTTTTGCTGCTCCGTGGCCACTACAGACTCGGCAACACTCCGCAATAGTGTTCCGCCTTGTTAATCCTGACATTTCGCTCATTGGACTTGCGGTCAAGCTCTGTGAAGAGATTCTTCACATGCAGGATCTGATCAACGGCTCCCTTTGAGAATAGATTCTCTATATTTTCGAGCTTTTGCATGCAATCTCTTGCCAGACTGCGGCCTGCTGGGTCATCCAAGATGTCTTGTTCTTGGTCATCCACCAAGATGTCTTGTTCTTGTGTGGTTAGATTCTGAAGAACCGCAGTCCGCTCCCGTCAATGCTAGTGTCACAGCATCACATAACGGCACCACCAGCACCGTTACCGCAATTTGCAACAACCGCAAACCGTAGTCGGAACCCATGCAATCTGTGGCGTCAAACTGCTACTCCGATTTTTGGTGCTCCGTGGCCACTCCAGACTCGGCAACGCCCCGCAATAGTGTTCTGCCTTGTTAATCCTGACATTTCGCTCGTTGGACTTACGGTCAAGCTCTGTGAAGAGATTCTTCACATGCAGGATCTGATCAACGGCTCCCTTTGAGAACACATTCTCTATATTTTCAAGCTTTTGCATGCGATCTCCTGCCAGACTGCGGCCTGCTGGGTCATCCAAGATGTCTTGTTCTTGTGCATCCCTCAGGTAAACCATGGAGTTGAGAACGCTTCGGAACAGAGATCCGCACACCCTTGCGGCCTCCCAGTTGGAATGCGAAGAAAACCACAGTATGCTCATGGCTTGCTAGGTGCCCATGTGCTCCGCCAGCCGTCTTCTCCAAGAGGGGAATTCGATTGATTGTGGTTGCCAAGTGTAGAGGGGCAAGAACCCTCTACGAGACTATGCTCACACACAGATATAAAGATGATATTACACTGAGATTGTAAGAGATAGCAAACACGTGAGAGAGATGACAGTTATCCACACATCCCAAGACATAATTGTATTAAGAGAATGAGCAATCGCTGATTAATACATGAGAGAGGGTATTCTTTTATAGCTATTGTGCACACCTATTCATATCCCCGAATAGCCACTCCTGCATGCCCCTTGAGATCTCCACTTATGCTAAGGTATGTTCCCACAATGTGGTTGCGGTATAACCTGCATACAAGGCTCAAACTTGAGTTTGAGCCTGTCTTACACTTGTGTGTGTCAAGGACATTTCTTTTCTTCTATTTAAACTATCTCTCTCATTCACACATGACCAAAGTGAGCAAGTTTGTGTGTGTCAAGGCCATGTGTCTTGAGGCTCAAACTCAAGTTTGAGCCTCTCTTTGAGTTTGAGCCTCTACTTGTGTGTGTCAAGGACATTTCTTTTCTTCTATTTAAACTATCTCTCTCATTCACACATGACCAAAGTGAGCATGGTAAAAAATAAACTACTTAGCCACACACCACTTCTTTTCTTCTATTTCAAGATTTCTCTACTTGTGTGTGTCAAGGCCATGTGTCTTGAGGCTCAAACTCAAGTTTGAGCCTCTCTTTGAGTTTGAGCCTCTCTTCCAATGCTTGAGTTGATGGGAAGTTTTATGAGGCTCAAACTTGAGTTTGAGCCTGTCTTACACTTGTGTGTGTCAAGGACATTTCTTTTCTTCTATTTAAACTATCTCTCTCATTCACACATGACCAAAGTGAGCAAGTTTGTGTGTGTCAAGGCCATGTGTCTTGAGTCTCAAACTCAAGTTTGAGCCTCTCTTTGAGTTTGAGCCTCTACTTGTGTGTGTCAAGGACATTTCTTTTCTTCTATTTAAACTATCTCTCTCATTCATACATGACCAAAGTGAGCATGGTAAAAAATAAACTACTTAGCCACACACCACTTCTTTTCTTCTATTTCAAGATTTCTCTACTTGTGTGTGTCAAGGCCATGTGTCTTGAGGCTCAAACTCAAGTTTGAGCCTCTCTTTGAGTTTGAGCCTCTCTTCCAATGCTTGAGTTGATGGGAAGTCTTATGAGGCTCAAACTTGAGTTTGAGCCTGTCTTACACTTGTGTGTGTCAAGGACATTTCTTTTCTTCTAACTATCTCTCTCATTCACACATGACCAAAGTGAGCAAGTTTTTGTGTGTCAAGGCCATGTGTCTTGAGGCTCAAACTTGAGTTTGAGCCTCTACTTGTGTGTGTCAAAGGACATTTCTTTTCTTCTATTTAAACTATCTCTCTCATTCACACATGACCAAAGTGAGCATGGTAAAAAATAAACTACTTAGCCACACACCACTTCTTTTCTTCTATTTCAAGATTTCTCTATTTGTGTGTGTCAAGGCCATGTGTCTTGAGGCTCAAACTCAAGTTTGAGCCTCTCTTCCAATGCTTGAGTTGATGGGAAGTCTTATGAGGCTCAAACTTGAGTTTGAGCCTGTCTTACACTTGTGTGTGTCAAGGACATTTCTTTTCTTCTATTTAAACTATCTCTATCATTCACACATGACCAAAGTGAGCAAGTTTGTGTGTGTCAAGGCCATGTGTCTTGAGGCTCAAACTCAAGTTTGAGCCTCTCTTTGAGTTTGAGCCTCTACTTGTGTGTGTCAAGGCGATGTGTCTTGAGGCTCAAACTCAAGTTTGAGCCTCTCTTTGAGTTTGAGCCTCTCTTCCAATGCTTGAGTTGATGGGAAGTCTTATGAGGCTCAAACTTGAGTTTGAGCCTGTCTTACACTTTTGTGTGTCAAGGACATTTCTTTTCTTCTATTTAAACTCTCTCTCTCATTCACACATGACCAAAGTGAGCATGGTAAAAAATAAACTACTTAGCCACACACCACTTCTTTTCTTCTATTTCAAGAGAAATCTCTTACCTCCCAAACCGGTGCACCACAATCAAGCAAAGAGCTATTGTTTCAATGGCTGAGAAGTTGATAAGCCCCTAACCTGCTTCATTTGCAACAAAAACCATTGAGATAAGAGAAGAAACATAGTGCATGCATAAAGGTAAGCAATTTCTCATTCACTATGTATATTTTTTGTTATTATATGTATGTTAGATAATGAGATATAAAGAATAGAGAGAGAGGACTGTGTGAGAGAGTGGATTTAGTTTTGCGAGATAAAGAATAGAGAGAGAGGACCGTGTGTGTGATAGAGTGCTTTTAGTTTTGAGAAGCATTACCTTAGCAAACCTTAGAAGCAAACCTTAGCAAACCTTAGCAAACCTTAGCACGTGTTCAAAGAGAGATGTGAGCTGCAGGTGAGCTATAGTGCGGCTTCAAAGGTGGCTTCAAGGTGAGCTTTAGTGGTGGCTTCAAGGCTTACAACCTCTTACAACTTCAGGGTGGCTTCCTCTAGCTACAAGGTCGGCAGCAAGGCTTCCTCTAGCTACAAGGTCGGCAGCAAGGCAGCAAGGCAGCGTAAGCAGCAAGGCCGGCAGCGTAAGCAATGGTGTAAGCAGCAATGGTGTAAGCAAGGCCGGCAGCGTAAGCAATGGTGTAAGCAGCAAGGCCGGCAGCAAGGCAGCGTAAGCAATGGTGTAAGCAGCAGCGTAAGCAGCAAAGAAGCGTAAGCAACGGCACAAGCAACGGCAGCGTAAGCAACGGCACAAGCAACGGCACAAGCAATGGTGTAAGCAGCGTAAGCAATGGCACAAGCAACGATAGTGTAAGCAACAGCAGCGTAAGAACCGTAAGCAACAGCAGCGTAAGCAAAGAAGCGTAAGCAAGGGCGAGGGCGGCAGTACAAGGGTAAGGTGAATTTTTTGAAAAAATAAGGCCTCTCATTTTCAGCATTCTCCATCTTTAATGCATTCAATACCTTTAATGCAATCAATTTCATATGAATTGAATTTTGAACCATATGAATTGACATATATATAATATACATAACCCATCATGTATATACATATAAAAAACACACTTATAACACTATAATGCACACGTACACACATATAACACTATAACACACACGCACACACATGCACATACACACGTACGTGCACACACATATAGGTGTTCATAACTATACGTACATACGCACATGAGTACATGCATAAACACACATATACACATAATTATAGTTATATATATTAATATATATAGGTATATATATATATAGTTATAATTATAGTTATAGTTATAGTTATATATATATATTTATTTATTTATAGTTATAGTAATAGATATATATGCGAATATTTTTCAAAAAAAGGGCAAGTGAATTAATAAAAAAGGGAGAATCCGATACATAGACCATGTGTCAACACGTGCTTAGTGGTTTCCTATTGGCTTGGTACACCGTTTTGCATGCGAGCATGATGCCAGAAATACCTCTCTTTCCTTCGTGTCGCCGGGTGAGGGGGGTCTCTTCCATGGCTGGAGGCCTCTCTATTCTCTCTGCGCAGCAGTTTGGGAGGCTCTTCCTCCTGCCGCTTGCTTTCCTTCCTGTCGCTGGGTGTGGGGGGTCTCTTCCGTGGGCTGGAGGCCTCTCTATTCTCTTTGCGCAGCAGTTTGGGAGGCTCTTCCTCCTGCTGGCAGGGGCTACTCGGATTTCTACACTCTGGCTTGCAAATATTAATATAGATTAAAATCATAGTTATTTAAAAAAGTAACATTTATATTATGGCTCAATCTCAGGTTTAAACCTCCTGAGATTGAGCCTCCATTTAAGAAACATGAAAGTATATATTAAAATTATAAAAAGAATATAACACACACACACACACACATAGTTATAGTTATACATATTAATATATATAGGTATAGATATGTATATTAATATGAATATAGATGTAGATATGTATATTAATATGAATCTAGATCTATATATATATATATATATATATATATATATGAATGGTTGTCCATGGTGCTTCGGCTTAGTCTTAGGTTTGAGGCTCGATCTTAAGTTTAAGCATCCCTTCAAGAAACATGGAAGTCAATGTTAGGGAGCATATGGTTGGTGATCCAACGAAGCCATAAAGTGTGAGTCCCAAGCTTGGGCTCAATCTTAGGTTTGAGGCTCAATCTCAAGTTTGAGTCCATGGTGCTTTGGCTGAGTCTTAGGTTTGAGGCTCGATCTCAAGTTTGAGCATCCCTTCAAGAAACATGGAAGTTAAGATTGAGGAGCATACATAACGTTTAAGTCCCAGGCTTGGGCTCAATCTTAAGTTTGAGTCCCAGGCTTGGGCTCAATCTTAAGGTTGAGTCCCAAGCTTGGGCTCAATCTTAGTCTTAAGTTTAAGCCTCTCTTAATTGTGTATGTAATGTCTCTTAAGGCTCAATCTCATCTGCAAGCCATGTCAATCTTAGGTTTGAGTCCCGGGCTTGGGCTCAATCTTAGTCTTGAGTTTCAGCCTCTCTTAATTGTGTGTGTAATGTCTCTTGAGGCCCAATCTCATGTGCAAGCTATGTCAATCTTAGGTTTGAGTCCCAGGCTTGGGCTCAATCTTAGGTTTGAGTCGCAGGCTTGAGCTCAATATTAAGTTTGAGTCCCAAGCTTGGACTCAATTTTAGTCTTGAGTTTGAGCCTCTCTTAATTGTGTGTGTAATGTCTCTTGAGGAGCATACGTAATATTTAAGTCCCAGGCTTGGGCTCAATCTTAAGTTTGAGTCCTAGGTTTGGGCTCAATCTTAAGGTTGAGTCCCAAGCTTGGGCTCAATCTTAGTCTTAAGTTTAAGCCTCTCTTAATTGTGGTTGTAGTGTCTCTTGAGGCCCAATCTCATTTGCAAGCCATGTCAATCTTAGGTTTGAGTCCTGGGCTTGGGCTCAATCTTAGTCTTGAGTTTCAGCCTCTCTTAATTGTGTGTGTAATGTCTCTTAAGGCCCAATCTCATGTGCAAGCTATGTTAATCTTAGGTTTAAGTCCTGGGCTTGGGCTCAATCTTAGTCTTGAGTTTCAGCCTCTCCTAATTGTGTGTGGCCCAATCTCATGTGCAAGCTATGTCAATCTTAGGTTTAAGTCCCAGGCTTGGGCTCAATCTTAGGTTTGAGTCCCAGGCTTGGGCTCAATCTTAGGTTTGAGTCGCAGAACAATACGCGTAGCAACAACTTCAATGCTAATATTTGATGAGGCCATCACAAAGAATATGGAGAGTTGTGGGTGGTGGACTCTACTAAGAAGGCTTAGCTAAATGGTGGTTAACAAAGTTCTATGGAGGATATCTCTATAATTATAGTAGTGGACTCTACTTGTGCACCAAACAAAAAAAAATTCACCTTTCTTTTTTAATGTCAATAATAAAGGTATCTTCCCTCAAAATCCTACACCCCAATAATGAAGGCATCTTTTTATACTTTTTTTGGAAAAGAGCGAGTATGTAGTTTTTTTTGTACATCCCATTTTAGATAAGGATTCATGTGCTTCATATGCATAGGTGCTCCTAACACAAATACCATTTATTGCATGCACTTCAAGAGTATTGCATGTCTATATATGCATGCACATGTCGTTGGCATGTGACTTCATGGCATTACTTCATGTCATAATAAAAACAATGAACGATACAAAATTGAAAAGGATAATATTGTAGCCAATTGTGGGAAAAAGATAATGTTATTCTCCAAAAGAAATTACATCGAGATCACATACTGTTTCTTAAAAACAACAAACAACTTAAATTTGACAAAGTGATTAATAAAAATGACAAGGCAAATTATAGTTAAAAGAAGAATTTATTCCATAAAGGTTGTCACATCATCCTTACATATTGTTTACTAAAGACAACATGACTGTCTCACATAACTACATAAGGGTTGTTCCTACAACTAAGTACTAACTATAGCATTCAAGAATGTAGTATCAAGACATCCATATGTTGATGCTATCCTATTGAATTCAATGAGGATAGCAAGGGGGAGGTCCTCAATAGGTAAGGGAACATACACATTATTAGAATATATGTCTTAAATCTCTTTGACTTAGGATGGTCCAAGTGCAGTATGTCTTATCTTTCTTCATAACTCATAATTTGTTTACGCATGGGCTCCCCATAGGATGAATGAATTGGGCTATGTTTGGTCATCTCTTATGGACAAAGTGTGCCTCATTAGGACACTTGGATTAGACTCGGATTAGCAAATAAAGAAAAAAATCATGAAGCAAATAAGAGTGATAAACAAGGAATGGATGGAGAATCATGCCTCGATGTAGAAAAAAATGGGTCACTCATCCTAGTACAACTGTGAGCTTTTAGAACTATCCCAAATAGTATTCTAGGTACAATCTTATATCTTCAAACATTTATAATATATGATTAATATTTATATATTTTTAAAATAATGTAGTAGCCTATGAGTAATATAATGAGTACCTTACAACCACCCGAGAGATTGATGCCTCAGTAGATACCTTGCCTACAAATGAGTTCAAAGACAAATGGAGAACTGCATTTTATAAAGATGAGAGAAAGTGGATGCATGCTATGAGACAACTAGTCACGATTGAAAATCCTACATAAGGAGAAGGTTTCTTTGAGTAATAAACCCTACACTCTTTCCACTTTGTCTTTTTGGTAGGCAACTATATATTATGGTTTTAATGTTGCAATTCGATTCTGGTATTGTGTGTTGTTACAAGCGACTAGTGTAAGTTAATTGGGATGAGAAACCAAATTGTTTGATGTAGGATAAGCTTTATAGCTCATTTGCCAAATGACCAGAAAGCAATGATTTTAGATATTTTTATTGATGGGGATTTGCAGAGACTCAAGGACTTATAAATCCCAAAGAGTCAATAATAATTACTTCCTCTATTTTCTTAATATGTACAAAGCACTATATTTTGTATCAATAGGCACTATATTTTGTATTAATAATAATTTCAATGGCAACATATCAAATGCAAGTTTATTCAAATATTGGCTAAGAAGAGAAGTCATATGATACGAGATTAGAGTGCAAGGTGTGGTAGCGTTTGCAGAAATAATAGATAAGTACAAAATACATTTCAGGAGGATCTCACCGATCTCAAGAGACTGTATTTTGGGAAGCTATTTGAGGAAATGGTGGCATCAGTGAAAAAAAGGGGAATGGTAGCTTCAAACCCTAGTGTCCTCAAAGCTACTAAGTGTGCTATGTTTAGGTGCGTAACATTTTAGAAAGACTACTTACTACTTTATTGTTCTCTTATATTCATAATCTCAATGGAAGCAATTATATGTAGATGAATTTGTAAGTGCCATGCCAAGAAATATATTGTAGTTATGCTTGCCATCATAAATGAGTGGCACCATGACATGAGAGCACAATGTATACACAGCAAAAACTTTGAGAACTTTGGGATGCATGGATATACAAGAGATTCCCATTATTACTTGACTTTCCGAATGGAAAATTTCCCAGGATCGAGGTAACCCCAAAAGTTGATGAAGTGGGTCATGCAACAACACAGGTAGGGAACTCTTTTACTCATGATTGATTAGTTGTATTATTAAATAGCTCGGATACTAACATATATGATTTAGTTATGGGTCCAGAGATACTTGGCAAGAGGTGAGGGGTTTGATTAAATAACATAGTTGGAATACTAATGTAGATGAATATGTTATGGATCCAGATAAGCTTGGCAAGAAGTGAAGCGCAAAATGCACCATTACGACATAATAATCCACCTAACCTAGGTATTTTGACACTAATCCAAATGAATTTGCCAGGTATGATTTTACTAAATAGTAATGACAATGTAATGTATATGTATAGTGTATGCACTTACAAAATGTATGCTTTGTAGAATGTCGTGCCTTATACACTCTATAATAGTCCTCGATGTTCCAAGTGTGTTGCAACATCAAAGTGCTAGTTCCTCCACCACTGTTATAGAAGCCTCGACACTCACATGTGTACTAATCAATTATAAACGCATGTGTAAGGATTGTAAATGTATGTCTTTTATATCATGTAATGACAATTAATGTGTAACTCTTCTCAACATGGTGTAGCAAGACATGAGTTTCCAAAGGTGAGGGAACTTGTTGGGGATCCAACATAGCTGCAAAAGGCGTGGGGGCGCCGATTCCCTTGCGGGAAAATGTAGAAAAACCAGAGAAAGGGAGAGGTGCGCTTATCAGAAAAAAAGTCTGCAGAGAAATGGAGATAACCAGTTCGTGTTTGACCAGAGGCAAAAATTCCTAAGTGGCGGCTACTGTTCAGCGCTTGTAGGAGTTAGAAATGATGAGTAAATCGTGTGCTATCTAGTGATAAGGTTTTTCGAAAATATATATTTTCTGCTTCTCGCGGCCTGCAGCGAAGCGCTGTTTGGAATTTTACAAAAAAAAAACATGTGGAATCCGCCTTCGCTCAGATAAGTGTTGATTTACTTATTTAAATTTTCCACTCTACATACCCACGATTTGAAAAATCGTTAGGTCCATAAACCATAAGGTTTTTTTTTTGTAAATCAAGAACCACTTGGTGTGAAGAGTTGTGGTACTAATGTATCAAAAATTCATGGGATCGAAAAATCAGAAAATGCAGCAAGGCTTTGGGTAAATTTGAATTGTTTCTACCCTAGTTGATCTGAAAAGCAAGCTATGGAATTTCTTAAAAAAATCATGTGAGCATGTTAAAGTTATGCCATATATCGTCTTGTACTTGTGAGTTGTTGGAATTTATAGGCAGGTTTTCAGGTGATAAAGAACATCATGAGATGATGGTTTGGAGATACTGAATGTATGGAATGAAAATGGTTACATGTAAGTTGGAATTATTTGAAGGTTATGCTATGCCTACATGTGATTGGCTTGAAGGATTTGGAAAAAGGAGCCAGTGAATCTATGCTTAGAAAGGGACAAGCACTTGGTACACAATTTTGTGCAATCATCAGGATGAATTCAAGGATGTACTGAAGTGAATTGACACATGTATATGTCATTAGAAATGGATATGTCTTATGCTCCTCGGGGAAAATTTTGTGTGTGAGTTTCCTTGTTAAATTTGGAACCTACTCTCACAGCTGGAAGTCTCGTACTTTCCCAGCGACACCGTCCACGTCACGATGACAGCTCTTTGGTGAACCCGACGTGAAACTACTGGGGTGAGAGTGTGGTGAAATATACAGGGAAGCTATGGCTGAGAATTCTGAGGGTCAGGGGGTTCATTTTGACCCCGGAGTTATGCAGATGTTTCAGATGTTTACTATGTACATGCAACAGCAGCAAGCTGCTGAGAGGGGACAAATTTCCACGACCAAAGCACTACAATCAATTGTGAAAAAGGTGGATCAATTTGATGGAAAG
Source organism: Cibotium barometz (assembly GCF_041138505.1). Taxonomy (NCBI): domain Eukaryota; kingdom Viridiplantae; phylum Streptophyta; class Polypodiopsida; order Cyatheales; family Cibotiaceae; genus Cibotium; species Cibotium barometz. The sequence goes on along the minus strand of NC_141085.1, from coordinate 32,831,240 downwards.
GATATCACAAAGTACCTGCGCAATTACATAAAAGAAATGGAGCTAAACAGGGTGACTGAGGAGGATATGGTTCGAAGTTTTGAGCTGGTATGTGTTCCTGAAATAAGAGAGCGCATAAGAGGATTGCAGACAGCACATGGTGGCAGAAATTGGGAGGAGTTCAAGCTTGCTTTAAAGGACGAATATTTCATGGAGGATTCTGAGCGAGTGACCAAACGAACTTTCTTGGAATGGGTCACAAAACCTAAAATGGGAATTTCTGCCACAGAACTGCTAAGAGAGTTTGAGAAGCGCTATGCCCAGCTGTCAAGGATAGAGCGCACAACTTTGGACAGAGAAAAAACAGAGCTCTTCTTACAAGCAGCTGGGAAAGATCTCCAAGAGAAATTGGAAATCCTCCTTGAGGATAAGGATATAGAGCAGGGATTAAAGAGTGATTGGAATGATGTTGAGGATGCGGTCACCATGTTAGCAAAGCGGCAGCGGAGAAGGGATAAAATGGTGATGGGCTCTGCAACCCCCATAACTGTTGTTACCCCTGAGAATCTACCAAAACCAGCTGTTACAATCCCAAAGGTAGAAGAACCGATGGATGAGCTTATTAAGGGTATGCGTGACCTAAAATTGAAGATGTCCAGGATTGAAGAAAAGGGGCTACCATTAGGGCAGGCTTCTATGCAAAGGCCTCAAAGTAAAGAAGGGTTTACATACAGATGCATATGGTGTGATGACCCAGAACATGCGAAGAAAGATTGTGCTAGCTACAAAGAAGCTCTTAAAAATCAACTTGTGTTTTTCAAAGATGGGAAAATCCATCTTACAAAGACTGGACTTCCATTGAGTACAAACTTTGGGAAAGGAGGGATGAAAAAGCTGGTTGAGGATATGGCTGCTAGTCATGCCATTTCTATGGTTGAGGCAGCAACCTATGGATTAAAGGTTGGTCAATCAAAGCAGGGATTTGAGAATGATGAAGATTATGAGAATGAGGATTTTTGGCCATCAACAATGGAATTAATTGCGTCAAAGAAGGTGTCTAAGCAAGCTTTGCATGAGACAGGTGATTGTATACATCTTGAGACTGGCTGGGAGGAGCCTGTGGATTCTTTATCTGTTCATGCCTACATTGCTAAATGCCAAAATAATGAGGCACAGGTAGAGGAGAAGCGTAAAAGGGAAAATGAGGAAGGAGGGCTATCAAAAAGAGTTACACATGGAAGTGAAAAGAAGGATCCTGGGCCATCACATATGCCTCCACCGCATAGCAGACCTCCACAGGAAGTATCGATGGAAGAAGTGCCAGTAAAAATGAAGCATGAGAAGGAGAAGGGTAAAGGGAAAAGTCCACTCTACAAGCTTCAATCTGATATTGAAGTTGCAACAGATCTCAAAAAGGTGCTTAAAGAGAGGATTTTAAACAGCAGGGTGGAATTTACACTAGGGGAAGTCTTGGGAATTGCAAAGAAAGAATTTCATGATGAGATAATTGATATTATACAAAGGAAAAGGCAGTCCATAATTGAATCTATTCCATCACAAGGGGAAGCAAGCACTTCCAAGACTCATGGAGTACAGGTACAGCAAAAGGAAGAGAGAGAAAATGTGGTGGAATGTAATCACTTTGCTGATGGAGCACGACAAGTGCACTTTGTGGAAGAGGATGATGAAAAAGAAGTTCTTACAAAGAGTCATTACTCCAGGAGCCATTGGGCAAGAGCAACTACTGAAACCCTTGTCAAGATAGGTGATTTGGAAGAGCCATATGTCGCTCTAATTGATCATGGGTCCGAAATAAATCTTATGGCTAAAAATCTCTACAACAAATGTAAGTGGCCAATGGATGTGGATCATGGGTGGATGATTAAAGCAGCTAATAACTCATCTGGAGAGCTCTATGCAGCATGTCCAAATGTAAGGGTAACGATAGGGGATGTGAAAGATGATCAGAACTTCTTTGTTCAGGAGATGTCATCGTATCCCCTCATCCTTGGGCAACCCTACATTACAGCTGTGAGGATGGAAACAAAGGTTTTGGACGATGGCTCGGCATATGCAAGAATAAGGAGTAAAGATGGCAAGAAAGCTGTTCAGTTCTTGACAGTTTGCATTAACCATGAAAGGAATCGTGAGTCTCTTCGAGCACAGTCACTCCCAAAGATAAATAGAGAATTCATGAATTACAGGGAGATGAGGGATTTTGGCCAGTGCCATTGTAAAGCGGGATTCCAATGGTACAAGGAAAAATGAGTTCTCGCAGGACTCAATCAATGTAAATAACTTTTCAGCAAATTTTCAGGGATTCTCTAGCTATGGGTCACTGGTCTTTGTAGAAAGCAAGGATTTGAAGCACGGTATGCGTAGACATCTACAAGATTGAACAAAAAAGTCTTGAGCAGTGTGGTCTTTTGGAGAAGAATGAGTTTATTTCAGGGGTGCTTGATGAGGTGTCATTTGTAGATACTATGGATGTGCTTTTTGATATGGGAAGAGCATGCTTACAAGGTGGAAATGAGATGATAGAGGTGTCATCTGTGGAGATGTATGATATAATCCGGGAATTTGAAGGGGTGGAATGTAAAAACATGAATTGCGAGATGGATGCTCATGTTGATACAAAGTACAAAACAGTTGCAAAGAAGGTGAAACCAGTTGCCTTGCCTTTGCCACCAGGAAGCAAGGAGAAGATAGATGAAGCTTCTATGCAACCAAATCTTAGAGATCCGAAGAAAATTGGGCATAAGTTTACTCAAGAAACTCTAAAAGAGTTGAAGATTGGTGAGAAGGATTTTCTGTTGCCAGTTGAAAGGGAATGCTTTGAGGAGATGCTTGTAAAACATGGGAAAGCCTTTGCTTTTCAGCCGCATGAGATAGGCTGTGTTGATCCAAGTGTAACAGCACCAATGGTGATCTTTACTGTTCCACATGTGCCCTGGAACCTGCGGCCAATTCCAGTACCAAAGGCTCTCTTGCCAAAGCTAATGGAATTACTAAAAGAAAAGATCAGGATGGGAATCTTGGAGCCGTCATGTGCCCCATATTCCAACAGATGGTTTACTGTGCCAAAGAAAAATGGGACATTGCGCTTTATTCAAGACATGCAACCTGTAAACAAAGTCACAATCAGGAATGTGGGAGCAGGTCCGATTGTGGATGAGTTTGCAGAAGCATTTGCAGGGAAAGCTATATACTCTATGGGTGATATGTATTCGGGATATGATCAGTTCCAGCTGGATATACAAAGCAGGGACTTGACCACAATGAGAACTCCTTTGGGATTAGTAAGGATGTGTACCTTACCACAGGGAGCCACCAACTCAGTGGCACATATGATGAATGGAATGAATAAAGTCTTACGAGACTTCATACCACAAAAAACTATGCCATTTTTGGATGATGTACCAATAAAAGGCTGTGATAAGAAAGACAAAGATGGGGATTTGGATTCAAAGGGGTGCCGCAAGTTTGTGGCAAATCATATAAAGGATTGTGATATGATTCTATCCAGGCTTGAAGAAGTGAATCTTACTTTATCTGGGCTGAAATCAGTGTTTGGAGTTGGTGAAGTGCTAATAGTGGGACATCTTTGTAGTACTAGTGGACGCCGACCTTGTCCAGCCAAGATAGATGCAATACAAAGAATGAAAGAGACATGCATTAATGTTACAGAGCTGAGGAGATTTCTTGGAGCATGTGTCTTTTATGTTATTTGGATCCCACATTATGCACATGTAGCAGATCCTCTTTATCAACTTTTGAGGAAAAATCAAAAATTTCTGTGGAGTGCAGTACATATTAAAGCTATGCGGAAGCTGAAATGTTTACTCCAATCATCACCTACTCTGAGAAAGGCAGATTATGAGTGTGGCAGGCCTGTGATTGTTACAGTTGATACTAGTCCTACTGGGATAGGATGGGCAGTAGGGCAAGATGATGAGGATGAACACAGGTATGTAATCAGATTTGGAGCAAAGGTATTAAGCTTTCGACAACGAAAGTATCCACAGATTAAGAGAGAGTTATGGGGAATAGTCACTGCTCTAAAATGTGAAAAAGAATATCTTATTGGGGCATCTGTACTTGTGGAAACAGATTGCTTGCCACTTCTTGGGATGATAGCAAGTTGTACCACTCCAGATATTGCTATGCTTAGGTGGATTGCTTATATCAAGTCACTAAATCCTGAGTTTGAGCATATTGCGGGAAAAGATAATCCAGTTGCAGATATGCTATCAAGAGCTAGGTATAAAGATGAAAAGGAGATGATTAGTGACATTGATGATGTGGGTACAAAGTTCTATACTACAGCATATGCAAAAGGGGACCATATTTGCCTATCAAATGCACTTGAGTCTTTTATTGAGGAAATGTATGAAGGAGATTGGTTGCTTATTGGTCAATACTTGAGTACTCTGACAAGACAGGGAAATTGGACTGACTCAGAATTTAAGAGGATCCGCAGAAAAGCATATGGTTATTTCCTAAAGGATGGGTACCTCTGGAAGCATCCTAAGCAGAGGAATGCTATGCCACAGAGAGTCATATGTGATAAAGAGACTCAAGGAAAGCTTGTGAAAGAATTCCATGAGAGTCTCTGGGCTGGACATAGAAGTGTGTGGGCTACGTTTACCAAAATAAAGGAAAAATATTGGTGGAAAGGAATGTACAAGGATATTTCCCAATATGTGGAAACATGCATGGTATGTCAAATGTACTCAAATGTGCGACATCGTGATGGATTGCAACCAACCTACCCACCTGCCATGCACTACAAATGGGTAGTGGATCTAGTTACAATGCCTTTGGGAATTTGGCAGATGCGGTATATAGCACTTGCAAGAGAAGATTTGACAAATCAGGTAGAGGGGCGTGCTCTTAAAACAAAGAGTACGGAAACAGTATGTAAATTTCTCTTGGAAGATGTGATTTGCCGGTATGGTTGTGTTGGGAAAATAACAGCTGATAGGGGTGAGCTAGATGTTGAAGAAGCAAGGGAATTCTTCTCTAGAATTGATATCAAACTATCCCTAACATGTGCTTACAATCCTGAGGGCAATGGAAAAAGTGAGCGAGGACATCCTCCAATCATTAAAGCTTTGGCTAAGGCATGCAGAGAAAGAATGCGAGAGTGGCCAAAGCTGCTACCATATGCCTTGTGGGCTGACCGTACAACTCATAGCTCAGTGACAGGATACATGCCTGCAGAATTAATGTATGGTCAGAAGCCAGTGATGCCAGTTGAAGAAGTAGTTCTAACTTGGAATGTATTGCCCTGGGTGGAAGGATTGAGCAGAGATGACCTCCTTGCATTGTGAATAAGACAGTTGGAGAGGAGGCCTGAAGATGTAGAGCTTGCTAAAGCTTGCTTGAAAGATGCAAGGTTGAAAAATAAAGAAAGATTTGATAGAAGACACAGACTCCGGCCAAAACCTATTGAAGAAGGTGATTGGGTTCTAATGTATGATAGTAGCCTTGACAACCAATTCACTGTTCAAAGAAAATTTGCAATAAGATGGTTTGGCCCTTACATTGTCAAGCATGTGCATGGAAATGCCACGTATACTCTATGTGAGCTTGATGGAACAGAGATAAAGAATCTTGTGGCAGGCAAAAGAATCAAGATGTTTAAAAGAAGGCATGATAGTGATCCTTTTGATTCACAGGAGACTCAGGATGAGAGGCTTGACAGTGGTAGTATGGATATGGTTGAAGAGGAAGAAGATGATCTTCCTGGTAATGTAGAAGATGAAGACGACATCCAGTTATATGTGGATCTTGATGATGATTTGGCACATACCAAAGGATGTGCAGGTTTAGAGGGGGTGGGTGTCGTGCCATGGCACGTCTATGGTGTGAAACCATGCATGTGAGGCCATCAAATGCAAATCCAGATGCATGGGTTAAGTGCCATGACGAGTCATTATATGATGCCATGTACATATGTTCATATTGTAAATGAGGTTCAATAAGACGAGCTGAGGCTGAGCCAAATCTAGGAGTTTTTGTATATGAGTGTGGTGGGTGATGGTTCTGCTGCTACTCAGAGCTCATGGTAGCTTCTTTATGGTATCGATGGGTCAAATTAGTGAATACCTCTTATGGAATGCAAACATGAGGGCATGCCAATGCACAAAGGAATGCATTTATGAAGACATGGAGATATATTTGAGCGAACAATTGGGGGATTCTATAAATCACATGGTCGATATGATGACATTATAAACTATGGAGGCATCAAGAGCAATGGAGATTCAATGGGGCATTAGAGTGCCGAAGTCTTTATTGAATGCGGGGGATACAATTGGATGATCTACTTTGTATTGGGAAGCTTGCCTTAATGCCAAGGTTAGGAGCATCACACACCTTATTGAATGAAGACTATAATAAGGGATATTAAGGGGGGCAGCTTGTGTGGCATTAAAAAGAAAAATAATCGAAAGTATTGGAAATGGAAAGGTGGCGCATGAATATTTTGGAAGAAGGAAAATGCGTGAAGATAGCTGCAAAAGGCGTGGGGGTGCCGATTCCCTTGCGGGAAAGTGTAGAAAAACCAGAGAAAGGGAGAGGTGCGCTTATCAGAAAAAAAGTCTGCAGAGAAATGGAGATAACCAGTTCGTGTTTGACCAGAGGCAAAAATTCCTAAGTGGCGGCTACTGTTCAGCGCTTGTAGGAGTTAGAAATGATGAGTAAATCGTGTGCTATCTAGTGATAAGGTTTTTAGAAAATATATATTTTCTGCTTCTCGCGGCCTGCAGCGAAGCACTGTTTGGAATTTTACAAAAAAAAAACATGTGGAATCCGCCTTCGCTCAGATAAGTGTTGATTTACTTATTTAAATTTTCCACTCTACATACCCACGATTTGAAAAATCGTTAGGTCCATAAACCATAAGGTTTTTTTTTTGTAAATCAAGAACCACTTGGTGTGAAGAGTTGTGGTACTAATGTATCAAAAATTCATGGGATCAAAAAATCAGAAAATGCAGCAAGGCTTTGGGTAAATTTGAATTGTTTCTACCCTAGTTGATCTGAAAAGCAAGCTATGGAATTTCTTAAAAAAATCATGTGAGCATGTTAAAGTTATGCCATATATCGTCTTGTACTTGTGAGTTGTTGGAATTTATAGGCAGGTTTTCAGGTGATAAAGAACATCATGAGATGATGGTTTGGAGATACTGAATGTATGGAATGAAAATGGTTACATGTAAGTTGGAATTATTTGAAGGTTATGCTATGCCTACATGTGATTGGCTTGAAGGATTTGGAAAAAGGAGCCAGTGAATCTATGCTTAGAAAGGGACAAGCACTTGGTACACAATTTTGTGCAATCATCAGGATGAATTCAAGGATGTACTGAAGTGAATTGACACATGTATATGTCATTAGAAATGGATATGTCTTATGCTCCTCGGGGAAAATTTTGTGTGTGAGTTTCCTTGTTAAATTTGGAACCTACTCTCACAGCTGGAAGTCTCGTACTTTCCCAGTGACACCGTCCACGTCACGACAACGTACATTTTTATCCATGTAGAAATTGCAATTTAAGTAGGCTTATCCACGAATAAGAGAAGATGGGAAAGAAAGAGTGAAATGTAGTATATGCACTGAATATCAAATGAAGACTTATTTTATCCATGAGGCTAGTTCAACCATGAAGGTAGTTCGACCATCCAAAAAAAAGCTTTACAAATTCATGAATCATGAGAGGAACATAACGAAGCTACTGAAATACCCCTCCTTTTGCTCTGCTGGCATCACCATCTCGGTGGTCTCTATCGTCTTTGCTTTGCTAGATGATCTCTGTCTGATTGTCTCCATGGCAATGGCAATATGCAGCTCTTCATGGCTTGCAAGAGAACCAGACAAAGGCAGCGAGATAGGAACGCTGAAAAGCTTGGTCAAGGCACAAGGAGCAGATTGCAGGACGAGGAAAGAAATGGCATGGATGAGGAAACAAGCTCAAAGCAGCAATGCACGACACTTTTGCAACATATGCGAAGGGAGAAACAACGAGAAGACATAAGACTCCTTGTTGCAGAGCAACAGCACGAAGCAATTGTAGATGGGCGCATTCGAACATTGCCATCAGAGCGAGAACACGAGCTTTGGCCAATCGTTTGTTGGTGGGAGAATTCACGGCAGCAACATCAGGCCATTCAGATGAGTACAAGTCTCGTGTCATTAGAAGTTTTACCTTACACCCTAAAATTCATAGAGTGACAACCTTGCCAACACCTTAGGAGATGCACGCACAAGAGACACTGCTCTCTAACCTGAGAGATGGCCTACAGAAAGTGAAAGGGGTGCACAGCTTAGATCAACTAGCTGCAAAGAGGGCGACATTAGCTATGCTAGTATCCCCTAAAACAAAGAAGAAACAGCTTGGATGCACAACGTCGAAGATGTTGTCAATCAGAAGGTCCAACGTTGCTCCAGCGGTTGGACGCAGAGTAAAAGTAATGCAGGATGATCCAGAATTGAAAAGTCTATGGGCTTCAACAGAACGCAAGAAAAGGAAAGACATCCTAACTTCGGAACTCACTACTAGAGTGACATTGCTCTGGCACGAGAACACGAGAGTTTCTCCAAACAAGAAGGACATTTGCAAAAAGCGAACGGGACGCAAATAGTTTGAGGAGCGCATCTTACACTTGCTTGACACAACGGAGGTCAGTGGTTGTCCTAACCAGGTGGTTGTCTATGATTCTCTAAAGCTTTAGTATAAATTATTTGAATTCTAAAGTGATTATCCTAAACCAGTCCAACCAGCCTGATGGTTGGAACTGGAACATCAACAGCAATATAGTTGATCATGTTCTAGACCAACCCGGTGGTTAAAATTGTTTAGTTTTCTTGTAGTGAATAACTGTTTTGTTTTCTAGTAGTTGTTTAGTTTAATTACTGAATTTCCAACTGTAGCAGCAATTTATAGTTCACATGTACCTTTTTGTTATTAGTATTGATGGGTGGTGGTGAAATCGATTTGTTTTCTAATGATTAAAGGCAGTTGAAATTCTGACTGTCCTAAACCAACCCTGTGGGGCTGAAATTGTTTTGTTTTCTTGTAGTGAATAATCTAGTAGCTGTTTAGTTTAAGTACTGAATTTCCAACAGGCTGGTTTTGGGTTGGGTGAATAGACAGAGTTGTATCTCAAGTTTATGGCTGAGAGCCCTGACATTTCAATTGGGCAAAGGAGCTTTGAGCATTGTAAGCCATGGTATGTGAAGAAACTCAAAGACAAGGATGTGTGTTGTTGCAAAACACACATAGACTTTGATCTGGCCTAGCAAGGTTTGAATGACTTGAGATCTGGTCATGCTGGAAAATTGCTCCATGGAGATAGATGCTCATGTCTCCCACATGAATGCTCAGTTTGCAGGCCACCTGGATCCTCGTCATGTGTAGCAAGTGAGAGAGCAAGTTTGGCAGTCTGAGGTCTTTGTGGGAGCCAACGCTCTGTCCAAAGCCTGCAGACTCTCAGTGGCACTCCATTGCATGCATTAGAGGTACATGCACACATTGTGGTGTGAAGAAGCAGTATGATGTCTGTCCAAATGAAATGAGGGTCCAAGAAAGCCTTGCTCTAAAATGGAGCAGATTTGAAATGGGCAATGTTGAAGGATCCGAGAAGAAGAGATGGCTACTATCTTATAAGAGCACTCAACCGAGGGAGCTTATAGATCACGTGGTTGCATCCATCCCAAAATATGTGCTTCACAATTTCACGGCCAACTGGCAAGATAAGCAGTTCCAAGATGTGCCTTGCCAATTTTCCACATGACACTATTGTCTCTGTCATAGATTTTGCAGAAAATTACTCATTTCAGGAACAAGATGCGATCCAAAGTACTCTGGCACAACAAGCAAATAACAATTCTAGTGCATATAACGTATAGTCACGTGCTTGATTCTTTTAAGATTGATGCAGATCTCCTTACCGACTCACAGGAATCCAGGCTAGTGCAACGCATGTACCATTTCTACATTTCAGACGACAGGGAACACGACACCTTATTTGTGCAGCATGCATTTCTTTTACATTGGGAATGGCTAAAAAATGATGATCCCCATTTACAAGCAAATATAAAAGAACATTGGGTGTGGTCAGATGGGGCTTCCTCTCAATTCAAATCATCTTGTGCATTCTACTTTGTTTCAAGATCTAAATCCTTGACTGGTGTAAACACATGATGTGGAATTTCTTTGGGTCTAGCCATGGCAAGGGGGAACATGATGGATGTGGTGCTGTTATTAAGAGAGCTCTGTATAATCACCAATTAGCATGTCCCCAAGAAAAGCTAGAGAATGCCCATGATTCTATAACATGGCTTGCACTCAACCTCTCCACAGGGGCGCAATCAACATACAACAAACAAATACATAGAAATAGTGCAGTGCGTAGAGTCTTCCATGAAGTGGTGAACGAAGTGCAAAGGAAAAATAGACTAGATTGTGAGGCCATTAAAGGAACTCGCAGTGTGCACAACGTATGGGGCTTCTCAAACAACCACCTACTGCTCTAAACAAGAAAACTTTCATGTTTCTATAGTGCGTGCATCACAGGGGATCATGAAAACTGTGAGGACATTGCAACTGTGAAGACATGGGTGCGAGTTCAAGTTTCTCCTCTGCGTGAAGATAGAGTCACAAACAATGATGCACCATTGATTCGAGAGGACTCGATACCCTCACTGATGCTCTGGAAGAGGGGGATAACTTTGCAATCATCGCGTTGCTCTGAGGATAGCGAGGAAGACGACCCATACTTTGTGTTGCACTGTACCAAACCCAAGCACAAGGTTGAGGAAGCATTAAAAGATGATTGGGGCCAAACATTTGGCAAGTGGGATGTAGTAGTTGGAAGTATCTAGTACCAAAAAACATCAAAGAGAGGCCACAATTACATTCTATTACATAAGAGTAAGCCTACATTTGTGTACTCTCATCATATAAGAGCTATTAAGTTGGATTTGCAGGAAGTGCGTGGATGAAATAAGGGCAAGACTGTGTTCAAAATGGATTTGGAAACGCATGAGCACATCATGGGTTGTATTGGAGACTAAAGAAAAAGTATTCTACTTATCCTAAAAAATAGAAAATGTTTTTATGGCATTCATCTCTCGTACAAATGAAACATCGTGTGATTAGTGCGATACCAATAACTGCGCTAGTGATTACTTATACAATAGTACCAGTGTGCTAGTTATCATGCACAACCAACCACCACGCTGGTACCACCGTCATATCATGTGATTTGTCTGCCGATACCAACCACCGCGCTAGTGATAACTTATCCAATACTACCACTGTGCTGGTTAAACCACCGTGCTGGTGACCACTTATCCTGTACTACCACCGTGCTAGCTAAGCTCCCTAAAAAAAGAGACCAACCACTTCCTAGTACTACCACCATGCTGGTTGCGGTCCGAAATTAGCTTAATTAAATTAAATATCATCGCGTTGGTAACTACCACCGTCCTAAATTAAATATCATGTGATTTGTTTGCCAATACCAACCACCGCGCTAGTGATAACTTATCCAATACTACCACCATGCTAGTTAAACCACTGTGCTGGTGACCACGTATCTTGTACTACCACCGTGCTCGTTAAGATCCCTAAAAAGAGAGACTAACCACTTATCTTGTACTACCACCGTGCTCGTTAAGATCCCTAAAAAGAGAGACCAACCACTTCCTTGGACTACCACCACGCTAGTTGCGGTCCTAAATTAGCTTAATTAAATTAAATATCACCACGCTGGTGACTACCACCGTCCTAAATTAAATATCGTGTGATTTGTCTGTCGATACCAACCACTGCGCTGGTGATAACATATCCAATACTACCACCGTGCTAGTTAAACCGCCGCGTTGGTGACCACTTATCCTCCTGTACTACCATCATGCTGGTTAAGATCCCTAAAAAGAGAGACCAACCACTCCCTAGTACTACCACCGCGTTGGTTGTGGTCCTAAATTAGCTTAATAAGGGAAAGTTGAAAGTTGTGATCCTGGGCCTTAATAAGGGAAAAGTTGAAAAAACGCGGGAGAGATGGAGATATGCGAAACCACGCGGTGGTTGAAACAGTACTTGAAAATATCACCAGCGCGGTTGGAATAGCAACGCGGTTCATTCTTCAAAATAGACCCAGCACGGTGGTATTACCTACAAACACCAACGTGATGGTCATTTTCATTAGATTGCATGTAATGTAAGATTCCTCCCTCTGGCTTTTGAGGTGTGCAGGTGTAAGAACCTCCCCTTCTGATCTTATAATATTCCCCTCTCTCAAATAAAAGAAAGATCATGTTTTACCCTATTTTGGTCTAGAGAGAGAAAATGTCTAAAGAGAGGTAATTCAAAATTGAGATATTTTTGGATATAAAAATCCCCCTAGTGTCTAAAATGGTTTCACCTGAAACAGATATTCAAAAAGAAATTTCCAATGTGTAATTGGAATAAATTGAAATCAGGTAAAAGGGACCTTAGCCTAAGGGTCCAGATTTTTTGAAATTTTTGAATTAAGGTTCCTATGGACGAATTAGATTAATCCAAATGTAGGGAGGAAAGAAATGGAAGAATAAAAAAAAATTCCCCAAAAATGAGTAAATGCTCACATAAGATGAAGAGTTGACTAAGGACAAGGTTATTAGTTAAAAAAGAAAAGATATTTAGAAGAAATGATGCATTTTTGACACCTCAATGTGGGGGATTCCCCTCATGAAGGAGGCGCCTATTTCACATGTGTAGTTGAGTTTTAAACTCACAAATAATGAGATATTTTCATCTCTCCTCTCTCCTGCTTCAACTAGATCCAAAAAATAAGCTAAACTGACCTAAAAATGGTAAAAAATTGACCAAACTCATCTGGAAAATTCTAGAATCAGTTTGCTTGGTTAGAGGCTCACTCTTTTTTATAAATGAAGCCTTCCCCTTTGTAAATAATTAATAGTGTTTTATGCACTGTTACTCTACTGCTCCCCCAGAGCCAAAAACAGTGAATTCATTGATAATTCATTTGTTTTTGACCATTTCCTCTTCAAAAGAATTGGTGGCCACTCTTGTTGCAAACAAGAGTAGATCCCTCAAACCATCAAGCCAAAGGAAAGCTCACAAAAACTCCTAGTAAGTTAGAAATTCTACTTTTTCTTATTCTATTTTATGGTTTTCTGATTTTTGCTTTCTTTAAAATGAAAATGGATGTTATGCCTTGCTGGAAAGGCTTTCCCCCTTCTCTTCATTATTGAATTCAGCCTTTCTTTATCCTAAATGTGTAATCAAATTGATGGAATTAAACTTTTCATATTGTTCTCTTAATAAAGTGGAAATTGATCAGATTAGAATGATTTAAATCATATTGTTTACTCTTAATAAAGTGAAAATTGATCAGATTAGAATGATTTAAATCATCTTGGATAATTTCTAGTAAATTTTAGAGTGAAAATTTTTAAAAATGGTCAGCCATACAAAGGAGGTTATGGTAAAATTTTCTTAAATTTGGTGAAGTAAGTTTTATCTTTTTATTATTCAAAAAGAGTAATCCCCACCGCTTGTGTATTCTAAAAGTGTTATTTTTATTCTATGCATATAGAAAAATGCATATTAGAAATATTTTTATTATAAAAGTGTTACTTTCATTACAATTAATTTCTATGCATAGAAAGATGCATATTGGGAATATTTTGATTATAAAAGTATTACTTTCATCAAAATTATTTTTTATGCATAAATAGATGCATAAAAGAATTTTTTATTATAAAAGTGTTACTTTCATCAAAATTAATTTTTATGCATAAATAGATGCATAAAAGAATTTTCTTATTATAAAAGTGTTACTTTCATTAAAATTGAATTTATGCATAAATAGATGCTTAAAAGATTTTTTTTATTTATAAAACTGTTACTTTCATCAAATTTTGATTTTATGCATAGAAAGATGCATAAAGAATTTATTTTTATTTCAAAAGAGTTATTCTCATCAATTTTGATTTTATGCATAGTAAGATGCATAAAGAATTTATTTTTATTTCAAAAGAGTTATTCTCATCAATTTTGATTTTATGCATAGAAAGATGCATAAAGAATTTATTTTTATTTCAAACGAGTTATTCTCATCAATTTTGATTTTATGCATATAGAAAGATGCATAAAGAAATTTATTTTTATTTCAAAAGAGTTATTCTCATTAATTTTGATTTTATGCATAGAAAGATGCATAAAGAAATTTATTTTTATTTAAAAAAAGTTATTCTCATTAAAAATAAATTTATGCATAGAAAGATGCATAAAAGATTTATTTTTATTTCGAAAGTGTTATTCTCCTTAAAATTGAATTTATGCATAAATAGATGCATAAACGGATTTTTATAAAAGTGTTATTTCCCACTGAAATTGTTCTTATGCTTAAATAGATGCATAAAGAATCTTTATATCAAAAATAAGAATTCTCTTACATTCTATAAATAGATGTGATAAGATGTGATATAAATCGGATAGATGAGAATGAATAGAGAATGGATGTGATGAGAATGAGAGGTAAATAGATGTGATGATATGTGATGCGAATCAGATAGATGGGAATCAATGGATGGTTGGATGCGATGAGAATAGGAGTGATGAGAATGTGAGGTAAATAGATGTGATGAGATGTAATGCGAATCAGATAGATGGGAATGAATGGATGGATGGATGTGATGAGAATACAATTTTTGGGAATATTTTGATTATAAAAGTGTTACTTTCATCAGAATTGATTTTTATGCATAAATAGATGCATAAAAGAAATTTTTTATTATAAAAGTATTACTTTCATCAAAATTAAATTTTATGCATAAATAGATGCATAAACGAATTTTTTTATTATAAAAGTGTTACGTTCATTAAAATTGAATTTATGCATAAATAGCTGCATAAAAGAATTTTTTTTAATTATAAAAGCGTTACTTTTATCAAATTTTGATTTTATGCATAGAAAGATGCATAAAGAATTTATTTTTATTTCAAAAGAGTTATTCTCATCAATTTTGATTTTATGCATAGAAAGATACATAAAGAAATTTATTTTTATTTCAAAAGAGTTATTCTCATCAATTTTGATTTTATGCATAGAAAGATGCATAAAGAAATTTATTTTTATTTCAAAAGAGTTATTCTCAAAATTGAATTTATGCACAGAAAGATGCATAAAAGATTTATTTTTATTTCGAAAGTGTTATTCTCCTTAAAATTGAATTTATGCATAAATAGATGCATAAACAGATTTTTATAAAAGTGTTATTTCCCACTGAAGTTGTTCTTATGCATAAATAGATGCGTAAAGAATCTTTATATCAAAAATAAGAATTCTCTTACATTCTATAAATAGATGTGATAAGATGTGATATGAATCAGATAGATGAGAATGAATAGAGAATGGCTGTGATGAGAATAGAAGTGATGAGAATGAGAGGTAAATAGATGTGATGATATGTGATGCGAATCAGATAGATGGGAATGAATGGATGGATGAATGCGATGAGAATAGGAGCGATGAGAATGTGAGGTAAATAGATGTGGTGATATGTAATGCAAATCAGATAAATGGGAATGAATGGATGGATGGATGTGATGAGAATGAGAGGTAAATAGATATGATGGGATGTGATATGAATCATATAGATGAGAATGAATAGAGAATGGATGTGATGAGAATAGAAGTGATGAGAATGAGAGGTAAATAGATGTGATGATATGTGATGCGAATTAGATAGATGAGAATGAATAGAGAATGGATGTGATGAGAATGTGAGGTAAATAGATGTGATGAGATGTAATGCGAATCAGATAGATGGGAATGAATGGATGGATGGATGTGATGAGAATGAAAGGTAAATAGATGTGGTGAGATGTGATGTGAATCAGATAAATGTAAATGAATAGATGAGATGTGATGTCATGTGAATCAAGATGTAAATGAATGATATAGGATGTGAATGAATGTTTTAGCATGTGAATCGGGATATGACTGAATGACATAGGATGTGAATCGGGATGTGAATGAATGATATAGGATGTGAATGAATGTGTTAGCATGTGAATCGGGATGTGAATAAATGATAAGGGATGTGAATGAATGAGATGTGATGTGAAATGGATGTGATAAGATGCAATGTAAATAGGATAGATATTAATGTATGTGAAGTGATGAGATGTATGGGTAGATGCAAGTGGATGAGATCTGATGAGGATAAATGAGGAAATAAGTGATGGGATAGAAAAAGATGTGATTAGATGAGAATGGGAATACTTATGAAATGAATGTGGATTGATGTGTGGATAATGTGGATGGATGTATGGATGATGTGGATTGATGTGCGGGTAATGTGGATTGACATGAATGGATGTATGGATGATGTGGGTTGATGTGTGGATAATGTAGATTGACGTGAATGGATGTATGGATGATGTGGATTGATGTGTGGATAATGTGGATTGGTGTGGATAGATGTATGGATGATGTGGATTGATGTGGATGGATGTATGAAAGATGTGGATGGATGTGTGGATAATGTGGATTGATGTGGATGGATGTATGGATGATGTGGATTGATGTGGATGGATGTGGATGGATGTATGGATGATGTGGGTTGATGTGTGGATAATGTGGATTGACGTGAATGGATGTGTGGATGATGTGGATTGATGTGTGGATAATGTGGATTGATGTAGATGGATGTATGGATGATGTGGATTGATGTGGATGGATGTATGGATGATGTGGGTTGATGTGTGGATAATGTGGATTGACGTGAATGGATGTGTGGATGATGTGGATTGATGTGTGGATAATGTGGATTGATGTGGATGGATGTATGGATGATGTGGATTGATGTGGATGGATGTATGGATGATGTGGATTGATGTGTGGATGATGCGATTGGATGTGATTTGATGTGGAAATGATATGATGTGATAGGGATCGATGAAGAAAAAAAAATTATGGGAAGATGAGAAAAGATGGGGACCAATGTGAAAGGATGTGGAGTGATGAGAAAAGATGGAAATATTGTTGGAACTGTATTTGTATGTGAAATCTGTTTTTAAATGATTGTTTTATGTCAAGAATGCTAGGGAAGCATTTTGACCATCTTGTGAGTGAGGTCATGGAGATCTATATGTTAAAGTTGCAACTGCGATGATGGAGAGTCAGCAGAGGACGTCTCGCATGTAGTAAGGTCGATCGAGGTCTTGACCAACCTCGATTTGATTTAAAAGGTGAGCTTCCGGTACAGTGGATGAGGGACCAAGGAAGCGGCCTATGAGTGAAGCACTAGGTGACTTGCGAAGGATCCTAGAGGGTGCTGACCATACGGTGCTCGGGCTCTGGGTCACCGAAGATACCCACACGTACATCGGGGAAGATATTGGAACAAGGAGTAAGAGTTGTTTTCTGAATTTGGGCATGGATCTGGTTGATTGACCTTGCTAGTCCTCAATGGATGAGTCCATGGCCCTTTTATATGGATCTGTTGGTTGATCTTGCTGATCTTTAATGGAGACTCCATTTTTGTTAAAGTGAATACTTGCCGGTTACTATGAGCTAGGAACTATTGAAAAGGCCCTTGAGTGGGCAGATGGTGAGCGTTCTGGTTGCCAATGATGCCATAGGTACACCGATGAAGAAATGTTTGGAAATAAGGATTCAACTGGATAATTAGAGAATTATGATCAGTGACACTATGGTTTCATTAAATGATTGTTTTAAAGACTGTTGAATCTGTGAAAAAGGCAATTTCGTATTGGGTGTGTAAGTGGTGTGACTAGTTTTAAGTTTGCATGAATATCCAGCTAGGGGGCCTGGGAACTCTTTTCCCTGCTACACCCGAGAAATCCCGGACAAAAATTGTTCGATGGAAAAGAATCAATGGTTGTGTCTCTCAATGAGGAAAAAAGCAGTGGTCTCTATGATCCAAGTACAATCTTTTCCCTGATCTGACTATGGGACTTACGAGATTAGTTCAGTTAGTTAAGGCTTTTGACTACGTTAGAGAAAAGTTATCCTGGAGGAATTGCCCGTGCTTTCCGTGCAAGGGAAGTTTTTCCCGGGTTCGGTTTTGGAAGAACCGATGGATTAGTCTCTTGTCCGGATATCTGTGGGCAAGGCCACGAGTGTGGGACCCTGCCCCGTACAAGAAGTGCTACTTCCGCTACTAGCACCCCTGAATTCATTGCGCGACGGTGGGGATAGGGACCTCACATGTAAAAACCAGCGCAGTGGTGGAGAGAGTTAACCAGTGCGTTGGTGGAGAGAGCCATGTAGTGACACATATGCAGCTCTACGCAATGGGAAAGACCATCTCGGTGGAGAGAGTCGCTGGTGGAGAGAGCCATGTAGTGACACGTGTCCAGCTCTACACGATGGGAAAGACCATCGCGGTGGTCTTTTCCAACAGAGTGAGACCAGCGAGGCACGCGGGCTGCATAGTGACATGTGTCAAGCTCTATGGTGTTGAGAACAGGAAGTTTTGGCAGATTGTATTTTGGTGATGACATCGATTGGTGACAAGGATCGTAAAATGCACACAGAGTAAATGCACGTGGTGATGCGTGTCGAGGTCTGCAGTGTTGAGAGCAGAGTCATTAATATGCTAGTATGCCGGAAAAAAAACCGGCGAGAGCGCCACCCCGCTCTAGTGTTCAGGTTTGCAGTGTTCAGAGCAGAGTCATTAATATGCTAGTATGCTAAAAAAAAACCGGCGAGAGCGCCAACTCACTCTAAATCCAAAATCTCACCCCCCCCCGTGCATCGCCCTGTGACCCCAAAAGTGCCCCAAAAGTAGTTCCGCGAATGGCTACACCCGATCGTGCATTGACCCAAGAAGAGTATTCATTTTTAGTAAGGGACAGATGAGGAGTTTGCATATACATGTGAAATAAGCATTCATCTTCAAAAGCCTCTAGTGACGTATCTTTCTTTGTAACATGGCACATAATCTACATTACACTTATAATTTTATTTTTATCCCCATCAATTAATAACTCAACATGTTTCTCAATGACTTGATGCTTTTGTCAAATGCTTTTGCTTTCAAATGGCTTGCTTATGTTCCTCTTATGATTCATGAATTTGGAAATCTGTTTTGGATGATTAAACTACCTTCATATGCAAAAATAATCTTCATTTCACATTCAATACATATACTATAGTTTACTCTTTCTTTCCCATCTCCTATTCGTGGATAAGCCCACTTAAATTGAAATTTCCACATGGATAAAATTGTACAGTTGTAAGTTTTGTTACCCTCAACTTTATCATTGCTACCATCATTGTTAACATTGCTACTTGATACACTTGAGTTGTCATGTGATCGTGCATTTTGTTGCCGCATTGGCACACCAAGCATCGAATGTAAGTTTAATTGCTTTGTATCCTACTTAAGACGACCCATTACCTATACAATTAATAAAATAAAAATAAAATTGATTAATATATGAAAGAGAGAGAAAAGTATATAATTTACTTGTATAATCATTAAATCATATAGTATTTTTTCAAGACCATTACCTTAAAGGTTAGGTCATCACAAGTGACAATTGAAACCTAAAAAAAAATTTAAAATAAATAAATTATTGTAGACTTTGAATCTTACATGAAAACATTTTTGTAATGTATAGAAATATCATCACATTGATTACCCATATTATGAAATAATCGATACAATATTTTTAAATGTCTAAGTCTTAATTAATATGAATATTTAATTAATTAATATCCACTTTAATTAATAAAATTTTAAAATAAAAGAGATAAATCATGGAGTTTAAAAATTGAACTCACCACATGGCACTGTTAAACATTGTATAAAATCTGTTAATATTGAATATTAATTAATACCCACTTTAATTAATAAACTTTTAAAACAGAAGAGATAAATCATACACTTGACACTGTTAAACATTGTATGAAATCTATTAATATATTAGCCCATATTAGTTAATACAAAAATAATTAATAAAAGGCTTACCTGGCTGAAAACACTGGCGGCTGGAGAAAGACACAGATAGCCTGCACACATGAGGAGATCAGGCCGACGAAGAGCTGCTCAAAATAATAAAAAATTTTGTTTTATTATATTTTAATCCTCCTCTGCACTGAACGTTTCCTTTGGCCGACCCTTTTCTCCCCACCTATTGTCATTCCAGCCCAACACACCGACTGTCACCTCCACCTCTATAAAGATCAAAGGAAGGCCTTTTTTATCCCACAATATTGATGTGCGTTTTCATGCTGCGATGGAGCTTATTTGAAGTGCGTTTTTATGCTGCGATTTTTGCCTCTTAGCATACACTATCGTCTATCTTTACTTAGCAAAGGTATCCAAGTTAACAAAAAAATATCTCTCGTTATTTCGATTCATACGTGTATGGCATTGTTCGAAAAAATATTTTTCTAAAACATTGAAATGCATATACTTCTTATGTTATTTTTAAATAGAGATTAGTCATGTTAAGCATACCATTTGAAAAATAAATAAATTTAAAAGTGTTTCTCTCCCCTTTTCTTGCTAGTGTGTATTCCATCAAAAATTTGGGCATACATTCTATGTGTACGAGGGCCAATGTGCATATAGGTATTTGCGCTTGCACATGCATGTCCATAAGGAAGCGATCAAAAGCCATAAAAATGCTTGTGTGCATATGGGTATTTTCTTACTTTGATGTTGTCCAAACACATGGTCAGAATCATGTCATCCCAACATCAGAATCATGTCATCCCAACAAGGCAATGGGGTACCTTCATGGGCTATGTTCAATAATAAAACTACCTGTCCATATGAGAATGATTGTGAGGAGTATGTCCCTCTTTCACCTGAGAAACCTCGATCGAATATTTTCATGTCTATGTTGACAACACCATGGGGAGGACTTTCGCATGAAAGTAAGAAGCCTTCAAGTCCAATTGATTTTGCATCTATGCAGCATCCATCTATTTCTTCTAGACATAGTTCACCCATAGCCCCAATTATGAGTCCTACAGCCTCATATGTCAACCATCGAGATCCACTCCAAATGTTGGGACTCAATCCCCAATTACGAGTCCTATAACCTCATCATGTCGACCACCGAGATCCACTCCAAATGTTGGGACTCAATCCACCACAATGCAATCCAAAGTGATATCAAGTGCTCCAACAAACCCAACTCGATCTCCAAAGGTTGCACCCCCATCAAAGAAGGCTAAGGTATCATTAATTTCATGGTCTGAGAGTGCAACATACACTTTATTACATCATTACAATGAGGTTTGGACACACATCAAGAGAGGAAACTTACGCACGAAAGATTGGAAAGCTATCACAGATAGGCTAAACAAAGATTTAAATACCCTAACAAGTGATGACCAAGTGAAGAATAGAATAGATACATTGAAGAAAACTTACAAGAAAGAGAAGGTAAAGCAAGAATTGACGAGGGCTTAGCCATCTAAATGGTCTTTTTATTGCCATACATTGTGGAAAGACACTCCAAAATGCTCCGGCTTGATGAATTCACTTGATAGTGATGCAATGGCAAAAGACGGAGGGCAGATGTAGAGACATTGGATGATGAGGAGGATGATCTACTCGAGGAGGAAAGCGTCAAAGAGATACCTGACCAAGCTGAAGTAAAAAGCAAAAAAGACGGAATCATTCATGATGGTGTGAAAGGCAAGAAAGTGAAAGAAATTAAGAAATCCTCATCAATAGCCACTCTTGGTCGCTCGATGGAGACAGCAATGAAAGTAGTTTCAGACAAACTGGGTGAGATTGAGGCAGCAAGGATGATTCATGAAGAGAGATTGTTTCAGATAAAGCAAGAAGAGGAGACAAAGAGGCAGTTAATGTATCTAGAAACTCAAAAGGAAATTGCAAAGATTCTTAGCAAATTTAACAAAGAATGGTAAGGATTGAATCATGGTTTTGATGAGGTTCTTTTGTGTTCTTCTTATGTGCCATAGGTATTTGAGTCATCTTTACAATTTTTCGCAGATAGTTGGAGTCACTCGTCCAAGTAACATAGTAGATTGATCAAAGGTGCGCATCAAGCCATGCACCCTCTTCTGATTTTTTGTTTTTTGTCGATGCTTGATTCTACTCCTTTTCAGTCTACAGTTGAAATACAACGTAATCGTGCTCCAATAGGCCCTCTAATGCTTTTCTTATGTGCTTGTTTAATGCAAAGTGTAGTCATTCTCAGTTCCTAGAAAAGGAGGGATGGAGGTATGGTCCTCGAGAATGGTGGTGTTTTTCGCACCAAATTACTTTTTGGAGATGCATTCACTCTAGCCTTTGGTCTGAAGCTCGACTAGAAAATCAACATAGATTTTTTTATGCATATCGCATGTCTTATGACTCATTCCATGTTTTGTATGTGATGATTGAGCCCCATTTACTATCCACACATAGTGAGAACAAAGTGCGTGATGCTATACCTGCCGACCTTGCATTAGCAACCATGTTGTGGAGATTAGCACATGGACATTCTAGCACATCAATTTCACATTTATTTGGGATTGGGGAGTCCACTATTCGTAAATATATGCGCATCATTATCCATATTTTATGCTCACCTTCAATGTTTGCAAGGCATGGCATAGTGGTTCCTACGAGTGATCGTTTGGTCAAGATTATTTCTGAGTTTGAGGAAATCACATCTTTGCCAAACATGTGTGGTGCCTTAGATGGAACACATATTAGATTGCACCAAAAGCCACCACAAGAGTGTTTTCCAGCCCAATATGTGAGTCGACATGGTTTTCCAAGCATTGTGCTTCAAGGAATTGTCAATGCTCGTAAGATGTTTTGGAGTGTTGTTTGTAATGCCCCCCATGGTATGCATGACTCTACACACCTTAAAGGGTGCTTGCTTTATAAAAGTTTAAAGAGAGGTGAGGTATTAAACACACCAACTGTAAACTTGCATGGGCATATCATTCGACCTTATATTGTTGCTGACTCTGCATATAAGCCTACTAGTTTTCTTGTAAAGCCATTTAGACAAGTTGTCGGAGACATGCTTGAGACAAAAATACAATTTGATAGACATTTGTCGAAAGGTAGAGTGAAAGTTGAAAATTCTTTTGGAATTTTAAAGAACAGGTGGCGAATATTGAGAGTTAAATGTTGCTTTAGATTTTGCCCCAAAAGTGGTTGGTGCTTGTTGTGTGTTACATAATTTTGTGCAGATGCGTGGCGAGGTAGAACCACAGGAACAAGACAATCCTCATCCAAATGGTGGTGGTGGAAATAGGGTTGGCATGGGGAGACAACGATTACTTGGAAGAAAGCTACGTGCTGCCTTGTTTCGTCACTTTCGTTTGCGGTTGAGGAGGGAGATACGAAGACAAATGCGGTAGGTTTTTGTTTTTTTTTTTGGTTGTTTTTTTTCCTTTTCAACTTCTACTAACTATGGGAGGGTGGGCAGGGGAGCCGCTTGGCCATAGAGTGGCCTACCATGGCTGCTTAGGGGCTCGATTCCCCTTAGGCTCGATAATTTTGTTTATGCATGTATTGGGCGATCGGTTGAGGAGGGAGATGCGAAGACAAATGCGGTAGGTTTTGGTTTTTTTTGTTGTTTTCTTTCCTTTTCAACTTTTATTAACTATGGGAGGATTGGCAGGGGAGCCTCTTGGCCATAGAGCGGCCTACCATGGCTGCTTAGGGGTTCGATTCGTTTGCGGTTGAGGAGGGAGATGCGAAGACAAATGCGGCAGGTTTTTGGTTTTTTTGTTCTTTTTTTTCCTTTTCGACTTCTACTAACTATGGGAGGGTGGGCAGGGGAGCCTCTTGGCCATAAAGCGGCCTACCATGGTTGCTTAGGGGTTCGATTCCCCTTAGGAACAAACTTATCAAGAGCTCTCCACCTACATCTTCTGCTTCCCAACTCAAGAACATGGCCATAAAACCGATTGCCCCTGCTCTGCAAGCACACCTCTCCCCTCCATTCAGAGTGCTGGCCAAAGTCAAAAGGGTAGGCTTGCACCTCCTGTTTCAAATGCCGTGGGAGAAGCTCGTCACAATTGATGACACTATGGTACGCAACATGATCGAAATGGCCGCGAAGGTCTCCTCCATGCCATGGCCTTGTTAGGCTGCGCGCAACTCAGATCTGTTATGCAAAACCCATCCACACAACCTGCATCCACATCCACATCCACATCCACATCCACAGCCACACCAAAAGTCACCCCTGACACGATCATCAACCCAACTGCAGCAGCTCGGCGTGCACATCGTGTCCGGAGTGTGGGTACTGCAATCGGTGCTCCCACAAAGCCCCGTACCTCAACATCGGATAAAACGGGCTCCGAAGCTCAACAGAGTCAGGTGAAAAACGCCAACTCCCTTGGCTCACAAAAGAAGGACAAGTGACAAAACAAATGCAAAGCTCCGTAGAATCCCTCACTCAAACCCAAAGCCAGCCTGTGCCCACCGTGGAGCAGCAACCCGCGGCTCCTGCCACACAACCACCCCCACTAGCCCAAATGATTAACCTGGATGAAATGAGCACAGAGCAACTTGAATTCGATGTGTGCCGCAATGAAGTACGAAAGCAAAAAATCCTCCTCACGGAGCAGTTCTACAAACACACGGAGATCGTTACGAAGATGTTGCAGGCCTGTGACAATCTCAAGTTTGAGGACAAACAATTAGAGGAGCAATGTAATAAGTTGTGAACCAAACTTGAAGATAAATAGATCAATAATCTCTGATAAAGCTTCTTCTACTTTACTACATGTGGCTAGAGCAGGTGAAGCAGGTTGCATCTTGTAAGCAAAACACACATACTGAAACATCAATTTCTCAATAATTCTCACCAACCATGACATGCAAAGTGCAAAAATGGACTCTTGTAAAGGGAATGTTAAGAATAGGATCCCACTTTGGATCTAATGGTACCATGACAAACACGCTGATCACGGTTTGCGATGCCACTATGCATGTCTCTTCACTCCAATGTTAATTTCCATTATTGTTTTTTTTTTCTTGATCGCATATAATACAAACAACGAAACTTTGCATTGGAACCATTTGACACACCAAACATGCACTTTAAAGTTTTTAGATCTTCTACAAGATGCCATTCTACTAAAACACCAGACCATAAGGATCTAAAGGCTACCTATAGCTACTCTTTCTCATATTTACACCTTCTACGGGATTTTTGTTGGGGCTCTGATCCCTCTTGCACGCATCACCTAAATTCTCCTCACAACATGAGCGTGTAAATCAATGGATAAGTTGGTCATTTCTAGAGGTGATCAATGGAAGTGTCAAATCAGAGCATGCAAGAACATCGAAAAAATGAATCCATATGATAAAGTCGATATGGAAATTTCAAAAGTGTTCACAAAAGGCATGGTAAAGTCTGCACTCATGAGTGAGTTACATATACAGAGTGATGAAAATAAGCTATGGCTGGTGATGTTCATGATGATGATATATGGTTGTATGCACCTGACATCCACATGGAATCTGTTCACATGGTAGCATAGGTTTGTTGGGAGTGCAAGTCTGAGAGAGGATGGCTATAAATAATCATAGCATGTCCATGATGTAGGGGTGATGGGAAATAAGTGGATGGATGTATGATGATGTTAAAAATAGCCCATGGTTGATCATGTGCATGGGGATGATGCATTGGTATATACATTCAATGTCTATACATAGGTGGTAGTCCACATGGCATAGAGAGAAAGGGTCACCAATCGAGGAAGGGCTAAGAGAAGTGGTAGTTGAGAATGGCAATTTGTTAGTTGCTATTTTTGCACTGCATGGCGCCCAGTAGAGCAAGGGACAGAGAGGAAAAACATTGAGTTTTTCTTTTGCATAGAGGAGAGAGTGCTGAGGTTCTGGATGATTAAAGGAGCTAGAGCAAAGGGGAATTGAACTAGAGATTCTTGTTTTAGATCATGTGAGTGAAGTAAGAGGAGCATGGTGTGAATTCAATGATGAAGAAACTAGATACAAGACTTAATTTTGGAGAACAGGTGATTGAACCATAGACTTTGTGAGCAGAGTGATGAAGGTTTTTAATCATATTGAATGTTTTGGAGAACAGGTGATTGAAGCATAGACTTTGTGAGAAGAATGATGAAGGTTTTTAATCATATTGAATGTTAGGATCAGAGGCAAGAGCAACTCTAGGACTCAACAGGTTAGGGGCCAATTGGAGGTTGGCTTTCTAAAGACCTTTGACAGGATAGTTGTTAGAGCTTGGCTTCCTCCTTAGGTTCAATTATGATTGATTTGAGTCTCAGCTAAGTATTTGAGGCTTTTGGTTGGGGAATTTTTCCTTTTATGCTTTCATAGGCATGTGCAGAATTAGGTATGAGTCTATTGTCATAGCTCTTGTCTTGTTTATGAAAGTTTAATTAGAGTCAAGTTGCTTTTGAATCTTTCAATAGCAGATTATCATTGGTATCTAAAGCATATTGTGTCTGAGAGATCAAAGCTAGGACAAGCGACGATTTTCTAAGTATCTTAAATGTTGGGTTTATGTGTAGCTTAATCATGTAGAGTGAGTGTTTGAGTTGTTGAGATATCAAGCTCGTCTAGTGAGGCGGTGGACACTGATGACCTGCCTGGGGGATAGGCCCCACACTTACACCACTGGCATGGTTGGTGAGATCTTGGGTGATATGCGGCCAGTGGGATGACAAGCTGTGTGATAGCCATTCTAGAGACTGGCATAGTTATAGCGCCAGCTCATTTAGTTGGGTTCACACTATAGAGAACCCGTGTATGTATTGGTTGAGTACCTTTCATATTATGTGTACTCTTATCTTGTATATGGTGTGTTGAGTGTTGAGTGAAGAAGAAGAAGATTTTCAACCTCTCACCTTGTGTGTTCTCTATTAGGGTTTTGTGAGTGTGTGTGTGTGCTTGCAAGAGCTCAAGCTCTCTTCCCCCCTGCATCTTTTCATGGTATCAGAGCCTGGTTCATGCTAAGGACTGAGCTGCAAGCAAGAGAACCACAGGAAGTGGTACGAGGGTAAGAGCTCCAACTACTCTTCCCTATTTGTGTTGGTGACTACACCCTTGTCGGGAGCTCTACAGGAGGCACCGGCAAACAATCTCTGATTGAGGAGCTTTCTTCATGAGAGTAAAGCTATAGGGCAACTACATTGTCCTATCGGACGAAATTTTTGGGCCAAAAACGCATTTCGGGCACGTTTGGACCTCCGTTTTTCAGAAAGCAGGCGGTTTCGAACATTGCGCGTAAGTCATCGATTCTCTGCAGAACTCTGTTTTAAGAACTGCAGGAAGACAGATTGACTGTACAGACACTGTGGGTGCAAAGAGGTCTACAGTTGCCATTGGGTGTATGTATGCACATTGTAGTCACTAGTTTGTGACATTTGAGAGTACTACAGTACCGCTGCAGAAAATACAGGAGCTTGTGCAGGATAAACCAGAGTGCTGTTTCTAGTAAAATTGTGTGTCAGGCAAGATGTCAAATGATGGCATAACACAAATTGTGGCTGAGAAGCTTGATAAGAATAACTTCCATGCTTGGAGGTTCAGGTTGACGAATTTCCTGATGGGAAAGGGCTATTGGGACTACATAGAAGGTGAGCATGAAGAGGCGCCGGGGATACCGGACATAAATCCGACTGCTGCAGATGTGAAAGAGTTTAAAGATTGGAACCAAGGAGCCAGGAAAGTTATGTATTGGCTCTCCATTAGTATACATGACACCATGATTGGGCACATTCAGGATGCCAAGTCCCCCAAGGAGGCGTGGGACACCTTGGTAAAGCTTTATGAAACAAATACCAAGGCACGTAAGATACAGTTGAAGAATGAACTTCATACTGTAACACCATATTGGGGAATATGGGAATTTCCCACAAGTTTGGGACACGTGGTCAAAAGTTTGGATTAACCATAACTTAAACACCACTAATCCAAAATGAGCGCTTTATAGCTCTTTAGATTCCATTTTTCGAGCGCTTTCCAACGATAGGTCATATGATAGGGTTTTGAGAAACTTACAAATATGTTATCCATGTCCCCTTTTTTAAGTATTCAAAAATGGGAATTGGGAAATTCCCAAATTCACTAATATGGTGTTCTGTGGAGAAAAAGAGCATGTCTGTGAATGACTATGCGTTGAAGATAAAGGGTATTGTGGAATCCCTTGCATCTATTGGTGTGTCAGTAGATGATGATGATAAGGTGGAGGTCTGTCTACGTGGTCTCGGGCCACAATACAAGGCATTCAAGACGTCTATTCAGACTCGGAAAAACATTCCCAACTTTACAGATTTGGTGTCTATGCTGATTATAGAAGAGAAGAGCTTGGTTGAAGACCAACAGTCTTCACAAAACAAAAACAGTTCAGAGTAACAGGCCTTCTACACAAGTTCAGGAAGAGGACGAGGTAGAGGAGGCCGTGGACGCGGTCAAGGAGGTGGCCGAATAGGTAATCAGAATTATGGGTAGCAGCAGCAACAACAACAGTCCTAGAATACACAACAACAACAACAACAACACACAGGTGGAAGAGGTAAATTCAGAGGCAGGGGGAGTCAAAGAGGCCGTGGAAATTGGCAAAGGTAGTATAATGATGCACGTGAATGCTATTATTGTGGTAAGCCTGGACATGTGCAGGTAGAATGTTATAAGAAGCAGGCTGACATGCAAAATGGGAAAGTGCAGCAAAACAACTATGCATCCTCAAGCAGAAATAATGAGGATAATGAAAGGTTGTTTGTTATGCAGCATGTCGTGAATGCCATGTCTGAAAATGTTGATGCAGCACAAAAAGATGATGTATGGTATGTAGATTCAGGTGCTTCGAACCACATGACAAGTCATGGGGAGTGGTTCAAGGAGATGAAAAACTCGGAAAGACCAGGTTTTATGGAAACAGGGGATGACACCGCTCATCCAATTGCCTATGTTGGAGATGTGCCATTGTCTATGCAGGATGGCAAATGCCATGTCAAGGGCACAGGGAAGTCGAGAACCCAAATTCAGAGACCAATTCCTTCATACCAATCTAATCAGGGTCCGTCTCGGACAAGATTGCTTAACTCCATTAGCTAGGTCCGGCCCATTGATCGGGGTCGAGATGACCAGTCAAATGCTTGACGACATGGAGTAGCAGATGCAGGCAATTCATAAAGATATAAAAGCTGCCCAGGATCGACAGAAACAGTATACAGATAAGAAGAGAACAGTCAGAGAATTCAAAGAAGAAGATATGGTCTTCATTCGAGTACGGCCCCAAAAGTTCTTTATCTCTTGGAGAGTATAAGTAGTTATCTCCGAGATATTGTGGACCATATCTGAAATTCAAAGAAAGTAGGTAACTTAGTCTACGAGCTTCTTTTACATCCTCATCTCAAAGTTCATAATGTATTTCATGTAAGCCTTCTATAGAGTTATGTGCCAAACCCGAATCATGGAAAGACGGTAAAACTTCAGTGACAAGATACCCCATTGGCTTCTAGCTTACGCTAGTTCCTTCTTTTATATAAGTCGTAACTCTTACTTGTCGCTCGCAGTAATCTTACTTCCATCGATCTCCTTTCTTCTTAATCTCCTTTATGGCTTGGCAGCAGGAATTGGTTTTATCCATGATGATTTCTCACCTTCAAGACGCAAGCGAGTCTGTGAAGAAGGATTTTATAGAACTGTATGAGTGCTCACTTTACCTTACTTGTTGGGAACTTCTATAGCTCAGACCAAATGGCAGACCTGTCGAGATATAACTAGGGTAACACCGTGGGGGCGACAACACTTCCGTAACAATGTCCGCTTGGCTATGATTATTGAAGCTTTGGGTTTGGGTCCCTGATACTACTGCGTGATGAGATCAAGGCATGGTGGATTTTCTGAGCGGGTCTTCTTGCTAGCGTGCTTTCTTCCTCACCAGAAGATATGCCTTTATCCCGTTTTTGGCTTGCCTCTTAGAGGTTCTTTTGTTAGATCACCTCATACCACTGAGGTAGGTGCTGCAACAATAACTAGCCGAATTATTCCCATAGATGAGTTACCTTATACATGTGCAGCTTGTGACTGCTGCTTTTGTGACCATATGATGGACGGGCTTATGAAATTGTAAAAAGTTCTTCTATCTTACTGTATTGTTCCAAGAGTGAATCAAGTTGAAATCTTTGTTCTTGTCTTGAGTCTTGCTCTCTTGAGACTTTTCTTGGTGGTTAATCTTAATTAAATTTTCTCTCAGTCTCATATTCGTGCATCTTGCGAAATTACCCCCAGTTTGCGAGATGAGGGCATCTCGCGTTTTTCAAATGGGAGAGAATGTAAGATTCCTCCCCAGCCTCTCAAAATGTCCAGCATATTCCCCTATAATCAATTCCCTCTTCAGAAGTATAAGAGATCTTGTCTCTGCCTGTTTTTTTGGCATAGAGAGAGAAAATATTCTAGAGAGAGAATATTCAGATTTTGAATATTTTTGGATAGAAAAATATCTCATCTTATTAAAATGAATTCCCCTGAAACAAAAATTCAAAAAGAACTTTCCAATGTGCAATTGGAATTAATTGGAAATGGGTATAAAGGACCTTAGCCTAAGGGTCTAGATTTTCAGAAATTTTTGGATTATGGTCCAATTAAGGTTCCTTTGGACCAATAAGATCAATCCATGTGTGGGGAGGAGATAAATCCAATTTTGTAAAAGAAGATACCCAAAAATGAGTAAATGCTCACATAAGATGAAGAGTTGAATATGTACAAGGTTTATTAGTAAGAAACTATGAGCAATATTAAAAATATGAGATATTTGAGTATAATGATTCCATTTTTGACACATATGTAAGGAAGGGGAGGGCCTTCAATGAGGCGCCTACTTCACATGGGCAAATTGAGCTTTTTATCATCAAAAATTGAGATATTTTATCTCTCCTCTCTCCTAATTCAAGTCTAGTTCCAAAAAGGTAGTCTAACTGACCTAAAAATGGTCAAAAATTGACCAAACTAATTTGGAAAATTCTAGAATCATTTTGTTTGGTTAGGAGGTCAATTTTTCCTATAAATAGGAGCCTCCCCTTTGTTGAAAAAATATAGTGTTTAATGCATTGTTACTCTAGCCAAGAACTATGAATTTATTAATAATTTATTAGTTTTTGACATTTCCCTCTTCCAAAGATTGGTTGGCCACTCTTGTTTAAACAAGAGTTGAACCCTCAAACCATCAAGCCAAAGGAAAACTTTCAAAGTCATTAGTAAGTTGGTGATTCTTATTTTTGCAATTATTTTATGGTTTTATGGCTTCAAATGGTTTTTATGCTTTATGTCTTCTCTAAAAATGTTATACCTCATTACAAAAAGGTATTTCCCTCTCTTTTCTAACAAAACCAACCATTCTCTATCCTAGGTGAATGGTTAATTGATTAATGTCAAGTTTTTATAATGAATATTTTATTATAAAAGTGTTACTTTTAGCATAATTGAATTTCATGCATAGAGGTATGCATAAAAGATGAATAATTTATTATAAAAGTGTTACTTTTAGCACAATTAAATTTCATGCATAGAGGTATGCATAAAAGATGAATATTTTATTATAAAAGTGTTAATTTTAGCACAATTGAATTTCATGCATAGAGGTATGCATAAAAGATGAATATTTTATTATAAAAGTGTTACTTTTAGCACAATTGAATTTCATGCATAGAGGTATGCATAAAAGATGAATATTTTATTATAAAAGTGTTACTTTTAGCACAATTGAATTTCATGCATAGAGGTATGAAAAAAATGATTATTTTATTATAAAATTGTAAAGAAAAAAATGATTATTTTATTATACAAATGTTACTTTTATCATATTGAATTTCGTGCATAGAGGTGAAAAAAATAAATTATTATTTTATTATAAAAATATTACAAAAAATAATTATTTTATTGTAAAAGTGTCACTTTTATCACATTTGAAATTCATGCATAGAGGTATGCATAAAAGATGATTATTATATTGTAAAAATGTTACTTTTATCATAATTGGATTTCATGCATAGAAGTATGCATAAAAGATATTTTTATACTAAAAGTGTGATTTTCATCATAAATGGATTTTATGCATAAATTAGATGCATAAGAGAAATTCTTTTATTCTAAAAGTGTAATTCCTACTAAATTGAATTTATGCATAAGAAGATGCATAAAAGATTGATTTTAATTCAAAAGTGTCATTCTCATCTAAATTGAATTTATGCATAGGAAGATGCATAAAAGATTGATTTTAATTCAAAAGTGTCATTCTCATCTAAATTGAATTTATGCATAAAAGTTTGATTTTCATTCAAAAGTGTCATTCTCATCTAAATTGAATTTATGCATAGAAAGATGCATAAAAGATTGATTTTAATTCAAAAGTGTCATTCTCATCTAAATTGAATTTATGCATAAGAAGATGCATAAAAGATTGATTTTAATTCAAAAGTGTCATTCCCATCTAAATTGAATTTATGCATAGGAAGATGCATAAAAGATTGAATTTTAATTCAAAGTGTCATTCTCATTTAAAATGAATTTATGCATAGGAAGATGCATAAAAGATTGATTTTTATTTCGAAAGTGTTAGTCTCCTTAAATGGAATTTATGCATAATTAGATGCGTAAAGAAATCTTATATCAAATATAAGAATTTCCTTGTATTCTATAAATAGATATAGGAAGGGATAGGATGTGATAAGAGATGTATCAGATGTGATAAGATGTGATAAGATGTATATGAGAAGAGTTAGGATGTGATAAGATGAGTTAGGATGTGATAAGAGATGTATGAGATGTGATAAGATGTGATAAGATGTATATGAGATGAGTTAGGATGTGATAAGATGAGTTAGGATGTGATAAGAGTGTATGAGATGTGATACGAGGTGTATGAGATGTGATAAGATGCGATAAGATGCATAGGAGATGAGTTAGGATGTGATAAGATGAGTTAGGATGTGATAAGATGAGTTAAGATGTGATAAGATGTGTATGGGATGAGATAAGAAGTGTATGTGATGAGATAAGATGTATATGGGTTGTCATAGGGCGAGAATGGATGTGATGTAAAAGAATAGATGTGAAGGCATATGGGGCTATATGAATGGGAATGGGAAAATGGATGTATGTATGTGGATGTGTGGATGTGGAAATGGGAGTGTGGATGTGTGAATGTGAAAACGGATGTATACATGTAGATGTAGATATATGGATATGAATGAGAATGTGGATGTTGATGTATGCATGGAGATGTGGATATATGTATGTAGATGTAGATGAATGGATGTGAATGTGATTATGGATGTGGATATATGCATGGAGATGTTGATGTATGCATGGAGATGTGGATGTACGCATGTAGATGTAGATGTATGGATGTGAATGTGATTATGGATGTGGATGTATACATGGAGATGTGGATGTATGGTTATGTATGTGGATGTGGATGTATGAATGAGGAAGTGAAAATGGATGTATGCATGGATGTGTATGTAGAATAATGAACGTGAATGTGTATGGAAAATAATGTGTCGTCGATATGAGTAAATGGATGAAAATGAATACACATTGAATGGAATGTGGATTAAGTAATGTGGATTGAGGAGGGATAATGTGGAAAGATGAGAGTTCGATATAGAAACTGTATTTTGTGACTGTTTGTAAATGACTGTTTTATGTCAAGAATGCTGGGGAAGCATTTTGACCGTCTTGAGGATCAAGGTCATGAAGACTGAACTGATAAAGTTGCAATTGCTGAGACGGAGAGTCAATGGAGGAGGACGTCTCGCGTAGCAAGGTCAATCAACCAGATCCATGCCCGGTTTCAGAAAACAACTCTTATTCCTTGTTCCAATATCTTCCACGACGCACGTGTGGGTATCTTCGACGACCCAGAGCCCGAGCACCGTATGGTCAGCACCCTCTAGGATCCTTCTTCGCAGGTGACCTAGCGCTTCACTCATAGGCCGCTTCCTTGGTCCCTCATCCACCGTACCGGAAGCTCACCATTTAAATCGAACCGAGGCTGGTCAATACCTCGGTCGACCTTGCTACGCGAGACATCCTCCATTGACTCTCCATCAGCAATTGCACTTTTATCAGTTCGGTCTTCATGACCTTAATCCTCAAGATGGTCAAAATGCTTCCCCAGCATTCTTGACATAAAATAGTCATTTACAAACAGTCACAAAATACAGTTTCTATATCGAACTCTCGTCTTTCCACATTATCCCTCCTCAATCAACATTACTTAATCCACATTCCATTTAATATGTATTCATTTTCATCCATTTACTCATATCGACGACACATTTTTTTCCATACACATTCACGTTCATTATTTTACATACACATCCATGCATACATCCATTTTCACTTCCTCATTCATACATCCACATCCACATACATAACCATACATCCACATCTCCATGCATACATCCACATCCATAATCACATTCACATCCATATATCTACATCTACATGCGTACATCCACATCTCCATGCATACATCAACATCTCCATGCATATATCCACATCCATAATCACATTCACATCCATACATCTACATCTACATACATATATCCACATCCATAATCACATTCACATCCATACATTTATATCTACATACATATATCCACATCTCCATGCATACATCAACATCCACATTCTCATTCACATCCATATATCTACATCTACATGTATACATCCGTTTTCACATTCACACATCCACACTCCCATTTCCACATCCACACGTATGGCTATATGAATGGGAATGGAAAAATGGATGTATGTGGATGTGTGGATGTATGTATGTGGATGTGTGGATGTGGAAATGGGAGTGTGGATGTGTGAATGTGAAAACGGATGTATACATGTAGATGTAGATATATGGATGTGAATGAGAATGTGGATGTTGATGTATACATGGAGATGTGGATATATGTATGTAGATGTAGATGTATGGATGTGAATGTGATTATGGATGTGGATATATGCATGGAGATGTTGATGTATGCATGGAGATGTGGATGTACACATGTAGATGTAGATGTATGGATGTGAGTTTAAAAATGTTTAGCGCCTTCTTCAACTGTCAAACAAAATAATATATAGTAAGAAAGAATACATCGCATTGTTGCGAAACATGGTAGAAGGAGAAACGAGTAGGAAACGACTTCATCATTTCCATGTTGACTTGGAACAACAGTATGCGTCGATATTGAAGCACCAAAAGAGTTTGCATCTATGCACAGAGCAAAGAGACATGCTGCGGAAAATAGGTTTGCAGCATATAGACTTGTGGTGTGACGGAGGCATCTATCCAACATGCATCATTAGAAATTCAACACCTCCATTCTCTAATCCAACAACTCTATTGAAGTTTGTAGGCAATGGTGTAAATGGATTGTATGGATACGTCTCAGCTCAATGTGTTAATGTAAATATGTACAAGAATTTATATCTACGAGAGGAGGCAAACAGAAGGCAAGATAAGATAGAGTGTGTGGCATTGAAGCAACTTCTAGAAAATGAGAAGGAAGAACATAAAAAGACAAAGGCAATGCTACTGAAAGCGACGAGAAAAGGCACTGTATTAGGAGAGAGACTACGGAATAGAAAAATTTGGAACATTGCAGAGTTGAAGGCTGGCTGTGGAGGATGTAAGTGCAGAATTCAAAAAGCAAGGTATGACGATATCTCATTGTTAACTTCCATTAATGAGCATCCAAATTGTTTAAACGAATGAAGAAGTTCCAAAAAATTTCAATGTAAATCAATGAACTTTTAAAGGTGAGTTATAATTGTCTCATTGTATAATTGTAGATGTGTTTCTTTCTTGTTGTAGGGAAATTTTAAGGCTTGGTGAAGTAAATGAAAATTCTAATCTTGTTCCAGTGAAGCAAATAAAAGGTTTAGTCTCCAAAGTTGTCATGCAGAGCTTGATAGATGAAAAAAAGTTCAAAAGGGTGAAACGTGGTGCTGTCGAAAAGTTTATATCAGAAAGTAGAGTTGATGTCGAAAAACTTTAAGAAGCCCTAGATATGAGTGGGGTGAGTAGAAAAGGATATGCTTCAATCTTTAACATCGTTTCTTCTACTCTCAAAGATCATCGGATAAAACGTGTATTGTTACCCACCCCAGCACAGCAGTGTGGCACCAAAGAGGTCTTCTAAATCAGGAAATAGATGACTTCATTGGACAATATTTACATATCGAAAATGTATATGAAGGGGCCAAAGGAAGGACTGTATATGATCCTTTAAATAATATTTTTGTGGAGTTGCAACAATTACAGAGAAGAATGGTGGAGTTTTATAACATCACATTTGAGGAATGTAAAGGAGTTTTAAAGTTTGTTGTTAAGCTTGATGAATGTGAAATTGTAAAGGAAAAGAAGATAGAAAGAGTGACTATTACCTTGATGAATCGGGCACTTGATCCATCAATCACAAAGACCAGTTCAAAGTACTTTAGCGTTCAATCAGAAAAACATGTATGGTGGTTGGGATCATTTGAGGTATGGATTTTCTTATTTTGGTGTTATTATTTGTTGAATATACATGTATATTTTTTAATAAACGTCTACCATATATCATTCTATTGTAATGGCAGGTGAATATAGAGGACCATGAAACACTTAACTGGGTTTTTCAACAGACAGATATACCCTCAACTGTAAGGAGTCAAATTTTAGGGGGTCATCTTCATGTTCCAGGCAAAGGTGATTTTCAAGTAGAATGGCATATGGCAGGTGATCTTAAGACATTAAAGTGTATGTACAGGTATCAGTAAAGGGAGTAACTCCAAATCTCCTTGCTTGTATTGTAAACAACCAGCCCATGTCTTGGATTTCAAATGGTGGAGAAGAGCACCCAATAGGGACAAGGAAGATCCAAATTTTAAAGCAGTTCTTGATATTCCATTATGCAATGTTCACATTTGCACATTGCATGCATTGTGTAGAATTATTGAGAAACTTGTTTTTCTATATGTTGGATTTGCCTGGAAACTTCGGCGTGAGGTGAAAAGAAAAGAGACAATACAATCATTGGAAGCGGTATTATCAGAAATTAGTCTACATGGTAGAGATGTTCATATAACAAAAGATCTTAAGAAATCTACAAATGGTAAAGAGGTACCTATCAAGCAATCCATTGGTGGAGTAAAGGCCCGAAGGTTTTTATCATGTCCACAAAATACAAGAAAAGGGGGTAGACAATCACAATATGTATCCAGAATAAAATACAGTGTGTGGAAGCAAGTCCACAATGCAGTAAAAGATCATCAGGCAGATGGGATGGCACGAGATGTCAAGGCTGAGGTGTAGAAATCGTTGGACAAGCTATTTGTTTATTGTGACAAAGTTTCTTGGAACAAAAATGATCAACAGGCATTTCAGAAAGAGGTTAAGAATTTCGGAAAGGCAATGAAGGAAGCATGGACAACCTGCAACATAACCCATTACATGGTGACAACACTAACTTCCACCCAATTGTTCAATTTTGAGAACAAAATGATTTGTATTTTCTATGTTTTCTAATGCTAGACTCTTTCTATGTCCAAACAGCATATTATCTACAACCATCTTCCATTCTTTGTAAAAAAGTATGGATGCCCTGCAATCTGGTCTACACAAGGAATGGAAAAATCACACTACATGGCTTGTAATGCTTTCTTTAAAAACAAAAAGGCAACAGCTTAAAGGAAGTTTTTCAATGGTTTTATCAGGCGTACTTCAAAAGATCAAAACAAAGAGAAAGGTCAATGCATCTCAAGTCAAGATAGCCTTTCAAGTAGCTCAGAAGCAGAGAAGACAGAAAATTTTAGAGAGTTCAAATTCAACAGAGAGACATGCTGAATGGAGAAAATCAAAGGTCTTTGTAGATCACAAATGGGTGGATAGAATACAAGTGTAAATGTTGTGTATCTCATAATCTCATAATTGAAAACACTTCTCAAATTTTGATGCATAGAAATACAGAATGTGTGTTTACAATTCCTTTGTGGTGGATGCAGAAGAATACAAGTGTAAAAATTGTGTACCGCATAATTGAAAACAGTTCTCAAATTTTGATGCATAGAAAATACAGAATACAAAAGATACAGCAGAAATAAATTGTTGTTCTATGCTAAATATACAATGACAATCATCTTATAGCTAATGGCCTTAGGGTTTCTCCCAAGGTCTACCAATGGGAACCCTCCCTTTCACTTTACTTGGAGACTTCTTTTTCTTTAATGACACCACAGTGCTCTGAGATCTTCCTTATTCTGGTGAGGTTGGTTCTCGAGCACTTTCTCCTTCCTCCAATTTCTTTGGTGATCCCAATAGTGCTGGCTCTCGGTTCCGTATAAGTTTGTGCTTGCCATAAGGCTCGAGACTGAGAGGATTCTTTACACCAACAACAAGCGCATAGGCAGTATATGATAAAAAATATCCTACTCTAGAGCACTGTTTTCCAGAATAATAACCAAAAATATGTAAGGCAGACCTCTTCTCTATCAATATCACTTTGTCTGCAAACCATGAAAGGGAATGGCCACCCAGGGCCTCTGTCATACACTTGAAAAAAAGAATTATTGCTTCCCCTTTGTTTCTCATTGTCCCATGGTATATTAACAATTTGGCATTACATAATTCTGCAAGGAAATGGGAAAGACTTGACAGTTTACCCAAGCCAGCAACTCTGCTTCCTTTGGACCTCAAGAGGAAGGTTTCATCTTCAATATCTAACTGCATGTAGACAATATTGTCAGATTACCTAAATGGTCACTCGAACTCAAAAGCAGGGATTGAAATATCACAAAAGTACACAAATAGGATGCCATTACCTTCATATTCTCATCCTGCTCAAGCAAGTTCTCTTTCCACAATGAGATACTATGTTCTGATGTCTGCTCAGAATGATGTGCCAGAGCTGAGCTTCCAGTGAGATTCATACAGGATCGTACCTCTTTAAAGACTTCATCATCCACCTCTTGAAAATTACTTGCCTCCTTAAAACACGTAGAAAGTTCCAATGTAGGATTGAACTTGTCTTCTAGGTCCAGCAAGGGATCATCATCTATCATTACTTCCTTGTCCACCTTACATGATTGAGCTATGAGGCCAAGTGCATAGTCCTCTCTTAGATTGAAAATCCACAATATGTCATTTAGGAAAACATATTCTCTACCTTCTATCTTGAATGATGGAAGGATGGGAACAACATAACTGGAACTATCAAGCTCAATTTTATCCACTGTAACTGCATCTCTTAAAGTCTCTGATTTCATAGATATAAGATCAAGTGCTGCAATAGCAGACTTCTCCTCCTCTAGATTAATGATTTGCTCCTCATCTTGAAGTTCTTCACTCTGCTCACTTGCCAACTCCTCCTCCTTTTCTTCATATTCTTCCAAGTCATGTTCTTGAGTAGACTTTTAAGAAACACCAAGCTCAACATAATGTAAATAAATGGCAAATGCAAAGCTCTCCTCCAATATCCTACAGCCCCTCTTGTGGAGATTGCAGATACCCTTGAAGCAGCAAGGTAGAACATCAAATCTCCTGTTCAATTGATACCTCAGCTTATCACTTTGGCATAAGTCCTTGATATGCACAAAAGCTTCATCCTTATTCACAATCCTTCCATCAGCTGTCATCTGTCTAAACACCTCAAACTGGTCCTCCAAAAAGTGCTTGTGCTGAGCCACAATGTCAATCAATTTGAAAGGAGTGTTGAACATCCTGTGAAATGTTGGATACTCCTTTTGAGCATTGGACTTTTTGAGAAACTCAAAAAGCTGTAGGTCTGGTGACTTTTGCTCTTCCAAAAGCTTCGAAGCTTGGCTCACCAGATTTGATTACTCCTTTGCTACTGGTACTCTGCTTCTTAGCTGTAATGCAAAATACAATAGCAAAAATAAAAAATAATTCATATTTTCTCAAATAAAGAGGAGTAAATTCAAATATTGCTCACCTGGACTTTCCTCATCTTTGATGGAGTATTTTGACAAGTCCAATGTTCTCTTGGC
Source organism: Cibotium barometz (assembly GCF_041138505.1). Lineage (NCBI taxonomy): Eukaryota > Viridiplantae > Streptophyta > Polypodiopsida > Cyatheales > Cibotiaceae > Cibotium > Cibotium barometz. The sequence continues at coordinate 32,791,233 of NC_141085.1, read as the reverse complement.
TGGAGCATTATCAAAAACTGTACATGCACACATAAAGATACACGGAGAGAAGAGAGAAAACCATTACATAATATATCGGTATTGGCGAGAACATTGAAATCGATTCTCATACAATTACATAATACTTTGGTTGGAAAACGCGATTTTGACATGTCTTTGTAGCCAGAACATTGAAATCGCGTTTCATTGCGAAAATTCTTTGTATGCCTTAGAACTCATATACTAGAATATGTAATTAATGGAGAGGGCATAAAAGAAAGTAGTGAGGAATCTGCTAGAAAATGCGATATTATGTCCCCCTAAAGCAAAACCATCCTATTTCGCGTTTTCCATCAAAACAACCTTTCGATATTGGAACTACTACAACTCGGGTTACGACAACACAAAAGTTCAGTTTCAGATGCTTACATTACAGAATAAAACACTATAATATATAATTGAGATCAATTAGAACAGTACCTCTTTTTCTTCTGTCCATGCCCTCCTAACAAAAGTGTATGCAGGACGACCTTGAATAGGTGTGGTTTAGGGTTGTAGCAGATAATCTGTGTCTATTTGGTATTGCAGGGTACGAGGCTAACGCTTGAAGAGGAAAGCATTGGATGGGTGCTTGAGTGAAGGGAATGGTGAAATTGGTCAGTAGATGGTTGGTGTGGAGGAGAACACAAAAGGACACGATAAAAGAATCTGCACAAAAATCGAGGACACATCATCATGACACATGTGGCAAGTACCGTTGATCACACGTGTGACATTTATGGTGGCACGTGCCACGCGGGCGTGAATTCCGAGGCATAAAGTGTACAATGTGCTAGTATACTTGCCCTCCTCACATGTCTGTTCAGTACAACATCTCCTCCACAAAAAGGCGTTCTCCGAATGAAGGATAGCATTCAGCATCTCCTTCTCCGACTGAAAGATACCATCATCATATCCCCAGCTCTCAACCAAAGTCAAGTACAGAGCATTCTGAAAGGATTGCACCATCTGAGAGGGTATACTCTTGCAAAACTGAAACCCTGTTATTTTATTCCTTATATATATTCGATGAATAGACAAGTCTAAAAAAATCCTTTCAAAAAATGAAGTGCATATAGATTTCGTTGTTGGATCCATTTTTGTTGGGAAACGCGATTTCCATGGGTCATTGCTTCGAGAACCTTGAAAATCGCGTTATATTTTGCAAAATTTGGTCTTAGGCTATTCCATTCTTTCATAATACATCACCATAAATATTTTGGAATAATTTGTGATGGATAGTACAAATGTTTTAGTGGGAAACGCGATATGAACCTATTTTCCATCAAATGTTCCGAAATCACGTTTTCTGGCAAAACTCTTCCTTTGACATGCTATCTTGTGGATAAGGCGGATTCCGGTCTATTCCATATCTTACTTGATTCTAATGACATATTGAATTTCTTGTTGTCCTCTTCCATTTTCTGTTCCATGATATTCCTATTATTGTACCTATTTATGAGTGGAAGCTTACCTTATGGATGTCATCTTTAAAGTTAATTAAATATTTTGCTTATTACTCTTTCAGTTCTAATGGCAAGAACAAAGGAAACTGCAAGGACAAAGGGAAGTGGGCCTAACTTGGCAGTGGGCTGGAGGTCAAAGTCCTTCAAAGGGGAGGTCAAAGTCTTCCAAGAAGGGCAAGCCCATGCACATGCTCCAGATATGCTAGAAGAAGAGAATCAATCAAGGAGCAAATGTTCTCAGGGAGATCAGGAAGGCACAAAAGGTTGTAGGCTTCGCAATGCCCACGGCTCCTTTCTAGAAACTTTTGAGGCAAGTATGTGACTATTGGGGTGTCGGATTCAGGTGGTGTAGGACAGGCCTTCTCACCCTACAGGAGGCAGCAGAGGATTTTCTCATAGAGTTCTTCCAGAGAGTTCTTCCAGGATACCATGCTAGTTGCTGCCCATGCACATACGGTGACAATAATGAAAAAGGATATTAACATGTTAGTGAGAGTAAGGTACATATATGATAAAATTCTGAATGCAGAAGACTGGGATGATATTAGGATGAGAGACATCTTATTAATACCACCAAGCAGGAAGCAATCTAAGGATGAGGTGAAGATAGAAGAGGTCACACACAACTATGAGACTAGAGGGAAGTCAGCCTATGAGGATTTAATGAAACAAGTGAAGGATTCATCTTCGGACCTAGAGTCAGAAACACTTGTTAAGGAGTTGAAGATATAGGAGAGGCTTCTGGAATTGGGGCCCAAAATTAAAATAAAATTAGAGACCACTGATTTTGATATGGCTGATTTGGAGTTCGGGCTCACTAGAGACTGTATAAAAGCTCTTTCCCAGAGGAAGTCATACTACCCTGACAGATACTCTCATCCTGGCTACTCTCTAGTACGTGTTTTCCAAGATTAATTTTTCTACAAAAGTATCAATCCTTTTCAATCTCAAACTGAGTCTTTGAGTCTTTCCTTGTGCAGCATGTTCAAGAGCAAATTGCATCCTGGGGTTATGCACAAGATCTTCATCACTAATCCAAGAATCTCTTTCAAGCTCACAGATCACACAGAGAGCAGTGCAGACATTGCAAAATGGTTCAATTACTGCAATTTTGAAGTAGTTGATGTCATCTTCCTACCATACCACTCCAAGTAAGTACACATAGATTTTAGATTTCACAGTACTTTGCTTTTTTGGTTCCTTTATCTTTCTGGTCCTTATATTATTCTTCTTTTTGTAGCTCTCATTGGAGTTTTGTTTCCATTGACCTTGAACAAAAGAGATGTTATACATTTAACTCTCTTCAGGGTACCCACCAGGAGCTAGGCCTGTAAGTCTTATCCCTAATGTATTCTCATGAAACTTTGGAGTATAGAGGATGCTAATTTCAAAGAAATTTGATAGTTCTCACATTTCCTTTGGTATTGTAGTGGCTTGAAAAGACTTTTTGATGCCCTGGACTTATGTCCTCCAAATACAAATTTACTCGACCTGATTGAACCAATTGCACTGTAGGTTTGTGGAAGAACACCAATCTTATTTTATCTTCTATATAGAGAACTGTTTATCTTTATTGATATTCTCATAATTTATTTACAGACACCACAACAAAAAGACCCATATTCTTGTGGATGGAGATTACTTATAGCAGCTAAATACATGTTGGACTCCTACTTTGGAGAGAAGCAGCCTGAGTTTGTAAGTCAAAAGATTTACAATCATCAAATTTTTGAACATAAATGCAGTCAGTTTCTGAAAATAATATTTTCTTTATTGCAGATGCAAGAAGATAGTTTTGGCTCTGACTATGTCTATAGTTTCAGAGCCAATACAATTTTGAGGTTGCTAGGACTTGCTTCTCCTATTCCTGCATCTCCTCCAATTCTAAACCAGCCAATATCCCCTTCCAATATTGATGTAGAAGTGATTACGAGCAGAAAGATGATTTGAAATCTTTCAATCTAAATGATAACATTCTTGATGGGTTCCAGAAAGTTGAGGAGCACCCTTCCAAAGTGCCTGAGGAGATGAAAATGGAAGATGAGCCTCTCCCACGAAATATGAAGTCTTCGGATGTAACTGAGGAGCAAAAGGAGAAGCCGAGGGAGAGCCATATCGACAAGGAGCCTTTATCTGAGTCTTTGGACCAAAGCCAGGCTCAGCCTGAGCTAGAAACCCAAATATAGGATTATTTGTATATCTATAGATATACCCTCCTCTGTACATCTGAGAACAACAACAGTAAATGCAAAGATAAATGCAATTACTTTTTCTCAATGGATCACTTCTTGGTTTGAAAATGTTAAGAATTCTATAATGCTTTTACTGTCTGCTAAAAGTATATATGAATTGTCTATTGTACCTGAGTTCAAGATGATTGAACTATTTGAATTGTTCTGCTTGCAATATCTCTGCATTGTATCTTGCTTTCTCTTCTTTGCAGTATCTGAAACAAAATCACAGTTTGAAAATGAGATATCTACATTTTTTGAATTAAAATTTTGATAAAACAATTTTGCCAATCTTGAATGAGTACTTTAGGAAACTCAGTTTACCTTTTTGTTGTTTAAAATGAATGAAAATCCCATGCAGACACTTCCTTTAGTCTCGTTTATAATGTCATTCCGTAATCGACAGAGTGTGCAGTATCTTCCAAGTGTGATAGATGCTGTTAAAATGCCATTCTCGACAACATCTATATCAATAATATCATTTTCTAGATATGAAGAGCTCTCATCTTGTTCCATTGGTACTAGTTGTGTACCTATCATCCTGCTTCGTTTATAGTAAAATGAGAAAATAAAATTATGGGAGGCAAACATGTACTTGAGATTGATTGTGTCATGGACAACCTCACAATACATAGTGTTGGCCATAATTTTATCCCAACCATCATCCAAAAATTTTGGAATGTCATCACAGCCTTTTGCTTTAAAAGAAAACATAGTCTTACAAACTCTGATTGAATATTCTTGAAAAATATCTATGAAAACATTGACAGGCATAAAAACTGTGATTTTGACTATTCTTGTTGCAATATTTGGTTTCAATGAATGCTGCACTTCTGCATATAGTTTGGCTCTATATGCCTCTATTATACTTCCATCGAGAACAGACGAGTCTATTATATTCCATTCCAGAAAATCTTGTCTTTGCAATATGCCATAAGAATGAGCATGGTCCAATAGCTGGTAGAAGTGATCATAGAAAAAAATACCCGCTTTAGCCAAGTCTCTTACAGATCTACCTTTGTACTGTAGCTCTCCTATCGTGCCATGTACGACATTGAAGAATCCTAAAATGCATTCCACTGGTTGTCACTCCTCGTATGATGAAGGATATAGATCTGAAACATTCAGAAAGATCATCTTAGTTATAAAGAGAGAAACAATTGTGCCTTGAAAATAATTTAAGTTATATTATGTGTTTACAATTTGGTCTATGATATGGAAGATAAGTTGGATATTCTCGCAATTGAAGTTCTCGATGCATATAAACATGCTGCACCACAATCTCTTTTACATATCTTCTGCCTTCTTTCACTCTAAAACCTTTTACTCTGCCTTTCCAGGATGTCAGGAAAGTACTCGTTGATTATTGCTTTTTGCTCTTCTTCCTGATCCTCTTGGGTTGCATTAGTACCCAAGCTCCTTTTCCCACTTCAAACATTTTCTAACTAGCATTTGCTGTTAAAATATTGGAAATCTCTATGCTTGAAATCTGTGTGATAGGCCTTCGTGGCAAAGATATGTTTGGTACATTAACAGAGTCTTCACCATCTAAACCCACCGAACGTTTTCTAATGCTACGTCCATTGTTTCTGGGTGCCATCTCAAGCTACAAATCTAACACACCCCTAATAGAACCCAACACAAAAGAAAGTTAGTATGATGTTAGATTTCAATTAATCTATCATTCTAAGTAATGCAGATCGACTTAAAAGAAAGAACAAAAAGATATCCACAACAGGTAAAATGTTGAAGAGAGCAAATTACAACAAAGCTATGGCAAGGAGAGATGCTTGTCGAAGATGGAATAGTCTCTCGAAAGTCTGAGAAGAAAGGAAATTGGATTGTCGCGAGCGAGAAGTTTCAAACAGACTCTTACCCTCAAAGATGGACTAAAATCTCATGATAGAGACATGCTGGAGAAGAGAATCAAAAACAAATCTCCCTATTCATCTCGACGCTTGTGCTACCATAAAGTACTGTTCTATTTTCTATTTTTCACTCTTTTTCTGTGGATTTTCTACGTTACGTTGGCCTTCTCCTGATTGGTTGCGAGACATTTTCTCCAAACCCTAAAAGATCCCAAAATGAGCTCCAAATTCTTCTTATGAAATACATTGTTTGGGATAGTACATCCAAATTAGAATCGCAAAGGAGGACCATTAGGGCTTGCCATGTGGCATGGTACTAGGGTCTACTCACCCATTACCTAGGTGTGAGCTCAAAGTTACCAAATAATAGGAAGAACAAAAGATAGATCCTTCTTAGTAATAGAAAATACTCTCCAGTAACCACCTTTGATGCCACCATAGAGAAGAGTGTGGCATTTGCTTGAGTACATGGATAAGAATAGTACTTTAAAAACTAGCATTTTTAAAGAGATTATGCAAACCTTGATTTTAAAATTGTGGATCATCATGAGAATTAGGCTTATTAAACATTTAAGATATAACACTAAACAAATTAAACAAATTAGAACATAAATTAGAGCATATGGAACGCTTATCTATAATCTTCTTACGTTCTAGATCTAGGTGACGAGCATAAAATCTTCATACTAGACCTTCCATGCTATAAATGCTTAATGTTACAATCTTGCGAGTCTCTTTGCAGAACTTTCTAAGAAATTTACGATTGCTTACAATCCAAATGAGATTATTAAAAATGATATGCTAATAAAGTACAAGGTAGTCTATATCTCCCAAGCCACTCTGAACATCCCAAGTCCCATTTCCCAAGCTACAGCATCACAAGAACCATAACAGCTAAGACAACTTGTGTTCATAAGCACCATAAGGCATTGTAGATAACATTCCAACACCTTTAGGGACTGGGTGCTACCTTTGTAATGCGCCTCTTTGAATCGGAAGAGATCCCAATGTTGCATCATCTTCCATTGATGATAGGAGAACTGAGCAATGAAGGTGAGTCCATCCCAGACACAGATAATTAGGGCGGGCTTGTGGAGGCGGCGGCTGAGACACTGCAGAGAGTATCCTTAGCACCTCGTCAATGCCGGGGCGCGCTTGTGGGTCCGCATTCGTGCACGCTAGACCCAGCAGCAGCAATCGTTCCATCTCCACTTCATCAAAACTTCCTCCAAGCCGGATATCCGAAGCTTGCATCACGTCTCCTTGCTGGTACAAATCCCACACCCACTCACTTAAAGGCTCAGAATACTGCGTTGCTCTTCTTCCAGTAACAATTTCTAAGACCGTGACACCAAAGGCATAAATATCTGTTGCAGGGGACACATTGCCTCCCATCACAAGATCAGGCGCTAAAAAACCCATCGTGCCTGCCATGGTGTGAGAAGAGGAATCACCCTTTTCTAGCAACAATGCAATGCCACAATCTCCCAAGCGCGCATTCCACTCAGAATCGAGCAAGATATTAGATGTCTTAACATCTCGGTGCACAATCTGCATGTACCCAGAGTCTTGATGAAGGTATTTGAGTGCTGCTGCCAGCTGAGACACAACCTTGTACCTTAGCTCCCACTCGACAACACTCCCACCCTGTTGAAAGATGTGCTTTCCCAGGTCACCTTTCGGCATGTACTCATACACAAGAAGCAAGTCTCCCTGATGTTGACACCATCCAAAAAAAGGTACTATATTCCGATGCCGAAGCTGGCATCCCTGCTTGAGAAGCTCACCAATATGTTGGAGGACTTGAGGTCCCTGTGTATGATGCGAAGGCTCGCACTATGCAAGTACTCCATCCCTTTGGCAATCTGCAACATGAGGTCCACTGCAAGTAAGAGAGGAAAGGGTGGATCCATTCCAGCCCCCATTCTCTGCATCATGAGGACCCGAAGGTCTTGTTTCATGAGCTCCATCACAAGACTACACTTGCACAAAGAGGGGCTCTTTGTGCAACAGACAAGCGGTATCACATTGGGGTGACGCAGTTGGGCTTGAATGGCTGCCTCCCTCCCAAACACCACATTGTTCTCTACATAGAAGAAGTCTTTTACAGCAAAACGACCCCCTAACCAGAGAGCCTCGTGTACTTTGCCATAACCACCCAGACCAAGGATCTCTGGATTTCTCTGCAAGCCCTCTGGATCCACCCATAAAAAGGGGGGCAAAGCATCACCATGTGTTATGCGGCTCAAACTCTCAACACAAGATAGCTTTTGCAGAACAAAATCGGCAAGCTGGCAAGCTTCTCCTTCCTCCTCACCCTTGATTTTGTTCAAGAGGCTTTGAGCTACGCAGAAGTCATCATGTGCATCCACACATGCCCATATTGCACAGAGCTCTCTTGTTAGTTGTGATATAAAGAATTCCATGCTATCAAATGGAGCAGACCTTGAGATTTGCTCACACACAACCGAAAATGTCCACAGCAGGCGATGAAGATGGACGTCCACGACATCCGTGCTCATACCTTGCTTAAGTGCCTTCTCCACCAACCATGAATGCGTGGAACTGGAGCTGCTTGGGAGGGACTCCTGCATACATGTCTCTACTTCTTGCACAGCCAGAATAAATTCATGCAAGGGTTGAGCAAGCTTGTGGCACATGCCCTCCTCCTCTGATGGCCCCAAAGAGGAGCAAGCATGCTCCAGCAACCCAGACAAGTTTTGCAGGACTAAAGAATAAGCGCTTGCCAGGCATCGCCATTGACTACGGTGCAAAAGGAGAAGCGAATTGGGAGCAAGAGCAAGCTGCAAGCGCTGGGAGATGAGCAGAGAGGAGGCCAAGATTTCTGTGCGTGGAGATGACGAGGTCGCCATTTCCACCTGGACCGTAGAGCACAGTGGGCTTGAGTCAACGAGACATTGTGGCACGCGAGCCTCGTGGCCGCGAGCGGACTGGCTCAGCTATAAAAGGCAGTGTTTATTTTTGAAGGTTGCAAGAGCCTCGTCTCTAAACCCCACGCCCCTTTGAAGGTAAGAGATGGATGTACTAGTTGGTGAGAGGGCTTCTGATGTACTAGTTGGTGAGAGGGCTTCTTTGTAAACATGGTACTAACCTTAAATTGTATTTGCCATGAAACTTTGTAATCTTCCAATTCAAAAGACTTGATCAAAGAAAAATGTTCAAATCCATGATAGTGAAGGCTCCTCACATGGAAACAAAAATATCGATGTGAGGAAGTGTCGATGAGAAATGTGGAATTAGAGGGAAAAGCCTCCCTTACAATGGTATGAAAATACTACTCTTCAACCTTTGTACTACTTTATTTCTTGTTTTCCTTACACTAATATACCTAAATATGCATTGTTTCTTGTTTCCTCACTTTAGGAGAAAATTGTCAACAAGGAGGCTCATGTAGTGCTCTCTAAAAAAAGTAAGAAACGGAAGAAGGAAAGGGATGGAAGATGTCTCTTTGTACACAATTTAAGAGTAGGCTTTATTTTACATACCTTGGCTCCTTGGCTCCTTATGTCAAGTCGTGTTTGTTTGAACTTGAAGGGGATGGCTTGCAATGTAAATGCATCTCATGTTGATATTAGCTCTTCGAGTGAGAGTAAGCCTTCAAATGTAATAATAACAATATCCACTAGTGAGATTAAGACACACAATGTCTTGGGCATGGTAAAAGATCTAAGTGCGGTCTATGAAAGGTATACTTTATTTAACTCTATGGCTTGAATATTGAATTATCTTAACATACGCATGGTTTCAATCTTAACATGTTTGATTTTTGGTTATGTAGACTTCAACACGGAGAAACTATTCACTTACACTCTACACGTTGGGGATTCATTGCCGAGGTGGATGTGCAACTAGCTGAGTCAATCATGCATGTGGAAGCGTCTACTCGTGTGCTTAACCTATTTGCCATGTCAGTAATTTTTTTAATTCTGAAATATAGCTTTTGGTTTTGCAGCTCAAAGATGCTTAAAGCATGTTGATTTTGTAGGTGGATGGAAAAAACCCTACCTGTAGATGCTCTGGAGAAGGTTTCATTCGTGGATAGTTTGTGGTATGAATATGTGGCTTCACGGCGTCCAAAGAGCAATATCAAAATTTCTTTGGACATATTGATATGAGCAAGCATGTGTTCTTGTTTCTACCTCTAGTACATAGGTAAAGTCAATAGTTTACTCATATTGATGCATGTGTTCTTGTTTTTGTCATTAGTAGACAAAGCACTTACAACTTCATGTTTTTCAGGCACCATTGGACTCTTTTTGTACATCATGAAGGTGAGAGGCTTGTCACATCGAGAAAAAATAGTCCCCTACACCTAGACTCACTGCATGTAGGGAATTCGGGCGAGTATGTTTCCATTGTGCAACGGTAAGACAAGAGGTTTACTTTGAAGTTCATGAATCCATAATGCTTGGATAAATGCTAACATTTTACATCTATATATTATTAGAGTTCTTGAGTCAATTTCTTCAAGTTACACACATGGACCATTACAAGAGTCTCTTGCATGCCCATCCACTGGGTTTGAGTTGAAGTGTATAGAGGTATGTGAAAATTAATTTTGGCTTTCAATATTGTGTCCTTTATATAGTATGATATATGGCATTTTTTGGATTGGATCAATTGAGACATATGTCGATAAACATTGTAGGTGCCGAAACAACCAAACGCAATTGATTGCGGATTTTATGTAATGGCATTTATCAAGAAACTAATTGATGGGAGCCTTATAGATACACCTCCAAAGCATTGGGTATGCACATGCTTATTAAAAAGCTTCCATACGAAATCTCTTGCTATGTATGTGCTTAATGTAATTTTGGTGTTCTAAACTCTAACATTGCTTTTTTTTTCTTGTGTAGCTATCAAAGAAGTGGTTCGACCATGGATATGTCATGAAGTTGAAGGATGAGTTCAGTTCTTGGCTCAGCCATGTATTGGACGAGCATCTGCCCTTAGCATCGTGACCTTCTTAGTTTGCTATGTTAGTTTTTTGGGCACTAGATTTGCAAACTTATTCAATGGAAGGCTTATGCCATTTTATGATATATGACATTGTATGTCTCCACAATAGTGAAGATAAGTCTTATTTTGGGATTTTATAGTTGGTATAAAATTACATTTCGAGATAAGTTGTAGACTTCTTGAAAGGCTACACTTCCATGGAATGCTAAATCTTTTGGTTGTAAAGATTTTGTATTAGATAAGTTCAATACATGTGTCAATGCAATAGTTATTTTTGGTTTACTCCTTGGTTATTACTTTATGCAAAACTGCGCTTTTTATCGATGTGAGGCTACTTGCAAACCTCATTGGCTTTATGAGTCTTCAATATCATCCATTGGCACATTCAAAGGCAAAGTCCATTGTCGCTTACGCTATAAATATTACGTGAGACTTCCATTTGTACTTTCGCTTGTCCTAGTTTTTGCACAGTCCTAGTTTACTGCACAGTCCTAGTTTACTACACAGTCCTAGTTTATGTGAAAATGCTTACCAACAATGAGAGATCATACACATATCCAATGCTACAATTTCATAACATTAGTTTCCTCACATATATCACACCAAAGTATTTCAACCACTCTATTCCACATGATTGATATCAAGTGTACAATATCTTAAGTCTAACGCACGATGCATATATCTTTTTGAGTCAAAGAAAAGCATCTCTCCTCATCCTTACAATCACCATATAAACAAGACATGATCTTACATTGCAAGCTTGTACTTCCATTTGTACTTCCGCTTGTCCTAGTTTTTGCACAGTCCTAGTTTACTGCACAGCCCTAGTTTATGTGGAAAGGGATCATACATACATCCAATGCTACACAAATACTGAAAAACAGGACTTCATTATGTACTTTCGCTTGTCCTAGTTTTTGTAGTCCTAGTTTACTGCACAGTCCTAGTTTTTGCACAGTCCTAGTTTACTGTACAGTCCTAGTTTATGTGAAAACGCTTACTGATGAGAGATCATACACACATCCAAACGCTAACCAATGAGAGATCATACACACTTACCAATGAGAGAGATCATACCTACATCGAATGCTACCACAAATACTGAAAAACAGGATAGTACTTGCCACCATTTCACAACATTAGTTTCCTCATATATATCACACCAAAGCATTTCAACCACTCTATTCCACATGATTGATATCAAGTGTACAGTATCTTAAGAAAAACGTCTCTCCTCATCCTTACAATCACCATATAAAAAAGACATGATCTTACATTACAAGCTTGTACTTCCATTGTACTTTCGCTTGTCCTAGTTTTTGCACAATCCTAGTTTACTGCACAGTCCTAGTTTATGTGGAAAGGCTTACCAATAAGAGAGATCATAAATACATCCAATGCTACACAAATACTGAAAAACAAGACAGTACTTGCCACCATTTCACAACATTAGTTTCCTCATATAGCTTTCACACCAAAACATTTCAACCATTCCATTCCACATGGTATATATCAAGTGTACAATAGCATGTCTAACGCGTGATGCGTATATCTTTTCGAGGACTTGTCCACTTGGAAGAGTCAAAGAAAAGTGTCTCTCCTCATCCTTACAATCACCATACAAACAAGACTTGATCTTACATTGCAAGCTTTGTAATCCATCGCATAATAGCACATCCTTGTTTATGAGGATGCCTTCAACACCGATGGGAGCATGTCTTTCAGTTAAAGGCAATAAACCATGGCAAGTGTGACAAGAGAGGGTAGAAAGGGGGTCTACCATCAATGTTTTTGTGCAGCAATGTGGGCACCAAATACGTGGTCTTTTATCAAAGTGAATACGATGTCTACCACGTTGATGTTTTCTTCTCAATACACCGGTTACATGAGCTCGTTTGTTAGGGGGACACAATTCAGCTTCCTCAAATGAAGTTGCAATGGTATTGAAAGGCTCTCTTGGCCTTCCATGGCCAAGCCTAGTTGTCGTCACATGTGCTTGAATTTGACGAACACTCCCTCTTGTAGGCATGTCAATCTCCTTTGGCTTGATAAGATTTGTAAGGTACTCCTTTGAGGTTTATAGCTGTGTCAAGCATAATTCTTTTTCTGTAGAGTCCTTTGTGTCCAATTCTTCCTCTACTTGACTTAAAATTCTTCTAAATTCTTCAATGCAGAGATGAATGTCTTCACTTGTGTTGGCCTCTTTCATGTCCATCTGATTACAAGGGCTTGCAGAAGTCTCACAAATCTCGTGATCCATAGAAACCATTCCTAAGGTGCGTGCATTGTCAATAATGGGAAGAAAGTTGTATAACTCAGGAAAGTGATGCCTCATTTTATCAATCTTATGCCAGATAAGTGCTTGCACAATAGGGGCAATCACAATAATTAGATTGCATACTCACATGATACCATTGGCTTGAAGAAGAGGTGCTTTGAATCTTGAACGACAAGGCCATTTCATTGATAACTTTCAACAATGAGGGGTCACTTTCAAATCGTTATAATATTCTCTTCCCTGCATTCAACCTTGAAGTGTGCATCTTTGATGATCCACGAATACTAAAGCGCCCAGAATCGGCTAGATCAAGAAGTATAAATGTCAAGAAGAGGATTTAAGATACTTTAAATGAATACAACAAAAATGTTAAAAGAACTAGTGATATTACCTATTTCTTGCTTTTGCTTTAAGAACTCAAGCATAGTTCCACCCATGCACCTGCCAGTCTTGGAATCGCCCACAAGGGCCTGTATAAGTTCAAGCATGGACCGGTTGATTTGTGCATCCAAGAGAGTGTATTTTATGTACTGCCATAGGTGCTCCACCAAGTTAGACTACATCTTTGATTGTATTTTGTGTAGACCAAACCTAATCAACCACATAAAAATCAATTGAGAGACTAACAACCTCATAAAAAGAAGGGGTACTAAGAAGGCAAGCCCCAATAGAGTTTGGAGTGCAAAACTTCAAATGATGACCCTCCCATGAAAATAGTTAATAAAATAATCAGTGGGGCCATTGTGTTGGGAGGAGTGTGAATTTCTTAATGATGGCCCTTCTGATTAACTTGTAAGTAGTATGTGTAGTGTAACACATACTATCAAAAGACTCATTAAGCTCAATGTATGTGAATAGAACTCTCCAAAAACTTGAGTTTCTTCCAGACTTGCAAGTTACGCCTCAAAGCATTTACTTTTGCCTCCTCAATGACTTGATATTCATTCATTTCTACTACAATCTATTGCTTGGCTCAACAAGACACATATGCTTGTAAAGTTCTAGCACAAGGTGTCCTCTCTCTCTCTCTCTCTCTCTCTCTCTCTCTCTCTCTCTCTCTCTCTCTCTCTCTTGTCTTTATCTCCTACAAACAAAAACTTGTCAATCCAAGCATTAAGTAAAAGTACGCTAAAAGAGGTCTATAACATATAGTATTTCAAGTGAACTAGTTGGTCAAACCTATCTTCCACGGGTCTTGTACTCTTGTGACACATCCTCTCTCTCTCTCTCTCTCTCTCACACACACACACACACACACACACATCCTCTCTCTCTCTCTCTTTCTCTCTCTCTCTCTCTCTCACACACACACACACACACACACTCACACTCAAGAATTCCCACGAAGCAAAGTAATGCATTGTGTTGTGTTGTGTGTGTGTGTGTGTGTGTGTGTGTGTGTGAGAGAGAGAGAGAGAGAGAGAGAGAGAGAGAGAGAGCAATGAGGTATGCACTGAGAAAGCTTTGAGACCATGCAACTATCATGATGGGATAGTAATGTGGCTTTGCTTTGTAGGTTCATTGGAATGCCACATCTCATGCAAAAGAATTCAACTTGGAGGTTTTTTCAGATAGTACATCGACGAGCGGTGACACATCAAGCGATGACATGGACATCGATGAGTTCATTCAAGATGAGAAAGTAGTACATCCCTTGGCATGTGATTATCATAGTGTAAGGAATGTGCTTGACCCACATTGCTACATCTCTAGCACCTTTTTCTCTTTTGACAAGGAGAGCTACAAGTTGATGGAAGCACATCTTCGAGGGGAAATTCTGGTGACTCTTAGTACATTAAAGGCCCATGATGTACAAGGTGTGCTGAATTTGAAGAGGTGGAAGCGCATGAAAGAGGCCTTCTCTCTTACTCCTAAAAATGATGCCGTCAATGCATTTGCTTGAAATCACCACCCAACTTAAAGATTGCAGCAATTGAAGATTGGAAGCACATTGTGAGGGCAACCCTTTTCCATCTGGATGATGGAAAACACCTAGGAGATAAGGACACCATTAGTTCAATCAAGACCTAATGGTGCACAGATTTTCAAAGCCATGGAATCCCAATCTGCTATATCAAAGACTGGATCATTGCTTGTGGATGCCAATTGCATGATAGATATCAACAAGAAGTTGTTTTGGTATGCGCAAGTGGGAAACAAACAAAAACCTCACCCATAATTATAGTCACAAAAATGTCTTGTGTTCAAGAAGACTTGACTGACATCATGATCAAGGACAAGGTAAGGCTTGTGTTGCTTCGATCTACTGGGCACATTGGGTCTTCCAAGTGGGTGAAGGAGTACATATGCCATCGACGACGAGGGCAAAAGACCCATCGAAGTGGTGATGATAAGCGAAGATTGAGAAAGTCTAAGCAGTGTGGTTGCCCTTTCAAGGTTGTCTTGGAGTATGCTAATGACACAAACAATGTCAACATCTTTATACACGGTGTCCATGAAGGACATGTTCCAAGCTCTCGGGATGACCTTTATTATTTGCATGTCCACCCTTCTGTCTCATAGCATGTTGCATGGATGACTTGTTTGACATTGGAATATATCGCCATGTAGCCAAGATGTCTAGAAAAAAAGAGAGCTTCCAGCTACAAAGATCCTCCCCCCTAGATCGTGTGGTCTTTCACTTCTTCGTGATCCCCAAGGAGGTTCAGACGCTCGCCTACCAAATGCATGCTCAAGGTAACATGCTTGATAATTATGACGCATTTGGGAGTCGCAGGGCCTCGGGGTATTGTGCTTATTATTGGTTATACATGTTGTTTGTAGGGAAAAGTTCACTTGATGATTGGGCAACAATGTATAGTGAGGCCCTCCATTTAATGGAGCAAAACAAGGTAGCTTATCGTTGCAAATTTGACCAACACTATCTATGTTAGAAGTATGCTCTTATGTGGCTTGGACTTGTAGGTCTTTTATGTTCAGCCATATAATCCACTAGCGGGAGACGAGGAAAAAAGGCCTTTTGTCCTTATCATTCGACAATTGGATGTTGGAGATGGCAATGCGTTTTTCACGGCATAATTCTTGGGCTATGGACAGCACATTTAAGACAAATGTTTTTGGTCTACCTCTCTATGCAGCTGTTTTGCCCAATCAAAATGGTGTCGGTCTTCTGATTTGGTTGATGATGTGCATGGCTGATGTTGGTAGTAATCATGAGAACATAGCTTTGGAGCCTACTTTCAAGATCATCTTTTCAAGAATGTGTGAAACTCGCCCTGTTGCCATTGTCATCAACAAAAACCTAGTGGAGTTGCAAGCCATTCAAAAGGTTGTTGATGCAGATCCTTATTGCTGGGCTCATGACCCAGACAAGGACAACATCAACAAATTGCTGTGTCATGTCCTTTTATGTTGGTTTCATGCCAAGAAGGCATGGGTAGAAAACCTTTTGCCCCACAGGTGTGTTTATGGCCTTGTCCATTTTGTTTGTATATTATGATGTTGGGCATAACGTTGCATTGCTTTGATTGCATTGTAGGTTCCAAAAGACAAGCAAGATGATGTTTATAATGTCTTATCAAATCTCATGCAAGCACATACTCGACAAGCATTTGAAGAGAGATTTCAGGCATTCTTGCAGGAATACTCATCACATGTGAATATATGCCGCTATGTCTCTACTGGATGGTGTGGGCAAACATGTGCATGGCGGAAGCGTTGGCCTAGGTTTGGATGTCTTTTTCCACATGGAAATGTTGATACAACAAATCTAGTAGTAGAGAGGTTATGGCAGTACATTAAGTACACTCTTTTGGATGCAAAAATCAACAGATCAGTAGTGGTCCTATTGCATGCTCTTGTAGGCGACTCTCGAACTAGCACACACATGGGAGGGACCTTATTGGAGTTCTTCATGCAAAAACAAGAGATAGGTAACTACCCTCTTTCCTCACACCATTTTATTTCAGCATGGTGATTTTCTTCTTTGAATTGTCTCTTCTTTCTTTGCAGCCGCCTCTGGAAGATTTAGTGTCCAAGGTTCAAGCAAGAGTCACACCGCACGATTACATGTAGGCGAGAGGCTCTTTAAAAGGTACCAAGATGAACCGTCAACACTCGAAGTGATCGAGGAGTGCACGTTGCTTTTCAAAATCCAAAGCATGTCTTCACCTACAACATGGTATCGTGTAAGCATGCAGTCCAGCTATTGCGATTGTCCAGATTAGATGACCGAGTGCAAGCATGTGTATGGGAGTCGGCTGATATTGCAGCATCACTTTCCACATCTAAATGATATATTGCCCACAATTGATAGTGTGTGTGCTATGAGGCAGATGCAACACAATACTCAAGTTGTTGGAAATTATCATAATACAAGACTAAACATTGAAAGGCATGATCTTGATGTTGGTGGAAATGATGAGGGCATGGGGCTAAGCAACGAGGAGGGATAGCTCAAAGGGCCAGATGGTATTGATGAACAAACACATATGTGTCTTTAGGACTTCAAAGGGCTATTGTTGCAGGATCTCCAAGAGAGTCTCCCTACTTGCGACTCCACACAAAAGGGGCTGATTTTGGAACAGCTGAAGATATCAAAGAAGAGTGTTGTTGCCTTGTTAGCTCCAAAGAAGATATATCTACCTTTAAAAGGCTCTGTTCGCCAGATTCAGGCTCATGTAACACTCACTCGAATTGGTCATGGGAAATGAAAAAAAGATGACTACCACTCCTATTGAGGAAAGGGAGCCCCATCACATCGGTTCACAGGAGTGCTCAAACGTAGGCATCAGCATGATAGAAGTTAGGTGCGGTTCCCAAAGAGGATTCGAATCTTTTTCCCACATCGCTATAGCAAGACTTTGATGATTGGCCCTCTACAGACACACAGTTGCCATACATGTCATGCATTTCTCCCCTTGTTGAGGAGGCATTCCCCAGTTGGTTATGAAGCCCACCTTATTAACAAAGTTGTCAAGCTATGTGCTGACACATCCGTTGAGAAGGGTGTGATTACAACTTGTGTATATGGGCTGCAAGAAGATGAGGAGAGACACTTTAGCATGTACCTCCAGAATGGGATTGTGCTTCAAAACATCCATACATCTCAACATAGGATCATCCTTGTATATAGTGGTTCTTGAACAACAATACCGCTCTTGGACTGGAATAATATTACTTAATTGGAAACCTTATAACCTCAATAATATTACTTACTTGGTTCTTGAGAGCAAGGTACAAACTTAATCTATTTGTTCATTCTATGTTAACATGAGATCAATTAAGTACTTTTGATTATGCAGGCATCCTTTGTACTATTACTATTGTGCAGATTTAATCAGCACCTTCATCCTTCTTGGGAGAATGGCATTTACGTTATCATCATCTATGCATACGGACAAAAATGAACTGATATATTCAGAGCTCTGGCATGCTTATGCAGGTCCCCTGGTCTCGCTATCGTGAAAAAGCAGTTTGAATTGTTGACGTCGATGTGTGTAAACATTCTGCATTTTAGTGAAAATTTGACTTTCATATAGATGAATCTACTCAGGGCAACTTGCTCACAACTGGATGGAGTGTGTTTGTCAGCACAAAAAGGCTAGTTACTGGGGATTCCATCCTCTTTCTAAGGTCACACTTACATCGCATGCACAGTTTATAAAGGGTGTGCTATGCAGGGACCTTCAAAATGGAACATTATTCTAATAAGAAGTATATGTCATTAATCTTGCAGGAGGGAGAATGGGGAGTTATAGGTAGGAATTTGGCAAGGGCTTTGACCTCTCTGCAGTGCACCATGTCAGTGCTTCCTAGTCATAGTATGCACATGGGTGTCCTTGCTGCTGCAGCACATGCGGTTTCAACCAAAAGCATGTTCAATGTGTATTATAATCTGCGGTATGTATATTCATGTGAGATTTTTTAGTTGTAAGGTTAACCCATCAATGCAAAGTTTTGTTGTTTTAATGTTGGATGAATATTTGGCCAGGACAAGCCCAGCAGAGTTTGTTATCTCACAACAAAAGTTGGGGAAACCATTTGCCCATGGACATTCTGTAGAAAGAAGGTTTGAAACCGAGGATGGAACAGAAAGAAGGTGCAGCAACTTGCAAGAAGTGCTGCAAGAAGTGCATAGTAAACTAGTTATTCAAGAGCACTGTGTGTTTTTGCATTGATGTGTCCTTGTAGAGCTAACAAAGTGTCACATTTGTTTGCAGGTATACTTGTACCTTCACCCCTCAACTATGGCCATACTAGTACTTTTGTACCCTGATTATACGCATGATAAGTTCACACAGGCTTGACATCTGTATTGCTAACCTGTTCACACATCACAGGCATATTAAGGAGCTCTGTAGAGCCCCTTAATCCTCCCTAATTGTGAAAGGTCTTGGAAGTTCAAGAAGCAACACCCTTAAGTGCCTCTTTAAGAGAAGATATCTGCCAAGCCATCCATGTGGGAGCCAAAAACAAATGATCCTTTCGCTGAACTGAAAAGGTTAAGAATGGGATAAGGGGAGAGACCATACATTAACACTAAAGCTTCAATACAAGTTAGTCTCTCTCTCTCTCTCTCTCTCTCTCTCTCTCTCTCTCTCTCTCTACTACTACTTTGGCTCCTTGAGATGCACATAAGGGACACCATCTATATGATGATCTCCAAGATCAAAGAACAACCTCGTCAACAAAAGTGCTCGCATATGAATTTGTCCATTGACCATGGAATACCTACAAGACATGCCAACAAGTAGGTTTCTCCTAAGCTCTCCTTCAAACAAATATCTTCTTCGTGTATGTTGTTGATAACCCCCAAATTTGTGCATTATTTGTTGGCACACTTTTATGGTCTACATCGACACATTTTTAGCATTTTGTCTATTAATTACATTTATTTGATGTGCTTTGCAATGTAAAATCCAATGTAAATTGGCATGGCTATTTAGCAAGTCCACATAACATTTAAAATCCATGGTCTATAAAATATGTGTATGTGAGTTTTCAACTTTTGGAAGGTTGTGTGTGGGATACTTTTTAGTTCTTTATGTTGCAAAAAAATGAAAGGTCTCATGAATCTTAGGCCAAAAGATGTACTCAATTTGTTATAATATTAAGAAAAGTAGTGGGAGTTGATTGAGGAGGTTATGCACGACTCCTTATGTGCATACTTCTTCCACTCTTCTTTCTCTCTCATTTTTTTGGCACCTATCTCTCTTGTCTTTCTTGTTTCTTGTTCTTTCTTGCAAAACTAACTATAAAAAGAGAAGATGAGAGTGAGAATGGTGAGGAAGATGACGTCTTTTATGTGCCATGGTTCTTTTGAGTGGGTGTTGTTTTCTTGGTTATGAGAGAGCAATTTGTAGGTTTCATGGGGTGAGGGGCAAAGCCCTAAGCATATATTTTGCTGCCTTGATCCCATGTTTGTGTGTCTTTTGTGAGTGATGAGGGAGAGCTGTTCAGTTGTGGACAATCCGACGACACAGAGTACATAGCGATGAGGGGTTAATGCATGAGCGAGTGCAGCTCACATACTAGTGCAATGGGTGCCCGTTCTCTTTTAATTCATTTAGGGAGATATAGTTACAAACTGCAAGGTATCATTTTGAGTGAGGACTCATCAGGGCACTCTTGCTCTTTTTCTCTCTAGGTACGAGGGACCTCTTAAATTTCTCTCTTTTTCTATTTTGTGTCAACTGTGTGCAATTCGTAAGGCGTGTGTCACACACGTTTGGCTGGACATTTGTGCGGATGAGGTGTCAAAAAATAAATAGAAGTGTTTGTTTTCCACCTCGTGCAAGAACATATTGAGCCGGGTCTATCACCCCCAAGAACCAAGAGCAACGAACATCATAGAAAAGAAGCCCGCAAAATCATTTGATGGGACTTGAACATAGTAGTCGTTGGCCCACCCAAGTATCTTTACAAACAACTGGGTTGAAACAACTAGGTTGTATCTTTACAAACAACTGGGTTGAAACAACTCATTGATGTAGTGTGAAGTTTTATTAAATAATACCTAACGTCCATCCTTGTGTGACATGGTGAATGCCTGGACACCATTTTTTCCTGTTTTCTAGGTGTCCATGTGTGACATGGGCCTAAGAGGCTCTAGATGCTTTGTTGGTCTCTCTCTCTCTCTCTCTCTCTCTCTCTCTCTCTCTCTCTCTCTCTCTACATGCAGGGCATAGATGATAGCCCCTTTTATGATTAATGAAAGGGGCATTAAAGTACAAGCAATAAAAAATCTATCCAGTGGCCATCTTTACCTTTGGAATAAAGCACAAATGCCTACATTAGATGCAAACTTTGCACTATAATCAAGTTCCAAATGGTGGTGGTTGCATGAACAGATAGCTATACAATCAACATTAGAGGTCACTCAAAAATAACAAGGTCTATAATTAAGTGCCAAATGGTGGCAATTGCATTAATAAACAGTTGTACAATCAACTTTGGAGGCCACTCAAAAATAACCCAGACAAATATGGGCTCATCATGACTTATTTCTACCAGAGATAAAAACTACAACAAAAAAAGTCATAAACCCCCAAAAAATTCCCACCCTAGAACCCCAAATCATTGGATTGAGCAAATCATTCACTCTAGATTGACCTATATAATGTTCATCCATCTCCCTAGGCATGACTAACAAAAAGAAAAATCTTGAAGGCATCACATAAACAAAAACCACATCATCATATACAGTGACACTACATAACCAACATAACTAAAAACAATTCCAAGTATCACATAGCATGCATAAACATAAATCATTCCATGCATGGAATATAATCATAATATACACCTAAAGTAAGAAACTGGTCATGCTTTTTTTAATCGTGCTAATACCTAATTGGGACTACTCGATAAATGCTAACTTTCTTTCCTCTACAAACCCTAATAAGACACAACTCTTAATCCTAATGTGTTAAGTACGAGAATGCATGAAAAAATGTATGAAAGTAGACAATTAAACTTTTGTCAAAGAAAGATTTTTTTTGACTGATAGGGTAAAACCCCCAATTGCATGACAGGTGCCAATAGTATGATGAAAGCTCATTGGTGGAGTTAGTATTTTCATGCGAGGTGATTGGTGGATAGAGTTTCCTTGTTGGCTCATATTGGATCATTTTGTAAAAGATAGGTTTTTGCCTAATTTAAGGGCCAAAACGTATGAAATTTTTACCTAGCTTTGTTTTATTTTTTGGTACTCGGAACGAGATGATTGGTATTATTCACAAAAAAGGAACTCCTCTCATTTTGAGATTAAGAGGTCTATTATATAGGGATGCCCATTGGTACCACTTGGATGGCTGGTACATGATGCTATGTAGAAAGGGGATCTAGAAGGAATGATAAAGGTCAAATGTGTCAAATCTAGAAGGAATGATAAAGGGAATCTAGAAGGAATGATAAAGGTCAAATGTGTCTACGACTCTTTGCAAACGACACTAATGGCCTTTACCCAGCTTTGTGCTGTAGGTTCTCCACCATGAAATTGCATATCTAGTGATGTAAATAAATCTAGAATTTGAGCTTCATACAGAAACTTTACCCCTTCATACGTTAGGCATCATATCAATGGGTCCTCTATCCTAAGACCTTGGAGGAAACATGAAACTAGTTAGAGTTTCTCATACATTCTTAAATTATCATTCAACAAAAAGACCATTGAAAAAGAAAACCCTTGCTTGACAAAATGCACACGTTAGTAATACTCATGTGAAAGAAATTTGTTTTGCGACTTACGTGGAATTGTGAACTAATGTAAAGCATGCAAGAAATAACATTTGTGCATGAAAAACAATCCAAAAGAAACATATTTATCAAGAACAAATGGTAAACTAGGTAGGACCTTAGTTGTTGAGGCTTATTTCTTTAGGTCTAAAGAAATGAGTCTTTGATATTGGACCAAAAATATCTTTTCTTGTGTTTAAGTATGTGCCTCCATAGAGTTCTATGGTGGCATTGATGATGTGGTAGCAATGTTGATGTTCTAATATTATTGTGTGTGGCGTTATTAGCATGATAGCATTATTACAACATTATGAGTGGGATGCCATTATCACAATTCAAATTTTGGTATTTTGATGATTTCTTGTGTTTCCATTGTGATGTTTTGTAATGATGTGATGCCATTATCACAATTCAAATATTGGTATCTCATAATACCATGTGTTTGAACTGTGATATTTATGTCACAAAACACACAAATTTCTAACTAAAACATATAGAGGTTCTATGTTCAATGCCTAGAAAAAGTTCAAAACCTTTTATTGAGGACAACATCCCACTCCTAAAATCAACATGAGAAGCTCCTATTTCCTAGCAAACACTTAATGCAAAGGTTCCAACCCACCCACACCCACCGATTCATGATCAAAGGTGGTTGTTTCCTAAGGCCCCCTAATCCGTAACCTTTAATTATAGAAAAATGCTTGAGAATGTGCCATCTAATCTAATCTAATACAATATATAATGTGAGAGGTTTCCATAGGGCTGCCTCTCCTTAACTGTTTCTTGAGAAAATAGGGTCTCCACATAGACTATCTATTTCTAGATTTGTGCATGCTATGTATCTCTACCTTTATATATAAGCATGTTATGCACATTTTATTTTTGCTTTTCTCTAAAATCATACTCTCAATTATGTCTCTCTCTCTCTCTCTCTCTCTCTCTCTCTCTCTCTCTCTCTCTCTCTCTCTCTCTCGCACACATAGAGGCAATCGAGAACCTTTAATTCTAGAAAAATGCTTGAGAATGTGCCATCTAATCTAATCTAATACAATATATAATGTGAGAGGATTCCATAGGGCAATCAAGAACCTTTAATTCTAGAAAAATGCTTAAGAATGTGATATCTAATCTAATCTAATACAATATATAATGTGAGAGGTTTCCGTAGGGCTGCCTCTCTTAACTGTGTCTCCACATAGATTATCTATTTCTAGATTTGTGCGTGCTATGTATCTCTAACTTAACATATAAGCATGTTATGCACAATTTCATTTTTTCTTTTCTCTAAGATTATACTCTCAAGTATCTCTCTCTCTCTCTCTCTCTCTCTCTCTCTCTCTCTCTCTCTCTCTCTGTCTCTCTCTCTCTCACACACACACACACACACACACACACACACACAAAGAAACACAAGAAAAACAATGTGTGTGTGTGTGTGTGTGTGAGAGAGAGAGAGAGAGAGAGAGAGAGAGAGAGAGAGAGAGAACACAATTGGCATCTAGATTTTTTCTTTTCACAACATGTCTATTAGCTGCTAAGAGTGCCAAATGGTGGCATTCCCTGAGGATGAGATAGTGAGCTAGATGCTCCTGGAGGTAGATGTTGTGCTTGGAACTAATTTGGTCGTGTATGCCAAATACAATGTTCTTATGAAAGCACATTACATGCTATTTGGATTGCTCTTTGTTGAAATTTGAGCATAATGATGAGCTATGGTGGATCAAACACTAGAATCAACATCATTAACAAAGTGATTAGTAAATGATTAAGACATAATTAGTGAATAATTAGCAAATAGATTAATGTAGGCATGGATACTCAAAAACCAGCAAATTCTCATTAGGGCTATGCCTCAATTTATAGAGTTTACATCAAGCATCTAATCCCATTGATTTCTCCATGATTCACTCCCAGAATATCTCCACCTTTTGCTTGATTCTCTCCACCTCTTCTCTTTTCCCTGAATATCTCCTAGAATATCTCCACACTCCTAAATTCCCTCATGCTACCCATTATTCTCTCCCAGTAGATTCTTCTCACCTTTTCACAGGTTCTTTCACAATTACATCTCCTCTTTTACAGCCTCTATCCAAGAGCTTGTTCCCACACACACCCTATTCACTTGTATATTTCAACACCTCCCCTCAAGTGAATAATCCTAGCACACCTAGACCCTATACCAAGTTTGCCTCCCCTTACTTGGTAGTCCGCGACGAGTGTCTACTCCTCCCCTCAAGTTATCTCAGCACACCTGGACCCTGTATCAAGTTTCTTTCTTACTTGACAGTCCGTGACCAGTGCCTCAAGTCCCTAAACTCCATAGTCCTTGACACTCTCTCTCTCAATGTGTCCAAGGCTACTATAAGTGCCCGCGACCTTGACTAAAGTGCTCACACATACATCTACCACGTGGCCTACATCATCGGTGGCTTAGAGGTGGTTTTACTTTATTGGGGCAGGTTACATTGGGTTGTGGGGTCTCTCTCTCTTTCTCTCTCAGAGATTTTCACATGGCTCCTCACTCTTTGGAGCCTCACATCTTCTCTTTTCTTCAGTCTTCTTGTCGTGGCAGCATCTCTCCACGCGTCCGTCTCTTCTTTCTGTCTTCTTGGGGCAGCTTCTCTTCTTGTGGCAGCTTCTCTTCTCGTGTCCATGTCTTCCTTCAGCTTTTCTTCTTGGTGTGGATCCTCTTCTTGGGAAGAGATATTCTTCTTCTTTCATGGCTGGGGCCATGAGCTTGTCCGTCAGGTCATTTTGCTCCATGTGAGCAACATGTTTCAATGTTTTGCTGACAGTTCCTTTGGGCTTTTGATGTTCATCTTGTGTCATTATGCAATGCAAACCCAAATTTATGCGGGAGGTCTTACCTCTTGTCTTATTCTGGACAAGGGCAGTGTCTGTTCCCATTTTTACACTGATGCAATGTGCCCAATACATAATGCGTATAGCATCCATTCTAATGCACATTCCCAAATGCAACTCTGGCTGTGAAGAATCTTGATTTTGAGTGAGATTTATAGGCATTAACCAAAGGTTAAATGCAAAATGATGATTTTCACGATTTTATCAGCACAATTTTACCAAAAATTACATTAAATTAAGGGTAACCAATTTGTACGGGATGGTTGGAGTATCAAACCAACTCTGATTTGCAATCTGAAGCTATAGGGATCTGTATCAGATACCTAATGGTTAATTTGAACCCTCAATTGTACCAAAATACAGTGATTAGCACTGATTAATCACTGATTAGCAAATTAATACTCTGTTTTGTGTGCAGAAAACAGAGTATGCAGGGAGTCCAGATCTGGTGCCTTCCACTTCAAATGAGCTCAAATACTTTCAAAGGCATCAATAGCAATGAGTCTAGTAGAGGATTAAGCCAAGAAACACAAGATTTGACCAAATAATGAAAGCTTAATCTCTGTTTTACCAAAGTCACCTGCAGATTTGATGAAGAGCTTGGATCTCACTGTAGAATTGATGAAACTGAATTCTGTGTTCACCAGCTTGTAGAGCATGCTTGAAAACCCCCGGGGCTAAGAGGAATTAGACCCATTTGATTTGATGAAGTAGAAATCATTGATTTACTACAGAAAAATGTAGCTTTTTAATCAGCAAAAATCGGGAGCTTGCGTGGGCGGTTTGCGCTTCTAATTTGATGGGCTGGAGCTCCTATGGGTTAGCTATCTTGGGCTAGAAGGGTTTGGGCAATGGTTGAGTGTGCAAGGAGAGTGGAGTCCTCCACTGGCTGGGGGTGAAGGGGAGAAGTGAAAACTCACTAAAAATTTGATTTTTTGCTAATTATCTACTAATCCTAATTAATTAACTAATAGGCTCATAAACCTAATTGATTCTGGGCATGGCTCTGATACCATGTTGAAATTTGAGCATAATGATGAGCTATGGTGGATCAAACACTAGAATCAACATCATTAACAAAGTGATTAGCAAATGATTAAGACATAATTAGTGAATAATTAGCAAATAGATTAATGTAGGCATGGATACTCAAAAACCAGCAAATTCTCATTAGGGCTATGCCTCAATTTATAGAGTTTACATCAAGCATCTAATCCCATTGATTTCTCCATGATTCACTCCCAGAATATCTCCACCTTTTGCCTGATTCTCTCCACCTCTTCTCTTTTCCCTGAATATCTCCTAGAATATCTCCACACTCCTAAATTCCCTCATGCTACCCATTATTCTCTCCCAGTAGATTCTTCTCACCTTTTCACAGGTTCTTTCACAATTATATCTCCTCTTTTACAGCCTCTATCCAAGAGCTTGTTCCCACACACACCTTATTCACTTGTATATTTCAACACTCTTATGGCAGTATATGCCCAAGATGGGAAAAGCTAAATGATTTGGTAAACATATATGTTGATTGGAGTGTGCTCCACAAAGGCCAAATAAGAAAAAAAAAAGCCTCCTATTTAGATTGCTATAATTGCAGAACATGCCCAACATGGCAGAGCAAAAAAATCTAGTTGACATGTACCTATGTCGAATGCAGTGTCACTAATCAATGCAATTAGATAAGGAATCTTCTTGCATGCCCTTCAGAGGCTCTTTCTTTGTTCATGAAGGAAAAATTGTTGCGTTCATAGCTCTCTCTCACTTACCACATACAAAAAATCTTGCTCTCACACCTCTCTCTCTCTCTCTCTCTCTCTCTCTCTCTCTCTCTCTCTCTCAGGTCTCTCTTTTTCTCATTATGGTACATATCAGCTTCCTCTCTCTCTCTCTCTCTCTCTCTCTCTCTCTCTCATCTTATCTTGGCAACATTTTGAGAATTAGGAAAGTGAACCTCAAGAGATAGTCTACATAAAGAGAAATATAGTGGCCTTTATTAGTACTACAGAGAATAGAGTAGTCCTACACGCACAATGCTATATTATGTGGAGATAGATGTTTTTGAGAGAGAGAGAGAGAGAGAGAGCAAATTTGAGCACATTTATGTTTTAGAGAGAGAGGAGAAAGAGATTTGCAGCATTTAAGTTGGCAAGCCTAAGTTGATGTGCTTAGTAAAGCACAAGGTGAGCTTCCTATTTGAAATGTAGTTTCTGAGGATGCTTTTATAGGCCTAGCACAATTAGCGTGGAGAAGATTTGGTCTCTTATATACTAATGCAAAGTGAGGTCCTACGCTTACTTCTTGAAGGCATGTGGCAATATTGCACAACAAGTTGTTAGGGACAAACATAGTCATGATGAGACTATTTGTAATTCCATTAGGAAAAGTGCTATGCTTGGCACTTATTTAGCCGACATGTAAACAAAACATGTTGTGCTAACTAAGGCAAAACAGGTGGTCAATGAGCTTTTTTGTTTGGAATATAGTTTCATAGAGTACTCTAATTCCAAGAAGGGAGAGCCTCTCTCTTGGACACAATTTATGCTCGCTTCTTGAAGCGCTATGGCTCTTTGGAAATTTTGTGCTTGAGAGTGCTTTGGTTGGCATAAATCCTAAATGAGGCCCACCTACAAAAGTACAAGTGATTGTGGTCCAGGGACGAGACAAGAAACACTCACACTACGGGCATGGGCGAATTTAGGGGAGTCTGATGGGGTGTGAACACCTCTTATGTTGGGACTTGGATAGTGATAGCAAGCCCTGTTATTTGGAGCAGTAGGACCTTATATATTATTGGCAGTTGTGTTAAGAAAACCCATGCTCCTCTATCTCCTTCTAAGGAGCTTGTGTAGCCTCTTGGACACGCTCTCCTCATAACGGTATCAGAGCCGAGGACCTTCTTCTTCTTCATTGTGCATGGAAAGCGGGTGCAGCTTCACAAATCAGCACCAGGTGCCATCTTTTGCAACCACAGAGCTACGCAGGACGAACCCCTTACGTGTGTGAGTCAGCAGTAGGGTTGGCGCAAACGGGGCTGTTTCTCCTGCATACAGTTGCCTGCACCCCAAGTGTGATTCCCATCACTAGGCAGCCCCAATTACCTTTGTCTGAGCCGCCATGAACACCTGAATGACCCCATTGCTGGGCTGCACGTTTGTTAGAAGCTTAGTTGAGAGCTTTGTTAAAAAGCTTTACCTTAAATGCTCAAAACCTTAAGACCTTGGAAGGGGCTATCTAAAGTGTCCAGATCTTAGATGACACGGATGAGAAGAAGCACAGGACAAAGGCCAAGAGGATGAGAAGAAGCACAGTAAAAAGTCCTCTTGGCCTGACATAGCTAACACATAGCCTTACAAATGGTAATAAGAACCATACGAGAAAGTCTTTTAAGCTAGATGGCGATCAAGCCAAGAAGCCCAAGCCTTCTCGAGGTCACTTGACACCTCAAGAGCTTGAGCAAAGCTAAGGAGGTAAAGGCACGCCACTTTGATGTCACACATGAGTGTTCATGAGTGTTGTGTCACGTTAACCATGTGGGTTCTATCTTTTGGACCATATGGTTTAGTGTGGATGCACAGCTAAACTAATGGACGGAAGGTCCATGTTATGGTTGACAATGGTTTTCTGAATTACAAATTGGTTAAGCGGTTGAAGCGACCTGAGACTCCAAGTGATCATTAGTATATGGTCTCTCTGGTGAACGGCCATGATAAACATGTACGACACCATATTTAAGGCATGCCTCTCACCATCTATGGGCATGATACATCTCGACTTCTAGGTTATGCATATTACAAGAGAAGATGTCATTTGGGAAGAAAGTGGTTGCACTCTCTTGGTCCTTCTCTTCATCGCAATTATCTTGAAAATACCTTAGAATTTTTTGTTGATAGCAAGAAAGTTCATTTGCAAGGTCAACATAATATTCCTCCTACTCCCCTTATTTGTTTTCCTAAATTAGATAATCCTATAAATACTAATGCAATAGAACATATCTTTTTTTGTTATATGTGTCATGTTGATGTCTCTTGTGATGATGTGAGTTGTGTTAATGCTTCTCTTGTGATGATGTGAGTTGTGTTAATGCTTCTCAGTCTTCTCTCTCTGTTAACTCTCTTCAAGTTGAAGAGGAATCTATAAGTTAAGTACAAAAGGTCATAATTCGTTGCTGCAACAATTGTTGACTGAATTTGAAGATGTGTTTCCTCAAGAGTTACCTGATAGGCTATCTCCTGGGTGAGAGGTTGCACACACAATATAGATGTCATGCATGATAGCAAACCAGTTTGTAAACCACCGTATTAGCTTAGCACTAAGGAAGGCCAAGAGGTTGAAAGTCAATTAGCTGACTACCTCAAGAAGGGTTTCATTAGTCCAAGCAATTCACCTTGGGCATCACCAATATTATTTGTGAAAAATAAGGATTGATCTATGCGGTTGTGTGTAGATTATTATGGATTGAATGCAAGCACGATCAAGAATAAATATGCGCTTACAAGAAATGATGAACTTTCTGATCAATTGCAAGGTATCACCACGTGCGTATCCGCAAGTAGGATATTTCCAAGATTGCTATCAAACACTTGATATTATTGTTTAATTTGTTATGTAAGCACTCACTCTATGCTAAAGAGAATTTCATTATTTGGGGCATATCATTTTTGAAGAGGGTACTCAAGTGGCCTCCACCTACTATCCTAAAATATTGCAAATTTTCTTGGGATAGTAGACTTTTATCGCAAGTACATTTGTGATTACGCCAAGATAGCTCTTCCTATTAATGAAAGACAAAGGGTCGACATTTTGCTTGAGAGGAAGCCCAACAATGTAGTTTCGACAAGCTTGAAGTTGCCATAGCTACAACTTATGTCTTAGCTATTGTTGATCCTAATCAACCCTTTGTGGTTGAGATTGATGCCAGAGACTATGCAATTGGTGCCGTGCTCTTGCAAGGTGGTAGACCTATGGATTTTGACAGCAAGAGTTAGATAAGGCCAAGCAGAACTATTCCACATATGAGAAAGAACTTTATGTCATAGTTTGAGATAGTTTCTATCACGAGAGTATCAAATGGTTAACCACTCAAACTACTCTCAAACTAACCCTTAAGGGTCACAAGGGCAAATAGGCAGAGATGCACGCCAAGAGTTTGATTTTCAGTTGAGGTATTGAAAAGGTTGCTTCAAGGTGGTAACAAATAGCCCAAGTCACATGCCCATGGTTAATACCCTTAGTTTTACTCAACTGACAAGTGATTTATTAGATTCACTTAAAGGTCATTGTGAGCATGATCCATCTTACACTAAGATTTTGTTGTTAGTTAGGATCCCTCTACCTGACCAGTAGTGACGTAGTAATTTTCACACCAAGTTCTTCTCTTTTTTCTAGTGATGAACTCACTCGTTGGAAAAAGCTAATAATAGCAAGCCCAACTATTTGGAGCCGTAGGACCCATATTATCGACGATTGGGTGAACTCATTCTTGTCTATCTCCTTCTGAGGAGCTCATGCAACCCCTTATGCTGCACACCCTCCTCACATCATAGTCTGTTGGAATGCTCTTATTTCAACTAGATATGCCCTCAACATGCTTAAGAGGGGCAAAGGAATGAATGCAAAGGAAGGCCTACCTTTGGATGCAATCACCTATGTTGCATATTGAAGGCATGTGGCCAAGAAAAGATGTGCTTAGCAACGCTCTTGTTGACATGTTTGTGAAATGCGATGTTCTCACAAAAGCACAACAAGTCACAAGCTTTCAATTTGAGACATAGTCTCTTGGAAAGCTCTCATATAGCATGGCTAGTGTAAGGAACTTCTTAGGTGTTAAGGCCCCATATGAGAAGTGAGGCCTCTCTCGAGATGCAAGGAGAAGGCCCCTCTTGAAATGTAAAGTGAAGGCCTCTCTCAAGATGTAATCAACCTACATTTGTGTCTTCAACGCTTTTTATGGGAAAAGATGTTGTGCTTGGGAATGCTTTGGTCAATATGTATGAAAAATGTTGTCTACTAATAAAAGCACAGCAAGTGCTTAACAAGCTTCCTTTTTAAGAAATAAACTATTGGATGCTCCCATTGAAACACAAGCAATGAGAGGAAGTTGTTGACTAGTATGAACTGATGGGGAGCAAGGGCCTCTTTTCATATGCAACTATGTGCATTTTGATGGAATGTGGATTGAAGAAATAATGTTGTGCGGTCTTGGCAATGCTTTAGCTATGACTATGTGGCTCATGAGAGACCTTGCCTAAAACTCATAAGATCTAATGCCTTTAATAGAATTTGCAAAGTGCATGCCATAAGCGGTGTGTTTATAAAGGAAACAAAAGTTTTCTTGAGTATTCTGTTTGGAAAGTACTCTAGGACTCTACTCTCATTGCAAGATATGCAAACATAGGTAGCAAGAGGAGACTCTAAATTGATATGAACCCATAACCAAAGTCAAGGCCTCTGTCTAAATGCAACTAGCCTATGCTTCCCTCTAGAAGGTCTATGGCTCTTGGGAAAATTTATGTAGCATAAGAGCAACATAGAAGAAATTCGGAATATGATTGTTGAACAAAGGTTGCTAGACAACTCACTACTCCCAAATACATATATGCTAAGTGTGATGCATTGGAATGTTAAATTTGGATGGAAGTTGCTTAAGGGCCTTGAAAATGATTATGTGCATGATTGGCACTGTTTCATTCTATATGTACACAAAGTATTGTAAAGTTATAATATTTTTTTAATCAAAGGGCATTATTAAATCAGGCTTCTTACCATGGTAGGGATCTTAAAGAATGAAACTTTTTGCAGCATCTTCTTTGTCACAACCCCTTTCTGCCCTGTCCAACGGACGGGTCATCGTACTCATTATTTCACTACCCCGGTAAAATAAAGAAAAGAGTGTTCAAGCTCCAACAATTTGGAATGGAACTGAGAAAGAGACCATGAGATCTACCACACACAATCCATCTCGTAGGCAACTCCAAAACTGCAAGGAACCAATGGAAGATCCCAATGAGGTGTTGTGTGCAACACCAGAACTATACAAAATCACAATAGAATTGCAAGGAAAAGGGCCCACCTTGTAGAAAACTCTAGAACTGCAAGTAGACCTCTAGAAAATCCAACCAGAAGGCAACACCCATACTACTCAAAACCGCACAAGAATGAAAAGGCTAAGTATCCACCTTGCAAACAAGGAACTCTAGAACTGCAAGGAAGACATGTAGCCAATCCAACTGGCAACAAGGGCTGCTTGGTTGCAGGAAACACAAGAACTCCAAGGCTAGTGTGAGGACAAGTCCATAACTGAAGAGATGAGAGGGAGACACACATGGCAAAGCTCACTAGATATGTAAACAACACAGGCAAGAAATATGGAGAAGAAGGTTGTGCAATACAAAATCACTGATAAGTGAAATGTGTGAGGTCACTCCCAAGCACAAAATGGAGTGATCCAATTATTACAATGAAAGACTAAAATTGATTGAGTTCAAAATGAATGAAACCTCTAAGTGTGAGGCTTGGGATTTCTATCTAGCCTCACATGGTGCTCTTGAGGTGAGCTTGGGTGCCCCGAATATATTGCATCTATATGGGAGCACCTTGAGGTGGAGTAATGTGGCCTAGCCTAACCTCTCCTACCTAGGTCTCGATACATGCCGGATTGTGGGAAAGGGATCCCGTGCCTCGGACACCCATAAGATTTCTCTCATCACATTTGTGATACCAATTTCTAAGCTTGTCGCATCTTGGAATTGAATCAATATCATTTTGTGGGTTGAAACCTCTCATTGGTGTGATATAGTTTTTTTGTATCATTCATCATAACTATTGCATATGGTGCCCGTTTTCAGTGATCTAGTACTCAAAACGACCGGCTCAACATCCTCTTCAAGAAGATCTATAGACCTCTATATGTAGAATTAAGAAAGTACATTCTATTTTCAGTTTTAGCCTGAGATTTCTAGTCCCGTGTAGGGAACTCGGACCCGAAACGTACCCATAAGTTTTCTCTCATCACATTTGTGATCCCAATTTTAATCTTGTCATATCTTGGAATTGAATCAATATCATTTTGTGGGTTGAAACCTCTCATTGCTGTGATACAATTTTTTTGTATCATTGGTGTGATACAATTTTGTTTTGTTTTCGACAAGATAGCCTGATACGTTTTTTGTCATAACTATTGCATACGATGTCCGTTTTCAGTGTTCTAGCACTCAAAACATCCGGCTTGTCGTCCTCTTCAAGAAGAGATATAGAAGTCCATATGTAGCATTGAGAAAGTACATTATGATATTAGTTTTAGCATGAGATTGCTAGTCCCATGTGAGGAACTCGAACCCGGAATGCGCCGTAAGATCACTAGCCCGAGACACTTGGTATTAGAGCAAAATCAGATATGTAAAACATGCCAATACTAAGCGGCATCATGATGAATTCCATGAGGGTGATTTAGTGCTTGTAAGTACACAAAACATTGCCTTGCCCACAAATCTTATGCCTAAGTTCAACCATCGGTTCTATGGTCCATATCGGATCCTCAAATCTTTCAATGGAGTGACTTACAAAATAGAACTCCTAGCAAATGTGCATATTCACAATTCTTTCCATACAAATTTTCTTAAGAGGTTTTATCCAGATGCACGTTTTGGTCATCATGTGCCTATGCTTGGGGGATGATGCCACTCTCTCTCTCTCTCTCTCTCTCTCTCTCTCTCTCTCTCTCTTCTAAAACCTTTCTAGTAGAACACACCATGGAGGGTAGTGCATCTTTGTCAAGAAGAAGACCAACGAATGAGGTTGGGGCTCTGCTCATGCACAATACGAGGGATGAACACGGTGCTTGGGTTGAAAAACAATTTCAAAAGGGAGATTGGGTGTATTTGCAGTACAGTGCCATTGGACCGCATCGATTTCGACATCGAGATGTGGTTGAGCACCATTGGAAGGGGCGTCTACTAGGATTCAAGGAAACAAGGCGTGATGGATTGGTGGCCCTAGTGTAGCATATGTACTCAGTTGGATGTTGTCACCTCGGTTCAAAGAATCTAAGCTATGAGTGTCCATTGGAGCAATTTTGTAATATCCCTCCATCGGAGTTTTATAAAAAATAATATTTTTTGAGATACTTCACTGTTTAAAATATGTTGTCTGGTTTCTTGAAGAGGTGGTTTCATCTTTTAAAAAATCAACATTTTTTCATGTTTTTTGGTCCAATGTGAAATGGCCGCTATCTTGTATAAATAGTACTTTGAAGGCTTGATGTTTCATTTTTGTACTCATTCTCAAGAGCACAAGGCACCTCCACACTCGAGCTTTAGAACACATGGCTACCTACGATCACTTCATGGACTTCCTTGGTGAGAGCGAGTTTCCAGAGGCCACACACTTGCATGTAATGTTCACTCGTGAGATCGATTGGATCTCCACACTCTGCCTCCATGAAGAATTATTTGTAGACACATTATCATATGTATACATGGACACCCACATCAAGCTGCACTCTGTCTTTGTGGCCAATGATGATAGATTGTGGGTGCCCTCCAACCTCCTAGAGTACATCAACCACAATGAAAGGCCCTTCCAAAAAGCGGCTCGAAAGATTTGAAGCAATGGCAATGAAATCTGGACACTTCGTAGAGCTTTGTGGCCAATGATGATATATTGTGGGTGCCCTCCAACCTCCTAGAGTACATCAACCACAATGAAAGGCCCTTCCAAAAAGCGGCTCGAAAGATTTGAAGCAATGGCAATGAAATCTGGACACTTCGTAGAGCTTGACAAGAAGCAAGTACGCATGCTCAACAGAGGTGCCATTGGCCATCACTTTCTATTATGGCTGGCCTACTTTGTTTTCTTCCTTTTAGAAGGAGAGGAGTTTTAAATTCCACAACTGCACCTTGGAGGATTCATCCATGAGGAAGAGCCTCAGAGTGCAACGCACATAGGTGTAAGTGAAAGCCTAATTGTCGCACAACAATTTCCAGGAGGTGCCCAAGGGCTCACAGAAAATTTGTGCCACTTTGAGACCAGTGGAAGTGGCACAACAATTGAAGATAAAGATGACTCTGTCCCCCTTCTTGAGATAGACATTGACTCTTTATGTCCAGTTGTGGTAGGGGGGAGCTTTTCATTTTTTTGCATAATATTAAAAAGTCATGTGGCCTCCACATGGATGAGTGGTTGAGCATGCTCAAGGTGAAGGAGGAGTTACCATTAGATGACTCTAACACAGGTAACATGGAGGAGAACCTCCTCCCACTTATACAGACTCGGTGGAGGAGATAGTGGTCATTGTTCTGGAGGTAGCCAAGAATGCAAAGCAGGCAAATGTCACTGAGGAGGAGTTTCAAGCGGCGAAACAAAGTGTCTCCCACGCAATGCCTTGGACACCAACCCCAACACAAAATATTAACAATTCCAAGTCCAACATTAACTTGGAGCAAAAGGCTAATGCAGACGAGGATGATAAGCAAGAGAACGTGCTAGAGATGGATAGTTATACTATGCGGGCAGGGGAATGCGTGCTACTACAAGACCATATCCAACTCTTGGCCAACTACATCGGACACCTCCCAACCAATGACTTTGTGATTATTCATAAAGAATTCATCACACCCAATGCTAGCTTCCCCCTTTTTGCATTAAAGACCTTCTCAAAGCAACTCTGTGTGGCCACTATTGGTCGGTTGGTCAATTTTGTAATCCTAGTTAAAAAGTCCCTAGTTATGACCACTACTGGGAGTGGCTATAAAGGCAAGGTGCTTGCCCAATCAAGAATTGCCAAGTTGCTTGGCCATGACTCCCTGCAAGAAATTGCCAATGCTATTCTAACCGGCGAGCTTCCTGTTAGCTAAGAAGCGACAAACCTCTCTTGTAAAGAGTATTCCCAAATCCCACATGTAAATTTTTATATCAATACAATGCTAAAAGTGGATTTTAAGTACATGTGATTGATTTGTAATCTAACAAGAGGAGGGTTGGAAGGGTGTGAGAAAGGGCTGTCTGGGCCCCGCATAGGGTATTTTTGCATCCTTCTGGTCATGAAGAAATATGTGCCATTTAGTTTTCGTTGGTTTTCAAGTGAAATAAACGTGTTTTTTGTTGATGACATGGCCACAGAATGTTTGTAGACTTTGTAAGTGACTCGTGGAGAGAGAATCTTCAAAACACAGAAATCAAATGAAATGTTAAGTCGTTCCCCATAAATGAGAACAGAACCAATGCATGCCACAATATTCTAGAAAGCAACCCATAGAACAATATCATTAACTTGTATAGCTTTCACATTTTAACAAAAATGTTGTTAAACTCATTGAATTTGAATGAAACATTACCATTTACAGTCTTGTCAAACAGAAACTAGGTTCTTTGTAATATTTGGAACATGAAGTACATCAGCCAAGTACTTCATTTTGCCATCCTGGCATAAACAATTGAACTTTACCAACATGCGCAATGGGATACGTAGTATCATCACCTGTTTCTACATAACCTAGTTTTTCCATTTTTTGCATATCTCTAAACCACTCAGCATGACTAGTCATGTAGTTAGAGGCGTCAAAATCCATATACCATATATCTTGAGATCCTGACACATCCCCTCTTATGGAACTAAGCATGTGCTGCATCACAAATAGCTACTCACTTCTATCATCACCTCCATGTTTGCTAGATAATGCATAGTTTCCTTGTTGTAACTTCCAACTTTTAATGTCATTCTACTTTTTGTAGTAGTCCTTTGCCATGTGTCCTGGTTTGCCACAGTAATAGCACTCTATGCTATTTTCATTTTTATTTCTTTGCCAACCACCTCGACCTCTTTGTCTCCCCCTGCCTCTAGACTGGCCTCTTCCACTTGTGTATGATTGCTACTGTGAATCATTGGACTATTATTGTCTAGAATTCTGATTTTCTATAGCAATTAAATAACCTGCAAACAAACAACTTCTATATGTAACATGTAATACAACAGTATCTCCTGTAACTGCTGCAACAACGGTACTTCAGGACAACTTGTGTATCACCAAATGTGACCAGAGTACATGTACATACACCCAGTATCAACAATATGTGTGCAAACCTTTTCTGCAATTCCAAAATGCACTGCTGCATTGTAATAACAAGATTTTGATCAGAAACAGTTCTCTACCAAAACTTCCAAAAAACTGTCAAAAATACCCTCCTGCAGTGAGACGAAATGAGGCCCGTAACGCACCCAAAATGTGAATCTACCCCCAAAAAATCTGTTCAATAGGATGATATACTTGCCCTGTAGCTCTGCTCCCGCAAAGATAGCTCCTCAATCGGAGATGTGTAGCTCCCAGAGCTATTGAGGGGGTGTTGTACCTAAACTAAGAAGGGGAAAGAGATGATGGTGCTCTTACCCATGTAGTACCTCTTCCTTCCTTTCTTGTTCTTACCTCTTGCTTGCCTCCTTAGATCTCATATGAACTAGGCTCTGATACCATAAAGAGAATGTGGAGGAGAGGGAGAACTTCAAACCCTAGAAAGCAAACACACACACACAAGGGAGAGCAAAACACAAGAGAGACGGATAGCTAAATTTTCTTCTATCTTCTTCTTCTCTACTTAACCAACATAACATAAAGATAAGAGTACACACTATATGGGTTAGTACTCAACTACTACAACATACAAGGGTCGGTCCATAATGTGAACCCGACTAAATGAGCTGGCACTATAACTATGACAGTCTCTAGTAATCCAAAATAATTGTCACACAACCTGTCATCCCACTGGCCGCATATCACCATAATATCACCAACCATGCCAGTGGTGTAGATGTGGAAGCTATCACCCAGGCGGGTCATCAATGTCCGCTGTAGCACTAGTTGAGCTCGATATCTCAATAGGGGGACTCCAAAAACTACAATAGAATTTGCACCATAGACTACCAGTGCTCTGCAATGTTCCTAGCAAACTGCAACGCCCTCGTGCGGTCCGCTTGTGGTATATGGAGGGGTCATTACGTGGCCTCCCACCCGTCCAGCATGGAAAACTGAGCCCTACTGATATTGTATGCAAAAACAAAATTGTCGATCCGAGCAGCAAGGTTGTGCAAATCCCTGACTTCTAGCTCCTGGGCTGAGAGGGAATCCTCATCAGATTGGATGGGAGCCTCGATAGAGAATAAGTTGAGCATGAGGTTTAATCCTCAAGGATGTTTTGTGGAAGACTTCAAAAATAAGTGTCACCTGGTTGCAAAGGGAAATAGAAATGACAGGATGTTTACTTTGGATGTGAACATGCCTAAGATAAAGGCAGCCATGTTTGTGCATGGAATAGGTGTCATTGCAGATATTGACATATGGAACAAGTGCATTGGTCATGTGAATGTACAGCGACTGAAGTCTATGCAAGCCCAAAATATTGTTGCTGCTGCAGGTTTGCCAAAGTTTAAAGTTGACGATATGCATAAGGTATGTGAAGCATGCCAACTTGGTAAGCAAGCCAAACATGCTTTCCCACATGAAAAGCATGTCAGTGCAAGGCCATTGGATGTCATACATTCAGATGTATGGGGACCGACCAAGACTGCAACAATTGCAGGTTGCAGGTACTATGTTACATTCATTGATGACCACACTAGGAAAGTGTGGGTTTATTTCATGAAGGAGAAAAGTGAGGTTTTTGCTTACTTTCAGATATTTAAAGCCTTGGTCGAGAAGAAAAAAGGCATGTAAATAAAATGCCTAAGATCAGATGGTGGGGGAGAATATTTCTCCAATGAGTTTAGCAATTTCGTGAGAAAGTAGGGAGTCAAGAGGTAGTTTACATGCAGGTACACTCCGCAACAGAATGGTGTTGCAAAAAGGAAAAACGGGCACATTGTAGAAGTGGCACGTGCCTTGATGGCTGAAAAGAATATGCCACATTACTTTTGGGAAGAAGTAGTAACAATTGTTGTGTACATGAACAGGACACCCACTTCAGTTGTTCATGGTATGACTCCTGAACAGAAGTTTACAGGCATAAGACCGGATGTGTCTCACTTGAAAGTATTTGGGTGTATTGCATATGTACATGTTCTTCGATGAAGTGAGAATAAAGTTAGATCCAAAGGTAGAGAAATTCATCTTCATTGGTTATGCTATGGAGCAAAAAGGTTACAGATGCTATAACCCTACCAGTGAGATGCGAGTAAGCAGAGATATTGTCTTCGATGAGATGAGTAGCTGATTTGCACCAGTAGTACTGAAGGCAACAAAAGATGCAAATGTACGAAGTGATGATGTTGCACCATATGTAGAGCAGCAATCATAGGTGCTGAGTAGACCTGGGGAGTCCTCGAGCAGTGGATCCAATGATAACACATGGTCAAGCAGGTTGAGGAATGATGCAGGTACACATGCATCACGAAAAGGGAAGGAAAAGGTAGATCAACCTTTTGTTCTTGATCTGTCAGCAGGTCACTCATATGTGGATGGTGACTCTAGTGGCTCTAAGAAGAGCCTTGATGAGGAGCTTGGCATTCCGTCTATGGTGGTTACTCTTGGTGTAAGGAGAACCAGGGCTATTTTGAGGACACCTGGCAGTGATCCAGGTGCATGCAGGTCTACGAGGGTTAGATACCCTATTGACAGGTTATGATATGATGGATATATAGCCCATCATTATGCTTACATGGTAAAATCAATACAGGAGAATGAGCCCCCTTGCTTTGAGCAGGCAATTGGAAATAAGAAATGGGAAGATGCCATGGATGAGGAGATGGCAGCATCGGATGCAAATAGAACATGGGAGTTAGTGCCTTTGCCGAAGGAAAAGAAGGTAATTGGATGTAAGTGGGTGTATAAAGTCAAGCACAATGTTGATGGTTCAGTGAGTAGGTACAAGGCAAGATTGGTTGCCAAGGGCTATGCGCAGACTTATGGCATAGACTATGAGGAGACATTCATCCCGGTTGCAAGAACGACAACCATGAGAGCTGTCATTGCTATGGCTATAGCAGCAAAGGGTTGGTCTCTACATCAAATGGATGTAAAGAATGCTTTCTTGCATGGATTTGCAAGAAAAAGTGTACATGATGCAGACACTAGGTTATGAGAGTGATGCACATCCAGATTTTGTGTGCAAGTTATGCAAAGCCTTGTATGGCTTGAAGCAGGCACCCAAAGCATGGTCAAACAAGATTAGGGAGTATCTTGTTACCATTGGATTTCAGATATCCAATGCAGATTTTTCACTATATGTGAAAAAGATAGATAGAGGGATCATGTTATTAGTAATCTATGTGGATGACTTGATTATCACTAGTGATCGTGATGCAAACATACATGATGTCAGGATGCAGAAGTTTGAGATGAAGGATTTGGGTGAGCTTTGGTATTTGGGCATAGAGGTGGTGAGATCACCTTATGGCATTTTGCTATTGCAGAGGCAGTATGGCTTGGACATGTTGTCCAATTATGGTATGACAGGCTATAAGCCTATTTCAGTGCCATTGGAGCAGAACACAAAGCTTTCTGCAGATACAAGTGAGCTTTGGAGGACCCCACTACATAGAGACACATAGTGGGTAGTTTGATCTACATGACCATTACAAGGCCAGACTTGAGCTATGTTGTTGGACTTATGAGTTAGTTATGTAGGCCCCTAGGAAGCCACACTTGGATGCGGCTAGATGGATCCTTACGTACATAAAGTCCACAGTTGATTATGGACTTTTCTATGAGGCTGGTACAGAGATACAGTTGCATGGGTATACGGATGCTAATTAGGCTGGTAGTATTGCAGACATGAGATCTACCAGTGGTTTTATGTTCTCATTGGGAAGTGTTGCTATGAGTTGGAGCAATAAGAAGCAACCTACAGATGCCTTGTTGAGTATAGAGGCAGAGTACAATGTAGATCTGGTATATGTCAACACAGAGGATCAGGTAGCTGACATGTTCACGAAGGCATTGGGCACAGAGAAGCTCCACAAGTTTAGGAGCTTACTTGGAGTGCAGTATGTGGAGTTGAGATCGAGGGGGAGTGTTGAGATATTGAGCTCAACTAGTGCTAGCCGGCAGACATTGATGACCCACCTGGGTGATAGCTTCAACGTCTACACCCACTGGCATGGTTGGTGAGATTATGGGTGATATGCGGCCAATGGGATGACAGGCTGTGTGACAACCATTTTGGATTACCATAGACTAGCATAGTTATAGCACTAGCTCATTTAGTCAGGTTCACATTATGGACCGATGCTTGTATGTTGTAGTAGTTGAGTACTAACCCATATAGTGTGTACTCTTATCTTTATGTTATGTTGGTTGAGTAGAGAAGAAGAAGATAGAAGAAAATTCAGCTATCCATCTCTCTCTTGTGTCTTGCTCGCCCTTGTGTGTGTGTGTGTTTTCTTGCTAGGGTTTGAAGCTCTCCCTCTCCTTCACATTCTCTTTACCCCCTTAGTTTTGAGGACCGTGAAGTCATGCGTCATTACCAATTTTGTTAGATTGATATTCTTCCCTTGCTAGGTTTGATTGATAGCGAGAGGGAGCTTTATAATACCTTCAAATATAGTTTTTTTGATGACTTGAATTGTATCCCAAAGATTTACGATGCTTTGTAATACTCGAAGAAGTCGAAAGATGTTGATTTTTGAAATATTGCATGCTATGTATTCCACATGTTCGTGTGTTTTGATGCTTTGTGATAAGTGTCTATAAGGATGCGAAAATACACTATACGGGGTGGTCGGACAGGCTATTTTTGCACCCTTCCGGATTAATAAAAAATTTGGTCGATTTTTTCAATATTGTCTCCAGTGAATGCTTATTCAAATGATGCCCCATGCAGCTCAACATGCATTTAGCATGTGTACGATTTGTTTGCACGCGCGAGTG
Source organism: Cibotium barometz (assembly GCF_041138505.1). Classification (NCBI taxonomy): domain Eukaryota; kingdom Viridiplantae; phylum Streptophyta; class Polypodiopsida; order Cyatheales; family Cibotiaceae; genus Cibotium; species Cibotium barometz. The sequence continues at coordinate 32,748,975 of NC_141085.1, read as the reverse complement.
ACCTGTTAAAATTAGGGTTTTTTAGGGTTATGCAATGATGGCATTTTCTTATATAAATAAAGGTGGACCTCTACTTTTTCCCATTCCTTACAAACGAGAAAAACACACTAGAGCCTTCCCATCCTTGCTCTCAACTCTCCTCACCATGGCACATACAAAGTAAACACTGAAGAAGATGACCGAAGAACGACACACGCGATTAAAGGACAGTGCAAAGAAGAATTTGAAGTGTTACAACCGCAGTCTCAAGAAAAAAATGACATAGCAAGTAGCTCATCCCAACCGAGCAAACATGTAAAGCTGGTGGATTATAGCACAGAAGATAGTAGTGTAATAGACATCGACACCAACATCGACTAGGGGGAGTCTACATGGGCATACATGGAGATTCCTAACCACCCAGCCGTAGGAGAAAAGACCTTGCCACACATCACTACTATGCAACAACAAGAGCAAGAGCAAGAGCAAGAGCAAGAGCAGCAAGGGGAACAAAAGGAAGAAGCACCAGCCCCCAAAAGAAACAGAAGGAAGTCGACCTATTATAGGCCTCGCCCGCGAGACAAGCACATCCTGCCGAACGTCTTCATCGTGGCCCCACCCAGAGGAGATGCTCAGGGTACAGGGCTTTCCAGGAGATATGGCACTACCACAAGTCCGTACTACAACTTCTCATCCGGAGGGCGCCTTTCTCATGAACGTGTAAAGAAATTTTATGGGAATACAATATGGAATGTCGGATGCAGTCGATTGCCCTTGAGGCCTTTTAATCGTTGAAGCGTATTTTATAAATTTGTTTGAGGACACCAACTTGTGCGCCATCCATGCAAAGCAGGTCACAATAATGGTAAAGGATATGCAATTGGACCATCGTATTTGTGGAGAAAACGGGATTGAAAAATGAGGAATGTTCAATGATGTATCTCAAATTTTTATGTATCTCAATTTTTGATATTAATGAATTTTTTATGTGTAATATATCTTCCAATTGTCGATGTGTACGTCTTGAAATTGTCAATGTGCACTCTATCTTGCTATTTTCTATTTGATTTAAGTCTGTATGTGCTTTCAATCATGTTTCAATAAAGGGCCAGAAAGGTGCGAAAAGGCCCCTTCGGGTCGCGTGCAATGGCCATTTTTGCACCATTCTGGCCCGCATGGTTTTTCTAGTAAGATGTGTCAATTTTGGATAAACTCTCATCGCGAAGGGCTTGGGGTGGCTCAAATGGGGTTAAGAGTAGGAAAGTCGATGGCTGGAGGGGTGTGAAATTGCTATGTACGGGGCCTCCTACATGCCATTTTCACACCCCTCTGGCCCTTCTTTCTTGTGTGACATATTGTCTTATGGTGGTAGGTGGAGCTGGGGGGTGGAGGTGGAAGAGAGAAACAGTGGACTATTGCGAGCAATAGGCATAGTGTTTGCAAAAAAAAAAAATCCAACAGTATTTGTGAGTTCAGAAGTAGTGATTGTGCCCATGAGGAGTTGAGTGCTTGTGTGCTCTCAAAGTGCTTGTACAAAATGGATAAAAAGAGAGAAGGTGCTCATTTATAGTGACCAGCGTAATCATTACACCAAACCCTAGTTTTTAAGCAAATGTCATGCACCAAAAAAATGGGTTTTTAAACACGAAAGATAACATGGTTCCATATTTGGCAAAAAAGAACTATTTACATTCTTATTTATAACACCTGATTACATTTGATAGATAATATCCCTATAGATCAGCTACATTTGATAGATAATATCCCTATAGAACAGCTATACATTAAACCTAGGCCTCATTCAAGTCTATAGGGACCCATAATTTACCAACTCTCCTACGTGTAACCCTCTATGCTGCATGACATGTAGGTCCTGTCCCTGCCCTCCACCTTGCCATTTTCTGACCCTTACTTTTCATTTTAGCAATTCGGGTCAATTTGGACATTTGAGCCCTCTCCCTTGAAAGGTTTCTTCCAAAGGTATAATGGGAGAACCAATCAAACATTTCTTTATGATAGTTTGATCAAGTCCTGCCACCTCCATGTCTTGTGCTCTTGAAATAAACTCCCATTGCATGGTAATGAATTTTCTCCATTCCTTGGGTGCTCCACATGAGCCGTAGGTGTTCATGAAATATGCACCATGAGCATACAAGATGTGCTGCAGATACCAAACAAAACCACCATTCAGGAAAAGTGCGTTAGAAGAAGAAATCTATTTTACAAAAACTTTAAAAGCATTATATTACCATGTAATGCACAATATTCAATTCACCCCATGTGCGGACCACGGCTTCAATGAAGCTTTGCAACTTTGCATGAAATTGTTTTGCGATTTTCCTTTGTTGTGTTGCTTTGCTCATCAACCATACTACCTTATTGAAATTTGCCCACACTTGCTCATGCAAAACAACAATGTTTGCATCCAAGCAGTCCAAAGTAGTACAATCACAAAGGTCTTTTCATAGCACCCATCTCTTTGTAGGAAAATTTTCACCTTCTTCGACATGTTGCTTGTTTGCATTTCTTTGAACCTTGTCCCGTTTGTTGAAAGGCTTCTGGAGAAACCTTCTCGCCTTGCCTCTCTGCTCATTGAAACCTTTTGAGCAATCATATGTGAAACTCCAGAGGTCTTTTGGTTAACTCATATCTGCACGTTACCACCATGGCAACCAATGTCATATAAAATCCTCTCTCCACTCTAGCAATTGCCTTATCCTGTCGAGTTTTACAAGGCATAGTGAACACATTGTCTATGTGACACTTTAAGAGGTGGTCTGCGCCAATTCTCTTTCAGAAAAAGAAAGATGGAACGCTTCCCCCCCTAACCGACCATGACCCCACAACCCGCTGGTTCCTTCCCCTACTTGCCCCCTCTCCCGCTCACTACCCACCCCTAACCCACCCCTACTCGCCACCTAGAATAGAGGATATTAAAACCTTGTGGCAAAGTGCCCTTAGACTGAGCTACATGTAAATAAGGAGGGGTTAGTAGAGTAGAGAGTTTTGGCCTTGCATTGCATAGTGGCAAGGGGAGTTAAGAGAGGAGATTGGGAAAGAAAGGTCAGTCCATCACATCAAGAGCACTAGCGAAGGAAAAATTAAGGCAGTTTTTTGTGTGACATCCATCTCAATGATGGATTATTGCACAAATGATTGAGGGACTTGTGTTAGTGTTGGGTTCTTACAGAAAGCATTGAGGGACTTGTGGCAGTAAAGGATGAATTGGGCACAACAACTTCCATCGCTAGCTCTTTGCAGTAGTCTTAAAGGGTAGGATCTAGTAGCTTAAGCCAAGGTCCTGAATCACTTAATCAAACCTACAAGGCTAAAGAGGTGAGGTTGGAGTGCAAGGAGATCTGCTTCAACTCCAACCTACTCCCTCCCCCTCCCTACCTGCAATCCCATTGCCCGCCCTCATCGGCCGTCCTCCCCTACCCGCCTAACCTCACATGAACCACACCTCCTGTTCTCCCTACCTGTGCCTCACCTCATTTGCACTTGCCCCTACCTCTCTCCTAGCCGGTAATGCCCTCACCCGCCCCCTCCTCCCTACCCGTACGTCAACTCATCTGCCTCTCCCGCTTTCCCTACCCACACCTCACCTCACCTGCCCCTCCCTCTCTCCCAACTTTCCCCTCCCTACCCATCACCTCTCACAGTTCCCTCACCGACCCCTCCCTACCAATGCCTCCCTCTTAGCCCCTCACCGCGTACACCCGACCTTTCTCTCATAACCAAAACACGCACCCCCCAAATTGGGAATTAAAAAAAACAATGAAAACACACACAAAACTTTTCAACCGAGACCTCCAATCAAAAGCAAAAAGCCCTCCCTCCTCCCCCCCCCCAAAAAAAAACAAAACAAACATGAAAAGCTCAAAAACAAAAGTGCTCAAACCCTAAACTCAAAAGATGTCATAAGAGGTAGTGCTTTTCAACATATTGAATAAAAAGAGAGTGATCCCTTTCAAACTCACAAAACTGAGAGAGAGAGAGAGAGAGAGAGAGAGAGAGAGAGAGAGAGAGAGAGAGAGAGAGCAAGTGCCTCATATACACTCACACACTATAGGAGCCTGCAACTCCTTGCTCCCCCACCCACCCACAATGTTGCTCCCATGGCACGACGAACACTTTATGCACCGCTAGCTATAGCAAATTGGAGGAGAGCCTTGATGAGCAGATTGGGTCTCTCCAACAACGCGTGGCCCTTGTAGTCACCAGAGACACACCACGTTGGAGATGGAAGAGGAGGAGACCGTTGAAATCAATTCCCAGGGCTATCTCAATCTTTTTCTTCAATACTAAAGCTACAGACTATGTTTTCACTTGCAGAACTGGAAGCCATGGGTATCTAGGCCTATGTTTGACATCAATCTCCTCATGCTCACCATCCAAAACCAAACTACTTTCGAGCACATGATCAACCATGCCATCCTCACCAACATCTTTTGCTTCCTTCCACACACTGAGGAATTCTCTACTACCCTCCTTGCCAAGCCCACAAGTCTCAAAAATCTCTTCCACACCCTCCGAGCACAGCAGAGCGTGTCAAGTGGAAAATTGTGGTGGACAACGATAGAAGCCCCGAGTGGTTGTTCCTACTGCTTCTACACATCTTTTACCTTGTGTTTCCCCACCACTGCCCACACACCCTAAGCCATGTATGCATTCCCTAGGGGTATGTGAGGTGTGGATACCCTTATCTGATATAGACCTTGGCTCCTGGGCATACAATGAGCAATTTCCTCATCAAATCCTATAAGAAGTCACTCATATACCCCTCCTCACCCCAACATCAAGGAAAACACCATAAACCACTTACTGTGGCCCTCTACTCACATAGATCTTAACCCACCACCCACATCCTCAGTACACCTGTCCCTCCACATTCCTTCCTCCACCCACTCTTCCCCATGTCCCTCTACAACCCTCCCCCTCTTCCCCTCACCCCCCCACCCTCCCATTTTCCTCAACCATTATCCACCTCCCACCCTTTGACACAACCCAACCCTTATCCACCTCCCAACATTTGACACAACCCAACCACCTCCCCCACCCACCTCAATCCTCCCCTCTTCCCCACAGAGCAACACTTCTTGATTTACTAAACACAAGAGATCCCACACGCAAAAAAAATAGAGGTTTTGTTTTACTATAAAAACTTGCGTCGTCGATATATGCGTCGAAATAAGTGTGGAAAAAAGTGTCAAAATCAGAGTGGAAAAAAATATCAAAAAATACGTGGGAAACAGCGTGGAAATAAGAGTCGAAAAAATAAAATTTCCATGCTCTTTTCGACAGATATTTTGATGCCCTTTTCGACGCTTATTTCGATGATAGCTACTTTTTATTCAAATTCAAAATCTTTCCAGATCTTACGTGTCCTCGACATTTCAAATTACCTATCATCGACTACCACCCTCCACAAATACTTAAGGATTCCCCTCCAAAAATAAGCATTCGTTCCCATTTTGCAAATCAATATGGAAACTATGGATGACGCCACACCCTCAAATTTTGTTGATTTAGAGGAGAAGACACTTTGCCCATGTACTCGTCGCTGGCTCTGCAAATACCAAGTGGCTCGACGTCGACGAATTTGCAATGATCATACAAAAAAATGGAAAATATTTTTGATGGAGCAATTGGAACATCTAATTAGTGGCAATACGTGCTTCAACAATGCCGAACTAGTGGATATCTGGCCTGAACAATGGAGACCAACAAGAGAAGCCATAAACGAGGTGATCCAACAACCCGAGGAACTTGAGGCGGATTCGGAGCAAATACTAGAACATGACATGGATGACGTGATAAATGCCTTACACGATGGAACGGAAGATCGAGGTTTGGAACACGAAGGGGTAGAAGAAAACACACAACGTGTGGAATACGCTTCCCAAGAAGAGAAACAGCTACGTAGGCTTCCTCGTCTTCCATTATATCGTGGAGCACGTGTTTGTTTTACGTGCTTGCCTATACATATTGAACTTATAATCGGATTTTGGATGGTCGGATATGAGCGTATCAAAACTTTTTTCGTAAGTGATGATATCATATGCAATTAGTGAGTTATGTACCTTTATATGCATTTTCTTAGCCTAATAGCTTATTGAAACATCAAATATTGCCAGAAGATAATGAGATGCCAGTGGACCGTAGTCGAGCAAAAGTAATGTTGCACTCGATTTGCATGGACTACAACGCACACCATGCTTGTCCAAATGATTGTATTCTTTATCGACAAGAATATAACAAGCAGTACAATGTCTGCATTGTGGTACATCGAGATATAGACAAGATGTGCAAGGAGAAAGGGTACCAGCAAAAGTTTTACGACACTTTTCCACCATCCCTCGGATTAAAACAATGTTCAAGTGTAAATCCATTGTAGGATTGATGACTTGTCTCACCATAACACTAGGTCCACGGTATGCATGTGCCTGTAGATTCCCCTGCATGGAAGCACATTGAAGAGAAGTACGTAGCCTTTCAGGAGGAGGCTCGCCATATTCGACTCGACCTAGCGATGGATGGAGTGAATCCATTTGGTCTACGAAGTTCATTATGGAGTACATGGCCTATTTGTCTAGTTAACTATAATCTTCCACCAGCTAGCGATAAAAAAAGGGCATCTTTTATTGTGATAGCTCCTGGAAAGTACAAGGTGAAGAACATGGATGTGTATTTAGCCCCTTTAGTTGAGGAGCTTTGTGTTCTATGGGAGGGTATTGAAGTTCATGATATTTCCAAGAGGTTTGGACAATGTGTGCTAACATTGAGAGGAATACTTATGTGGACTATGCATGATTGGCCTGGCTACTATGGAGAGTGCTCAGGTAATACAGTAGCTTGTTAACATATTATGTTAAGTCATGATTGTCATCCAAACTTACCTGCTACAATCTTTTTTGATGTTCTATAGGGCTTTCACTGTCAGGGTTAATGGATGTCCATTATGTGGGCCACAACTTGAGGCTCGATACTCAAAGTCTATGAAGAAGATAGTATAAGAGGGCCACAAGAAGTATCTCTGAGTGGGCCACAACTTGAGGCTCGATACTCAAAGTCTATGAAGAAGATAGTATAAGAGGGCCACAAGAAGTATCTCTGAGTGGACCATCCTTTGCATGAGGGATTTTTAGGGAGGTCTCCTTGCATATGGAAGAGCAGTGATTGGAGGACCTTATGGGAGCTGGATCCAACCTATACACCTCCAGGAATGAAGCGTCTATCCATTTTCCATCAACTTCCATACTGTAATGACCTTCTAGTGAACCATCTTCTTGACCCAATGCACATTTTCAAGAATATAGCTGAGGTGCTTTGGAAAACCATCATAGGAGCAAAGGAGAGCAAGGCACAATGAGATGATTTACAAGAGGTTCAACGTATGCACCACTTATGGGCCCAAAATAGAGCAGATGGAAAGATGAAGCTACCAAAAGCACCTTGGGTCACGACAAAGGATGAGCAACAGCGTGTAAAGAAGTGCATTAGTGAGTTTCGTACCCCTACAGGATGCATGCATTGCTTTAAGGGAGCATTTACAAAGGACGATGAGCTTAGTGGCTTGAAGAGTCATGATTGGCACAAATTCTTGCAATTTATGCTTCCTATAGCCATCAAGGATTTCCTCAACGATGACATTAGAGCAACAATTTACAAAATTAGTGCAGTGGTACGTTGGATATCAAGGAAAGAGATTCATGGAGACACATTGGAAGCAGCACGGTTAACATCAAGGCTATTACAATGGCTGAGAAATACTTTCCAACAAGTATTTTAACCATTCAATTGCACTTGCTAGTTCATGTGGTTAATGAAGTTGTTGTGGTGGCTGGGGTTGTCCATTGCTGATGGATGTTTTTCTTGGAGAGATTTATGAAGACACTTAAAGGATTTTTTTGTCAAAGATCTCATCCTGAAGGTAGTATGGTAGCGGGATGGCTTGTTCATCAAGAATCACTTGTATATATAACTGAATTTCTCAGTACGTCTGATCCCGATATGCCAAGATTATGGACATCAGAAGAAGATGATCGACTAGTTGGGGAAGAGCCACAAGGGAAAGGCCTTTTGAGAATAATGGATGTAGCATTGCGTGAGAAGATCAATAAATTTTGCATCTTAAACTCACATGCTATGGAGACATGGATCGAGAGATATAACTTGGTGAAGGCTGAAAGGTACCAAGCTCATTTGAGTTTTAGAAGGAGTTGAAGAACCCGCACACTACCGTACCCAACAGAACTTGCACTTCTTCCAGACTTTCCTTCTAATAAATGGCTTGAGCAAACCATACTATAAGCTAAACGTAATGGTGAATCAATAAGTGATGAGGAGGAGGAGCTTGCATATGGTTGTGATTTCCATGTATGTGAGTTAGAGATATCTACGCATTGTCTTTTATGTTATGCTTTCGTGAATTTATAAATGATAAGACCTCGCAATAGTATATTTATTGCCTCAAACTGACAGTTTTGGACCTATTGTGACTATTTTACGTCATTTAAGAGCAAGATAAATAAGAAAATAGTGAATTTCTTACAGGGTCCCAAAATGAGCTCCGAATTCTTCTAATGCTTGTCATGCTACTTCATTTCGTATCTCATCTTCGATATAGGGGGGACATTAGTGATGCTTTTTGTTGCCTCATTGAGTGGCATGTAGTCCACATAGGCCCGCTGCTTCCCATTTTTCTTAGTCCAAAACCGCCTCTATTTTGTGAGGTGCCACCTAATTTGCATAATCAGTCGCATGTTATATACATTTCTTGACATTGAACATTTTTGTTGCGCTTTTGTTCGTTACAAATGATCTTTATATGATGGGAATAATGGATCTAATTAATTGGGTGAGGGAGTGGATACTTGAATTCTTTCAGTTGGGATGTTGATGAATCCTTTTATTTGGAATAATTATTTTAGGATAATAAAAGGAGTAATTTTCTTGAAGACGGAGTACTATATTGGGGGAGAAAAAGCTGATGTGAAGGAAATGAAAAGGAACGTGGGAGAGAAGAAAGAGAAGTGTAAAGAGGGAGAAAACTCTCAAAGTCATTGTCTAGCCCTCTTCTTCTTATGGATTTGTGGAAGAGAAAAAGAGAGAGATGAGAAGAAGGAGAGAGATAGAGAGAAGGAGAGAGGCTGGAACCATGGGGCCCTAAGCCTGAAGATTAAAGGGAATGGTTGTGTGTGTGTGTGTGTGTATGTTGTGTATGAATTGCATCTATGTATTTGTGTATGAATTACATCTCCTTTGGTAGCACGAATCAAGACAAAGAAGCGTCTCTGTGAGAAGGGGTTAGATATTATGTGCACTTGCATTTCATTAGTATCAAAGATGCCATGGCTTAGTTGGTTGAGGTACATGGCATGTGTTTTTCCCTCTATACATCACAAAGTGTGATGGCTTGATTGTCTAGCAAAGATTAGTTATATTCTTGTGAGAAATGCTTAAAGTTCAAACCTTGGTTTTGACCAATATAGATTTTGATCCTTTTTTGGCATTAGAAAGATTTAGTGATCCTTTCTTCTCTTAGGCTTGATCCCACTGATCACCTTCGATCAGTTCTTGATCAGTTCTTGTGAGAGCATGCTTTAGTGTTGTATGTTGGCACGACCTTGGAGTGATGAAAGTTTAGGTCACTCTCTTGACTGATCTTAGGCCTTGTTTTTGTCGAGAGAACCTTGAGTTTTACTGAGGGAATCTACAAATTTTCTTGTGACCCTTAAATGGACATCGAGACGTTCACTCCTCTCTTTTAGTATTTTAGATTAATTTCTATTCTCATTATGGTTTTGTTGATGTGGTTTCATTTATGATTATTTGGGTATATGTTGTAATTTGATGTCAAGGTTATGCAATCTACTTAGAGCATATATGGATGCATGTTGATGCCACAAACTATCGGATGACGAAACCATTGTTATGTTGAGGTGCTTACTTTGATGTTATTATGGTAGCATGAGTACAAGATCATGGGAGAGTGGGTAAGGCCCAGCACACCAGGCCCAGCACACCACTGGGTTTGGTCTACTGCTACTACTGGTTGCGAACCATTTGAAAATTAGATCCCTTTAGGGGTAGGGTTCTATGGAGGGGTGACAAAGTGGCCTTGGAACCCGTAGGGGTTTTCAAGGTGTTTAGGCTCGCGTCTTGCAATGTAGGAAAACCCTTACCTATAGGATGATTTAGATGGACCAAGAGGCTCCGATGATCTAGGGTTGGCATCTATCCAAGCTTATTATCTTGCCAAATCTTGTTGGTGGGACCAAGAACTAAGCATTGTTTTTGTTATGGATACTTGTGGTTTGCTTATTAGATACTTGGTTTGTTGTGGATTGCATTTTTGCTTGTCTTTGCCTAAGATGATCAAGAGATTCCTCCCATATGTCGTCTAGAGGGCATCTATGAATGCAATGTGAGGGCCTTTTAGAGAGACTCAAAATTTTTTTCCTCTTCTTTTTGGTTGGTCTAGAGTTATGGGCATCCATGGCAGCTATGGTTCCTTATATTCCTTGGTTGACCTATATATGTTAGATATGTAGCTTTGTAGTGGTAAAATATATTTAGTCTTCCTCTTAAATGGGTAGGTGTCTATTCGAGCAATCCATTAGGGTATCTAGCTCATATGCCTCCCTCATGATGGAAGCAGAGGATTCCTTCCCTTTGTCTCTTTTATATTTTTATGCTTTTATTTATGTTTTGTTCTAGTGGTGCATGTAGGAAATTTTTAATGGTTTTGTGAGCATTTCCTATGCACAATATGTGCTTGGAGTTTGAGCAAAGGGAAGGAGTGCATCATATTCAGCTCCTGATATTCACAAATGTAAGAATATTTTATAATGATCACCTTGAAAAGTTAGGCACTTTTAACCATTACATTCAATGGTTTCGATTATTGTGCATCCTTCTTGTGTCAACAAAGAACATTGCAAAAATTTTGTGAATGGTTCAACTTTTAACCAAATACGGGAAAGTTCGTTGCCAAGAGTGTTTCATAGTTGTGCCACATGGTTCACATGCCTAGCCCACCTATAGGAAATTGTAAACCTTAGCCAAGGCATTTCAAAATAACAAAGCCACAATAGGACAACTTGTCTAAACAATGACAAGAAGCGCCTTTTCCTTTAAGTTCATTGCCTGTGAGATTACTAAGAAATAATGGCAAAACCTCTAGTTCATGGCAGTCTCCAGGGTGACTTCTACATCCTACCATGGTGAATAGCAAAACCTCTAGTTCATGGGGCAATCTCCAAGGTGACTTCCACATCCTACCATGATTACCATAAGCTTTAGTTGTTAGCTTGTAATGTAAAAGTGCTCCATTGTGATATTTAAAACACAATTGACAAAAGTCCAACATTCTATCTACAATATTTGAGCAAACCCAAAGTTTTTATCCCACACAATTACTCCAAAGCATAGTAACATGAAATGTTTTGTTTGTTTCGTCATTTTGAAGGTTTCATTTAATTTTGTTTTGTCTATTTTAGACAAAACACAAAGGTTTCGAAATGACAGTTCTCATATACATATACTAAATTTATAACAGCCAATAGAAAGATGAATATGCATTTTTAAAGTAAAATCTATTTCAAGAAATCAACTTGAACATAAAAGAGGGGCAGTAGGCTGAAACACTTTCTTAAGCTAAAATTTCATTCAAGCCATTATTAGAAGCATGAAATCAAATAGCCTAGATTCATCATTCAAGTAAGAGTCAAGACTCAAGGTAAAAAGTGTATCTACGATGTCAAATCCCATGATAGTCTCAAAGTTCACTGACTAAAATCTTATCTCCAATCCTACAAGATGGTATTACTAGATAGTTATTGCAAGAATGCGAGATGGCTTAAACATAAGGGAAGCATGAGTTATTGCAAGAATGTGACATACTTACTCTACTTGCTCTCCCCTAGAAGAAAGATCCTATACATAGGATGTCCAACCACTCACAAGAATGCGGTTAGACCAATGTTGTTGATCCTTGTATAAGGGATGCAACGTGTAAGAAACCATGTTAATTGGTTTATAAAACCAATTCCATCTGTCAATCCAAATCCAACGTAGATCATCTACCCTGCAAATTCTAACCCAATATAGATTCTATCTATTTGAAATGTGAATAAGATGTGATAATGCGGCATGCCATTTACAAGTAATACTAATAGTTAACAAAATTGCATACCTCTCATATTTTGAAAGGCATCTATAATTTATCATACTTTCCTTGAGCCTATGCATGTAGTGGTAGAGTAAGCTCATTCTACTTTCTTCATGGTCAAACAATCTCAAAATGAAGTACAATGGTGCAATGGTTGTCTTTATAGACGCCACTTCCTCCCAAAAATTACTATCCAAGATGTAGGTAGTAATAGTGCGGGCCTCCGCTTTACGGCTTCCACTCCAATAATCCCACTCTTCACTATAAACAAGCCGCCTAATTGCATCCTTTGTTTGTGTCATCCTAATTATATCATCAAGAAATTAAATCTTAAGTAAGTATTAAGATTGCAAAATGAGAATTGAAATAGGAAACGAACTCTCCAAAAAAAGCTAGCCACTTGTAGCTTACCTTTGAAGAACGAGGAAAAGATAGCCAAATCTCATCTTTGAAGGCTTCACAAAATCATACTTGCATATAGCTCTAAAGAGAGCTAGTGCTTGAGTCTTCCTTGTAATGAATCTAATGATTTGTTTGGCCTTATCAAGTGTAGAGTGCACCCATTCTAGCTTTGCAATGTCCTCCATCATCAAATCCAAAGAATGGGATGCACATGGAGTCCAGATAATGGTATGTTAATCCCTCTCCATAAATTCACCCATCTTAGCACAATTGGAGCCATTGTCTGTGATAACTTGGACCACATTTTGTGGCCCAATCTCCTCAATGGCTTGCCCAATGTGGCCACAAAAGAGAGCTAGTGCTTGAGTCTTTCTTGTAATGAATCTAATGATTTGTGTGGCCTTATCAAGTGTAGAGTGCACCCATTCTAGCTTTGCAATGTCGTCCATCATCAAATCCAAAGAATGGGATGCACATGGAGTCCCAACGATGGTATGTTAATCCCTCTCCACAAATTCACCCATCTTGGCACAATTGGAGCCATTGTCTAATGATCACTTAGACCAAATTTTGTGGCCCAATCTCCTCAACGGCTTGCCCAATGTGGCCATAAATCTACTCCCCACCAGTAATAATCAATCGAGGAGCAGATGCATCAATGGCAGGCAACAATGTGGTGCCAGCATAAGCTGATACCAAAATATGTATTATGTGACGATGCCACATTGACAATCAAAAAACCATGCATTAGAAGAAGAGGAGACATCATAAATTTACAAAGTTCAAAACTTTATGAAAGATTTTAATAAAACATTTACATGAAGCATAGTTGTGGAGCGTTGAGACTTGGTAGTTTGTGACTCATCATGTCACTCCATCCATTTGACACTATGCTGCAAAAAATCACAATGCTGCCCACCAACAAGATGTCAATCCGATGAGCTTATCCTCAATTTTCCTCACTTGATCTGTCAAAAGTGAGTAGTTCTCAAAGACTCGGCATTCACTGGATGTAGGCTTGTAGCTCCCACTCCTGCGGTGACGGCGGCGGATGCCACAAGTGCATTATAAAACTTGTGTGGTAAGTTGGGCAATAAGCTATGTGAAAGGCAAGGTTGCATTAATAAAAGAAACGATGCTCCATAATTTGGGCCTCTTGCTTCAACTTTGGAGCATAGTTTGCATCAAGCGTCATTTGGCATCTTGGAGGCTCTCTTCCCCTTTTCCTTCTGGCTACCCTAGAGTGCACTTGGGGGGGCATTGACATCCATTCATACCCACTAGAACCACTAACAAAGCTTGATGAACTTGGAGAAGGCATGCCAATGGGTGGCGCATCACTTGAGTTGACATTAGCCAAGGAGGACTGACCAATGTTAGATGAATCGAGAGTGACAGGAAAACTAGAAGATGCATAATTAGGATGAAAGGGCTTTTGTTAAGAGGTTTGTGTCGATGTTACTGCTCCCACACATAGTCTTCTTGATGCCTCCTTTTGCTTGGCTTCTTCCACATTTACATTGATGGCCTCCGGAGGTAGAGACAAATGGAGAAGTGCTCATATTCCCGCAAACTTTGATGGTGAACCGCTGTAGGCAAGAAAGACACCTTTTAAAACATGAGTGCACCCATGTGTTCCTTGTGACTTTTTCCATGTGTAGTGTGACTTCACACGAGTTGTGGCTCCTCGTTGAACTTCTCCACAAAACTTGCAAACCACACATTTTGTGCCGCATGTCTAATACTTGTGAATGGGCATTGAACCCCCCCAAATGTCACGCATATTAGGCAATTTGCGAGGATGCATGATGGGGGCAGGGTTGGGACTTGGATTTTAAGGCTAAACATTTGAGGAAAAATCTTAAATTTCTTTTAAAAAAAAAAGAAATTAAGCATGAAAATGCCCAAATTAATGAGAGATTGGGGGAGACAATGTGATTAGAGACTAGTGGGGGTATGAAATTCATGATTTTGGAAGTAGATCTTTTGGTATTTTCAAAATTTGGGCAAGAAAAGGAAGGAGAGAGAGAGAGAGAGAGAGAGAGAGAGAGAGGGAGAGAGAGGAGAGGAGAGGAGAGGGAAAGAAACAAGTTGGAAGAGAAGAGGAGAAAAGGGAAGGAGATGAGAAGAAAATAGAGAAAGATGAAAGGCAAGAAAAGGAGAAAAAGAGGAGGGAAGAAAAGGAGGGAAGAGGAGGGGTGGATCGTGGTGGAGAAGAGAGAAAGAGGAGAAGGGGAAAGGAAGACGAGGGAAGAGAAGAAGCGAAGGAGTAGAAGGCTACTGGGAAGGCACTTGGGCACTAGGATGTGTGAACAAGCTCACAGGAAGCAAACTGGGGGGCGAAATTGACGAGCAGCAAATGGACGAAATTGCATTTGCAAAAAAAAATCCTTCCCCTATTTTTTGACATGACTTTACATTTGGGCGAAATGCCGTTTTGCACGCATTTTGTTTTGTTTCGTAACATTTTGTGCGAGAAACGTTTTGTGGCGTTTCGACAGGGCGAAACATGTTTTTATGTTACTATGCTCCAAAGTACACCACAACTTCCCCCATCAGAGTTACTAGATTGTAGTGGTCAAGGGTTAAGGGTATAGTGCACTATAAAGGGGAACACAACCACAACAACCATCACAGGATCCTTTATGCCATACCATTGCAAAAGGTCATACAATAACGTTATAACTATGCATTCTTTACGACAAAACCTTCAGAGGTGTCAAAAATGACAAAAGAACAAACTAAAGAAAATAATCCAAAACACTTCCCCCATCATAATAAACACATTAAAGCACGAACAAGACTAAGTTTTAAATAGCATGCAACCGCATTGAGTAACTAATTGTATTTATACACAAGGTGATTGTCATTTTTAAATGTATTTTGTATGTTTCATAGTTACACTTAATCGATAAAGTAGCACAAGGGACCACATCCTCACTTGAGACTTAACTATTTTAGTACAAAAAAACAAGCAAAAGAACACTTTCCCCATCACAAAAACATTAAACAATGACCTAGGTTGTGTTCTAAATAGCAAGCAACTGCAATGAGTAATAATTACACAAGAAATCCATAAGCAATTGCCGCTAACAATTCCACCTTTTTTGCACTGAGTCGAGCTCTCCTAGAATAGACACGTATAATCATACAATTCAATACTTTCAAGACCATGGGAGCATGTGATAAACTACCAAGACTCTACACACTCGCTTGACACTTGACTATTGTCACGTGTACATTGTCCTCAAGTGCCACGCCGACATATTACTAAGTCGAGGACAAGTGTACATTCCTAGATTAGGGTTAGTCTAAGCCTAGGGATGAACTCTGGTGCTTTTGTAAGTCCACAAGTGGGACCTGCATGATTGGAATAATCCATTAGTGAGGTATGCATAGGTGCATAACCCTCTTTACTGTGAAAAGTGTACATTGGTTGGTAAGGGGTATCTATCATCTGATGGGACATATAAGGACATCAACATGTAGCTTAGCCTAGAAGCATTGCACGTGAAAAGTTTGGTTTCAATCTGATTCCGTTAGGGCATTTGTGTGTGCATGTGCACATTCAAAATTCATGCGTTTGTTATAACTTGAACGTGGCTAAAAATTGAAAGGTTATTTACCAAGTTGGGAAAATATGACATTCTAGAAGCCTTAATAGGCTATATGAGGAGAGGGGTAGGGCTCTCATTCATAGAAGTCAGCCAACATAGCTGAGGAGTTCTCAAGTTAGGTGTGTCTACTCTTTACATTAACTAACCATGAAGGTGCTTAGGAAAGGAAGGCAACATCAGGAAAGCAACTTGTGGGCGCCATCTCTGAGCGAGTCCATGGCCAAGTAGAGGAGGACCAAGGGAGGGCAAGGGTTGAGCATAGGGGGTCTGTTGGAGCAAGAATAGTGCAACGAAGAGGGTTGGATAGCAAGAATAGTGCAACGAAGAGGGTTGGATAGCGACAAAATCTTGGCATTTTTTTGCATTTTCAAGCCATTTTTGGCTGCATTTTTAAATGGATCTCATCATGGATATCTTTTGCTAAGTGTTGGGAACCACAACTACCCACCAATAGGCCTCATTGTTCTTCAGTGAAAGGGACTAAAATGTGCGGTTTCAATAGCGTTTCATATCTACACTTTCTTCAAAAGAAGGAGATAATTCAGGTATAAGTTTTACCTTTGATAGATCTCATAAGGGAGTTATTATACCTTCAGCAATCAGCTAAATAAAGAAGAAAATACTTCTCCACCAATGGGAAGGGGCCCTTAAGAGGGTTGATTGGGACCCCAACAGTGTGAATTATCTTTTTGTTTGTAATGTTTTCTTGCATGTGACTTCTCTCTTAAAACATTGTGCTAAAGGAAGCTAAAGAACTGAACTAATACAAGGAACCAAGTCTCTAAGTTAAGAATTCTACAATGTCAAATGCTTTCCAAGGTAATGTTACAACTTTATACAAAATTCACATAGAGAAACAACCTTAGAAGATCAAAGAAGGATATTGGTGAGATAGATAAAGATACAAGTACTTAACTTTAGCATAAAAGGAGTCGCACGAGGTTCAAGTGGACTTCAAAAAAGGATAAAGACCTTGCTAAGATGGTTGAAAGCTAAACATAATTCAAAGTAAAAAGACATTTGTAGAAGTTTTTTTAATGCACAATAATCACTACATAAAAATGTAAATGTTGTACAATCACATCTCAAAAACTATTGAAAATAAAAAACCAAACAAAGACAATGTGATACACTAAACTTGATAGCAAAAAAGGAAGGACTGGTTGCCATAGTGCAACATGTGTATACCCTTGAAGACCTGTACATTCAAGGCCAATGACCAAGGTTTCCTTCAAATTGTCAGTATAATATAAACATAGCTTTAACAACATGCTAATATTAGATTTTTTGTTTCAAATTTTCTTATGATTCTCCATTTTCTTATGTCTCTATCTGCAGATATTTTCCCCTCTAATTATGTTGAGGAACAACCACTCCAAAGCCTCACTGGAGTTTTCTATGCTATGCATGCATCCATTGGAGAGGCAATGTTTGTATCTCAAAGCCCAAGTGATCTTGTACAGAATAATATCTTTTTCTTTTCTCACTCATATTTTGTAGATAAAAAACTAGGTTTATTTGGCAAGCTAGAAGAGACCCCCAACCCCCCTCTTAACAATCCCGAATGGCCCAAACCTGATGCTTGGACCATCTTATGCTTAAAGGTTAAGATGGTAAGTGATATCAAGACATCACTCAAGTTTTCAAAGGCATCTAGGTTAGTAGGGCTGAATTGGTTTTGTCCTTAACATATTTTTGTGCACATGTTCAATTCCATGCCAATGCACCAAACAAAAACAATGTATATTTGTAAGGAGGTACGGTCTGACCTCATTCAAGGATTACTAGGAGAGAGGGTTGGGAGGTTAATGAGGGGTCACATCAAGGTGATGTGTACAAGTGCAATGTAGTAGATTCTACAGTGTCTTTTCAGGTTCTTGAAGGCACGCTCTATTTTGTACATGCGTCTGTACTACCAAAGATGGATGCAAAAGCATGGGACATGGATCCCACTTCAAGCCTCAGAAGAAATTGTGCCTATTGAGGTAGCTGTGATGATGCAAAATGGATGGATTGAGCGAGTGGCAATAAGCAGGCATTGGAGCCTAGCAGACGTGCGTCAACACTTTAGCATCATGGGCTTTGACAATGTGGAAGAGTCAAGTTTCAAGTTGATGAGAAGAAAGGTATATCTGATTCCACTACCTGTCTAGAATTAACCCTTACACTTTCTGGTTATTGTGCCACTTTCTATATTTTTATAGATTGGGAAGCGTAAGGGGTGGACAACCATGGTCTCATAATCATGACAAACCCCACCTTGAATTTTCAGCAGCAAGGTGCATAGCCCTACCAAGACATAGTAGGCATGTGGAAGAGCTTGAAGATAAACTAGGTATATGGAAAAATAGCCTCTGTTCTGATGCACGTGAGGGGCAAGAGTTTCAGGATCGAGGTGAAGGCAATGACGAGCTTTCAAGTCAACAAGGAGATGGAGATCAACATGAAGTAAATGTCACAAGAGAGGCAAAAAATGAAGACATTATAACAATTTTAGATTAGATGACATGCTGTAATTTTGTAGCATGCTCTTTTTTAACCAATATTTATTTAATTAAAATCTTAATATTTTTGCAAACTATGATTTTTTTATCTAGCAGTCTAGTGTGAAAAGGACAAACTTTAAATTTTAACTATAAATAGCCAAAGGTGTATTCTTTCTCATTTTCACGCGATAGAAACCAAGCAAGGGTTCACACTATCTTTTTGCATTCACATGGCTACCCACTTTGACTACTTCTGTGAGTTCCTCTCCACCACCTCATGGGCGGGCAAGAGCGAGCTCTTTGTCATGTTCACTTGTGAAGTCGACTTTGAAAAGTCGCTCGCCCTTGCGTCCTAACATTATGAGACGGAGATTGCATACATGGAGCAATACTTGGCTCCCCACTCCATCTCCTTTCCCCATTGCCCCAATGATCGATGGGTGCATGTTAAACTGCTTAAGTACATTCAACAATATGTGTGCCCCTACATCCAGTGCCTTGAATGCTTCATCGACATCTACATCCCTGTAGGAGCTTACTGTACCTTTAATAACCAGAAGGTGAAGAGGTTGGGGAAGGGCAATTTAGGAACTAGGTTCCTCTCGTGGCTCGCCACTTTTGCATTCCTCATCAGCGGATGAGGAGGTAGAGATGCTTGCATTGCAGTTGTGGTAGGGTATTTGAGGGATGACAAGGAAGTGAAGGCACTAGGTAGTATGAGTGCTGGTGTGGAAGAGCAGCTTGCATCAGAGCACTTTCCAGAGGGTGCACAATCTACAGTTGAACAGCCCACTATAGTAGAAGATGCGGGGCCATCTTCCCCACACGAGGAGAGCAAGGTGCTGCTAGAGCTTGAGATCAATCTCTTGAGCACCATTGTGGTGGAAGGTGAAGAATGCTTATTTCTTCATGACCTTGAAAAGGCAGCTGGCTTGAGAATGGATGAATGCTTGGGCATTATATGCATGCGATGTGAGGTGGACCTTGATATGTCCAACCTCGGTCCTCACCTAGATAGTGTTATATTACCCCTTGGAGAATCTATCGTCACAGAGACAGTTGCTTTGGTCAAGGAAACTGTGGTTGAGACTACAGAGCAAGCCCTAGTTCAAGAGGAGGAATTCACAACCTTACAAGACAAGCTAGAGGATGAAAAGGATACCCTTGCTGTTGGAGTGATGGAGGAGACCAAAGCACCTAAAAAGGATGAGGCTAAGTCCTTGATTGACCTCTCCGCCCCCACCAGCAGTTTGGCAAAAGAAGACATTGAGCAAGAGGTAATAATCGACCTTTTACAACTTAGAAACATTTGTAATTATGTATAGGAAAATATTTTGATTTTTCCTTTGATTGCAGAGGGTGGTTGAAATTGACGCATTTGCTGGGAGAGGCGGCGGAAGCAGAGACCAGGCCAAGGTCCATGGACACTGCGTTGGCGCACTATCTTGGTCAACTTCCTGTGGATGGCATCACCATTATCCACAGGGACTACACCCCTCAATCTACCTTCACTCTCTTGTTTTTGAAAGCCCTCTCTAAGGTGCTCTGTGTAGCCTCTGTGGCGCAGAGCACCAAATGTATAGTTCTGATTAAAAAACCCCTTGTCTTCGATGTTTTTGGTTTTGGATTTAGGGGTAAGCTTCTTGCTCGTATAGGTATAGCCAAAAGCATAGGCATAGAGGATCCTCAAGAAATAGACCAATCACTCCTTGAGCACACTCTGCCCAATAAAACAAGAGAAGGAAGCTCAATATTGTAAGAAAGCTTTTGTAAAGATGATGTATCACTTCTTATGATGAATGCAATACAAATTTTGTAAACTTATTTTCATCAAGTATGGTGGAAGGTGTCATGTCTCCTAATATGCTAGGAGAACTAAACAGGAATTCAAATTGGAGCCCCATCATTAATTTTCCACTAAAGAATATTCACTTTTACACACTTCATGCATTCATGAGAATCTTCAATCGATTGCTTAAGGGCCATATCGATTATGCATTCACAATGCCTACACAAGAGAGGAAAGTTGCAGCCCTTGGTAAATTAGAACATCTTTTGAATTCTCTAGGCTGCCATGGTAGAAACGTGAAGATTGAAGTGAATAAGCAGGCCTCTCGTATGTCATACGAGGTTGCTCAAAAGGTCTCTATGACTGGAGCAAAGGCAAGGAGATTTTTGGAGAAGCCAGCAAACATAGAGACTTCAAAGAAGACTTGGGGACTCTGGAGAGACTTGTGTGCAATCACCACAAATGTAGATTGTCCAATGCCAACTCTTGTAAAATATGTGCAAACATCTTTGGATAAATTTCAATAACATGGTTCGTATTATGAATCAAAGTAGCACAACTGCCCAAGAACGAGCATCATTCCAACAACATATCATAGAATTCACCAAGGTGGTTGGGGAGAGAGTAAAGTAACACACTATATGGTAAGTTGTACAATAAAAAAATAAACTGGTGTTTTAACGTGGACTTTTTCTAATTAAATTCTATTGTCATGTGTACAGCACATAGTTTATGCGCATGGTGTGTATTTCATGAACAAGTATGGATTGCTCGACATGTGGAGTACCCAAGGGATGGAGAAAGCACATTATAAAGCAAGAGGGGTTTATTTCAAAAATACAAGACATGGAGGTGGAGCTTTTGCAGGAGGAACACGTACAAACTATCTCCAAGAGATGTTCAATTGGTTTTATCGCACAACCTTTGAAAGGGTATTGGTTAGGGAGCGGGCCCAACAATCAAAGCTTGTGCAAGAGGCACGCAAGACTGTAAAAAGTCATGCTCGGCTTGAATGGTTGCAAACCAATGCTCCCCAAAGGCATGGTGCTTGACGTGCACGAATGAGGAGACAAGGGAGGCGTTGGGTTATGCACACACTAGCACAAATCTAGATGTAGATTTGTGCACACACTAGCACAAATCTAGATGTAATAATGCTAAGAAAATAAGCTTAGTTAGGTTTTTTTTGCCCTTAAAAAAAATTATTAATAGTTCCTTCTGTCACTTCATTTTCATTTCACTTTTTTAGAGAGTTGGAGCTCAAGATCTACGTAGGCACCCATGTAAGGACACTAGCACATCACCACGTTAGCATAATAGGCATAGTCCTACATGGATATGGCATGCACCAAGAACACCGCACGTGTTACCATGCATTCACAAAACACAATGCAAGGCACCCAATGACCACATACTGGCGACACCAGAGAGAAGAGAGTGACCCCTTGGATTCTAGGACACGCCCAATGGGATCACTAGCGTTCAACCCTCCTCCCACAGCAACACCAACACACACACATGCAGGCCCTTCTAGTGGGAGCAAGTGCGTGAAGAAGACCCCACAATGTAGCCACCCCAGAGATCAAGACAGAGAGGTCGATGATGAGTAGTTCGACTGGGTTGGTGAAAACATTCCTACATTGCGCAGCACCACAGGTGGCAAGACCCTACTACCAGGACAGGGTCCCCTACCTACCCGGGAGGAACTTGATACACACAGGTACCATAGCAGAGCAGGAGGAGGATTCAGACTATAAGAGAGACCAAGAGAAGGTTCCTGCGAGTGCAACGCAAGCATAGAAATGTCAAGCTCTTCAAGCCAAGGAAGTCCCAACCTCGCCACCAACACAACACAGAGAACTCCAAGGAGAAGGATGCGCCAAGGGCATAGGGATCTACAAGAAATCAAGTTTTATTAGAGGAACACTAAGTTGCTGATAAGAAGAGCCCCTTAAGTCGCACAGTGAAGGAGATTCTCCAACGATACAAAACAGAGTTTTGTGTGTAGGGGATTTCCCTTGAAGCATTGCAAGAAGCCTCCGAGGCTTACCTTGTTGGGCTTTTAGAAGACACCAACCTCCTTGCAATACATGCAAATAGGATTACCATTTCTGCCAAGGACATGCAACGGCATATTCGAGGAGAACGAGACATGATCTAGAGATCTTAGATGTTAACCCTCTTTTTGAACCAACTCTTTTGTTTCAAACCCCCCTTTGTAGTAACAAGCCTATCTGGCTTTCATTTGTAACCTTTTGATAATTAAAATTTTAAGTTTCTGTTACAATGTCTCGGTGTCGTCATGTTTATTTAATATGGAGTGTCTATCATGTGCCAGTTTGTCACCCACGGCATCAGAAATGCTCCTGGAGGACTGACGAAGCTATGCCAGAACAGTGCGAATTTGGCCTCTGCAATGGCGATGTAGGCTAGGGGAGAAGTGCCAGAATAGTGCGAATTTTTAGCCTACATCGCCATTGATGGAATTACTAAAGGAAAAGATCAGGATGGGAATCTTGGAGCCTTCATGTGCCCCATATTCCAACAGATGGTTTACTGTACCAAAGAAAAATGGGACATTGCGCTTTATTCAAGACATGCAACCTGTAAACAAAGTCACAATCACGAATGTGGGAGCAGGCCCAATTGTGGATGAGTTTGCAGAAGCATTTGCAGGGAAAGCTATATACTCTATGGGTGATCTGTATTCGGGATATGATCAGTTCCAGCTTGATATACAAAGCAGGGACTTGACCACAATGAGAACTCCTTTGGGATTAGTAAGGATGTGTACCTTACCACAGGGAGCCACTAACTCGGTGGCACATATGATGAATGGAATGAATAAAGTCTTACGAGACTTCATACCACAAAAAACTATGCCATTTTTGGATGATGTGCCAATAAAGGGCTGTGATGAGAAAGATAAAGATGAGGATTTGGATTCAAAGGGGTGCCGCAAGTTTGTGGCAAATCATATAAAGGATTGTGACATGATTCTATCCAGGCTTGAAGAAGTAAATCTTACTTTATCTGGGCTAAAATCAGTGTTTGGGGTTGGTGAAGTGCTAATAGTGGGACATCTTTGTAGTACTAGTGGACGCCGTCCTTGTCCAGCCAAGATAGATGCAATACAAAGAATGAAGGAAATATGCATTAATGTTACAGAGCTGAGGAGATTTCTTGGAGCATGCGTCTTTTATGTTATTTGGATCCCACATTATGCACATGTAGCAGATCCTCTTTATCAGCTTTTGAGGAAAAATCAAAAATTTTTGTGGAGTGCAGTACATATTAAAGCTATGCGGAAGCTGAAATATTTGCTCCAATCATCACCCATTTTGAGAAAGGCAGATTATGAGTGTGGCAGGCCTGTGATTGTTACAGTTGATACTAGTCCTACTGGGATAGGATGGGCAGTAGGGCAAGATGATGAGGATGATCATAGGTATGTAATTAGATTTGGAGCAAAGGTATTAAGCTTTCGGTAGCGAAAGTATCCACAGATCAAGAGAGAATTATGGGGGATAGTCACTGCTCTAAAATGTGAAAAAGAATATCTTATTGGGGCATCTGTACTTGTGGAGACTGATTGCTTGCCACTTCTTGGGATGATAGCAAGTTGTACCACTCCAGATATTGCTATGCTTAGGTGGATTGCTTATATCAAGTCACTAAATCCTGAGTTTGAGCATATTGCGGGAAAAGATAATCCAGTTGCAGATATGCTATCACGAGCTAGGTATGAAGATGAGGAAGAGATGATTAGTGACATTGATGATGTGGGTACAAAGTTCTATACTACAGCATATGCAAAAGGGGATCATATTTGCCTATCAAATGTACTTGAGTCTTTTATTGAGGAAATATATGAAGGAGATTGGTTGCTTATTGGTCAATATTTGAGCACTCTAACAAGGCAAGAAAATTGGTCTGACTCAAAATTTAAGAGGATCCGCAGAAAAGCATATGGTTACTTTCTAAAGGATGGGTATCTCTGGAAGCATCCTAAACAGAGGAATGCTATGCCACAGAGAGTCATATGTGATAAAGAGACTCAAGGAAAACTTGTGAAAGAATTCCATGAGAGTCTCTGGGCTGGGCATAGAAGTGTGTGGGCCACCTTTACCAAAATAAAGGAGAAATATTGGTGGAGAGGAATGTACAAGGATATTTCCCAATATGTGGAAACATGCATAGTATGCCAAATGTACTCAAATGTGCGGCATCGTGATGGCTTGCAACCAACCTACCCACCTGCCATGCACTACAAATGGGTAGTGGATCTAGTTACAATGCCTTTGGGAATTTGGCAGATGCGGTATATAGCACTTGCAAGAGAAGATTTGACAAATCAGGTAGAAGGGCATGCTCTTAGAACAAAGAGTACGGAAACAGTATGCAAATTTCTCTTGGAAGATGTGATCTGCCGATATGGTTGTGTTGGGAAAATAACAGCTGATAGAGGTGAGCTAGATGTTGAAGAAGCAAGGGAATTCTTCTCTAGAATTGGTATCAAACTGTCTCTAACATGTGCTTACAATCCTGAGGGCAATGGGAAAAGTGAGCGAGGACATTCCCCAATCATTAAAGCTTTGGCTAAGGCATGCAGAGAAAGGATGAGAGAGTGGCCAAAGCTGCTACCATATGCCTTGTGGGCTGACCGTACAACTCATAGCTCAGTGACAGGATACATGCCTGCAGAATTAATGTATGGTCAGAAGCCAGTGATGCCAGTTGAGGAAGTAATTCTAACTTGGAATGTATTACCCTGGGTGGAAGGATTGAGCAGAGATGACCTCCTTGCATTGCGAATAAGACAGTTAGAGAGGAGGCCTGGAGATGTAGAGCTTGCTAAAGCTCGCTTGAAAGATGCAAGGCTGAAAAATAAAGAAAGATTTGATAGTAGACACAGACTCCGGCCAAAACCTATTGAAGAAGGTGATTGGGTTCTAATGTATGATAGTAGCCTTGACAACCAATTCACTGTTCAAAGAAAATTTGCAAAAAGATGGTTTGGCCCTTACATTGTCAAACATGTGCATGAAAATGCCACGTATACTCTGTGTGAGCTTGATGGAACAGAAGTAAAGAATCTTGTGGCTGGCAAAAGAATCAAGATATTTAAAAGAAGGCATGATGGTGATCCTTTTGATTCACAAGAGATTCAGGATGAGAAGCTTGACAGTGGTAGTATGGATATGATTCAAGAGGAAGAGGATAATCTTCCTGGAATTGCAGAAGATGAAGACGACATCCAGCTATATGTAGATCTTGATGATGATTTGGCACATACCAGAGGATGTGCAGGTTTAGAGGGGGTGGATGTCGTGCCATGGCACGTCTATGATGTGAAACCGTGCATGTGAGTTCATCAATTACACATCCAGATGCATGGGGTTAAGTGCCATGACGAGTCATTATATGATGCCATGTACATATGTTCATATTGTATATGAGGTTTAATAAGACAAGCTGAGGCTGAGTCAGAATTAGGAGTTTTTTGTATATGAGTGTGGAGGGTGATGCTTCTGCTAAATGGTATCGACTGGATCAAATCAGTGAATCTTATGGAATGCAAGCATGAGGGTATCTCAATGCACAAAGGAATGTATTTATGAAGATATGGGAAAAAACTTGAATGAACAATTGGGGAGTCTATAAATCACATGGCCAATATGATGATTTATACACTACGGAGACATCAAGAGTAATAGACATTGCAGTGCCGAAGAAATTGTTGAATGCCGGGGAATAGAATTAAATGAAATGCTTTGCATTGGGAACTTTAACCTTAATGCTAAGGTTATGCTTTGTAACCTTAGTGCTAAGGTTAAAAAAAAACAAAGTATACTTTGGATTTCTCTAGAAAATCTACCAGCGAAATGCGCAGCTTTTTTTTATGGCATGTATAGCTGGAAAAAGGTGATATGGGGGGGCGCCGAGTTCGCCGCGGGAAAGAGAGAAAACAACCGGAAGCTGACGGCGGCGAACCAGAGTGGAAGGGATTTTCTGCAGCGTTGAGGAACAGCGTCAAATGGACCAGAGCTTTTAATCTCTTGCATATATAAATTGCTTGTGCTTTGTAGGTGCTAGAATTAGAGAGTAATTCTAGTACTACATAATGATATAACTATGGAAAAATCCATTTTCAAAATCAACACTCAGCGATGCTGCTCCAGATATTTCACCTTCGCATAATCGGCGTGTAGCTTATGGTTGGTGAAGCAAATAAAGAGATCCACGCTTGTAAATCGCAGTTAAGTGTTTTGTTAATTTTATTTTCTTTAAAAGTTACTCTCATTCCATACGAATTGAGAGAATCATTTAACCCATACATCAAAAGAAGTTTGGAAATGAATAGAAGGATTTTGGGGAAAAAGCTAAGGAATTTGGAGCTCGAAGAATTGTGAAAAATGCATTGAAGTTGAGGGTAATTTGCCTTACTTTCTTCTCATATGGATTTTGGAAATTATGAGTATGTCAAAGCTATGCCAAATGCTATATTTTGCTTGTGAGATGTTAGGACATTAAGGCAGGTTTTCAGGTGATAGAGTACATCTCGAAATAATGGTTTTGAGGGCACTGGATGTAATGGATGTAGCTGGCCACATGTATATTGGAAAAATTGGAAAGCTTTGTTATGCACACATGTGAATGGTTCAAAGGATTTCATGCAATTCTGTGCATTCATCTGAAGGAATTCAAGGATGTATTGAGGCAAGTTGACACATGTATTTGTCATTGGAAATAGTGATGTTCAATACTCCTTGGGAAATTTTGTGCGTGAAATTCCTTGTTGAATTTGACATTCACTCGCACAGCTAGAAGTTTCGTACTTTCCTGGCTGTACCGCACACGTCACGACAGCTTTGGTGAACCCGACGTGAAACTGCTGGGGTGAGAGTGTGGTGAAATATACAGGGAAGCTATGGCTGAGAATTCTGAGGGTCAGGGGGTTCATTTTGACCCTGGAGTTATGCAGATGTTTCAAATGTTTACCATGTACATGCAACAACAACAAGCTACTGAGAGGGGACAGATTTCCACGACCAAAGCCTTACAATCAATTGTGAAAAAGGTGGATCAATTTGATGGGAAGGACATTACAAAGTATCTGCGCAATTATATAAAGGAGATGGAGCTAAACAGGGTGACTGAGGAGGATATGGTTCGAAGTTTCGAGCTGGTATGCGTTCCTGAAATAAGAGAGCGCATAAAAGGATTGCAGACAGCACAGGGTGGCAGAAATTGGGAAGAGTTCAAGCTTGCCTTAAAGGATGAATACTTCATGGAGGATTCTGAGCGAGTGACCAAACGAACTTTCTTAGAATGGGTCACAAAACCTAAAATGGGAATTTCTGCCACAGAATTGCTAAGGGAGTTTGAGAAGCGTTATGCCCAGTTGTCAAGAATAGAGCGTGCAACTTTGGACAGAGAAAAGACAGAGCTCTTCTTGCAAGCAGCTGGGAAAGATCTCCAGGAGAAATTGGAAATCCTCCTTGAGGATAAGAATACAGAGCAAGGATTAAAGAGTGATTGGAATGATGTTGAGGATGCAGTCACTATGTTAGCAAAGCGGCAGCGGAGGAGGGATAAAATGGTGATGGGCTCTGCAACCCCCATAGCTGCTGTTACCCCTGAGAATTTATCCAAGCCAGCTGCTACAATTCCTAAGATAGATGGCCCGATGGATGAGCTTATCAAGGGTATGCGTGATTTAAAATTGAAGATGTCCAGGATTGAAGAAAAAGGTCTACCATTGGGGCAGGCTTCTATGCAAAGGCCTCAAATCAAAGAAGGGTTTACATATAGATGCATATGGTGTGATGACCCAGAGCATGCAAAGAAGGATTGTACCAGCTATAAAGAAGCTCTTAAAAATCAACTTGTGTTCTTCAAAGATGGGAAAATCCATCTTACAGAGACTGGTCTTCCATTGAGTACAAACTTTGGGAAAGGAGGGATGAAAAAGCTGGTAGAGGATATGGCTGCTAGTCATGCCATTTCTATGGTTGAGGCAGCAACCTATGGATTAAAGGTTGGACAACTAAAGCAAGGATTTGAGAATGATGAGGATTATGAGAATGAGAATTTTTGGCCATCAACAATGGAATTAATTGCATCAAAGAAAGTGTCAAAACAAGCTTTGCATGAGGCAGGTGATTGTATACGTCTTGAGACTGGATGGGAGGAGCCTGTGGATTCTTTATCCATTCATGCCTATATTGCCAAATGTCAAAATAATGAGGCACAGGTAGAGGAGAAGCGAAAAAGGGAAAATGAGGAAGGAGGGCCATCAAAAAGAGTTACACGTGGAAGTGAAAAGAAGGATCCTGGGCCATCACATATGCCTCCACAGCATAGCAGACCTCCACATGATGTTTCAATGGAAGAAGTGCCAGCAAAAATGAAGGAGAAGGGTAAAGGGAAAAGTCCACTCTACAAGCTTCAATCTGATATTGAAGTTGCAACAGATCTCAAAAAGGTACTTGAAGAAAGGATTCTAAACAGCAGGGTGGAATTCACACTAGGGGAAGTCTTGGGAATTGCAAAGAAAGAATTTCATGATGAAATAATTGATATTATACGAAGAAAAAGGCAGTCCATAATTGAATCTATTCCATCACAAGGGGAGGCAAGCACTTCCAAGACTCATGGAGTACAGGTACAGAAAAAGGAAGAGAGAGAAAATGTGGTGGAATGTAATCACTCTGCTGATGGGGCACGACAAGTGCGCTTTGTGGAAGAGGATGATGAAAAAGAAGTTCTTACAAAGAGTCATTACTCCAGGAGCCATTGGGCAAGAGCAACCACTGAAACCCTTGTCAAGATAGGTGATTTGGAAGAGCCATATGTCGCTCTAATTGATCATGGGTCTGAAATAAATCTTATGGCTAAAAATCTCTACAACAAATGTAAGTGGCCAATGGATGTGGATCATGGGTGGATGATTAAAGCAGCTAATAATTCATCTGGTGAGCTTTATGCAGCATGTCCAAATGTAAGGGTAACTATAGGGGATGTGAAGGATGATCAGAATTTCTTTGTTCAGGAGATGTCATCGTATCCCCTTATCCTTGGGCAACCCTACATTACAGCTGTAAGGATGGAAACAAAGGTTTTAGATGATGGTTCAGCTTATGCAAGAATAAGGAGTAAAGATGGCAAAAAAGCTGTTCAGTTTTTGACAGTTTGCATTAATCATGAAAGGAATCGTGAATCTCTTCGGGCACAGTCACTCCCAAAGATAAACAGAGAGTTCATGAATTACAGGGAGATGAGGGATTTTGGCCAGGTGCCATTGTAAAGCGGGATTCCAATGGTACAAGGGGAAATGAGTTCTCGCAGGACTCAATCAATGTAAATAGTTTTTCAGCAAATTTTCAGGGATTCTCCAGCTATGGGTCACTGGTTTTTGTAAAAAGCGAGGATTTAAAGCGTGGCATGCAAAAACATATACAAAATGAACAAAAAAGTTTTGAGCAGTGTGGTCTTTTGGAGAAGAATGAGTTTATTTCAGGGGTGCTTGATGAGGTGTCATTTATAGATACTATGGATGTGCTTTTTGATATGGGAAGAGCATGCTTACAGGGTGGAAATGAAATGATAAAGGTGTCATCTGTGGAGATGTATGATATAATCCAGGAATTTGAGGGGGTGGAATGTAAAAACATGAATTGTGAGATGGATGCTCATGTTGATACAAAGTACAAAACGGTTGCAAAGAAGGTGAAGCCAGTTGCCTTGCCCTTGCCACCAGGAAGCAAGGAGAAGATAGATGAAGCTTCTATGCAGCCAAATCTTAGAGATCCGAAGAAAATTGGGCATAAATTTACTCAAGAAACTCTGAAAGAGCTGAAGATTGGAGAGAAGGATTTTCTGTTGCCAGTTGAAAGGGAATGCTTTGAGGAGATGCTTGTAAAACATGGAAAAGCTTTTGCCTTTCAGTCGCATGAGATAGGTTGTGTTGATCCAAGTGTAACAGCACCAATGGTGATCTTTACTGTTCCACATGTGCCCTGGAACCTGCGGCCAATTCCAGTACCAAAGGCTCTCTTGCCAAAGTTGATGGAATTACTAAAGGAAAAGATCAGGATGGGAATCTTGGAGCCTTCATGTGCCCCATATTCCAACAGATGGTTTACTGTACCAAAGAAAAATGGGACATTGCGCTTTATTCAAGACATGCAACCTGTAAACAAAGTCACAATCACGAATGTGGGAGCAGGCCCAATTGTGGATGAGTTTGCAGAAGCATTTGCAGGGAAAGCTATATACTCTATGGGTGATCTGTATTCGGGATATGATCAGTTCCAGCTTGATATACAAAGCAGGGACTTGACCACAATGAGAACTCCTTTGGGATTAGTAAGGATGTGTACCTTACCACAGGGAGCCACTAACTCGGTGGCACATATGATGAATGGAATGAATAAAGTCTTACGAGACTTCATACCACAAAAAACTATGCCATTTTTGGATGATGTGCCAATAAAGGGCTGTGATGAGAAAGATAAAGATGAGGATTTGGATTCAAAGGGGTGCCGCAAGTTTGTGGCAAATCATATAAAGGATTGTGACATGATTCTATCCAGGCTTGAAGAAGTAAATCTTACTTTATCTGGGCTAAAATCAGTGTTTGGGGTTGGTGAAGTGCTAATAGTGGGACATCTTTGTAGTACTAGTGGACGCCGTCCTTGTCCAGCCAAGATAGATGCAATACAAAGAATGAAGGAAATATGCATTAATGTTACAGAGCTGAGGAGATTTCTTGGAGCATGCGTCTTTTATGTTATTTGGATCCCACATTATGCACATGTAGCAGATCCTCTTTATCAGCTTTTGAGGAAAAATCAAAAATTTTTGTGGAGTGCAGTACATATTAAAGCTATGCGGAAGCTGAAATATTTGCTCCAATCATCACCCATTTTGAGAAAGGCAGATTATGAGTGTGGCAGGCCTGTGATTGTTACAGTTGATACTAGTCCTACTGGGATAGGATGGGCAGTAGGGCAAGATGATGAGGATGATCATAGGTATGTAATTAGATTTGGAGCAAAGGTATTAAGCTTTCGGTAGCGAAAGTATCCACAGATCAAGAGAGAATTATGGGGGATAGTCACTGCTCTAAAATGTGAAAAAGAATATCTTATTGGGGCATCTGTACTTGTGGAGACTGATTGCTTGCCACTTCTTGGGATGATAGCAAGTTGTACCACTCCAGATATTGCTATGCTTAGGTGGATTGCTTATATCAAGTCACTAAATCCTGAGTTTGAGCATATTGCGGGAAAAGATAATCCAGTTGCAGATATGCTATCACGAGCTAGGTATGAAGATGAGGAAGAGATGATTAGTGACATTGATGATGTGGGTACAAAGTTCTATACTACAGCATATGCAAAAGGGGATCATATTTGCCTATCAAATGTACTTGAGTCTTTTATTGAGGAAATATATGAAGGAGATTGGTTGCTTATTGGTCAATATTTGAGCACTCTAACAAGGCAAGAAAATTGGTCTGACTCAAAATTTAAGAGGATCCGCAGAAAAGCATATGGTTACTTTCTAAAGGATGGGTATCTCTGGAAGCATCCTAAACAGAGGAATGCTATGCCACAGAGAGTCATATGTGATAAAGAGACTCAAGGAAAACTTGTGAAAGAATTCCATGAGAGTCTCTGGGCTGGGCATAGAAGTGTGTGGGCCACCTTTACCAAAATAAAGGAGAAATATTGGTGGAGAGGAATGTACAAGGATATTTCCCAATATGTGGAAACATGCATAGTATGCCAAATGTACTCAAATGTGCGGCATCGTGATGGCTTGCAACCAACCTACCCACCTGCCATGCACTACAAATGGGTAGTGGATCTAGTTACAATGCCTTTGGGAATTTGGCAGATGCGGTATATAGCACTTGCAAGAGAAGATTTGACAAATCAGGTAGAAGGGCATGCTCTTAGAACAAAGAGTACGGAAACAGTATGCAAATTTCTCTTGGAAGATGTGATCTGCCGATATGGTTGTGTTGGGAAAATAACAGCTGATAGAGGTGAGCTAGATGTTGAAGAAGCAAGGGAATTCTTCTCTAGAATTGGTATCAAACTGTCTCTAACATGTGCTTACAATCCTGAGGGCAATGGGAAAAGTGAGCGAGGACATTCCCCAATCATTAAAGCTTTGGCTAAGGCATGCAGAGAAAGGATGAGAGAGTGGCCAAAGCTGCTACCATATGCCTTGTGGGCTGACCGTACAACTCATAGCTCAGTGACAGGATACATGCCTGCAGAATTAATGTATGGTCAGAAGCCAGTGATGCCAGTTGAGGAAGTAATTCTAACTTGGAATGTATTACCCTGGGTGGAAGGATTGAGCAGAGATGACCTCCTTGCATTGCGAATAAGACAGTTAGAGAGGAGGCCTGGAGATGTAGAGCTTGCTAAAGCTCGCTTGAAAGATGCAAGGCTGAAAAATAAAGAAAGATTTGATAGTAGACACAGACTCCGGCCAAAACCTATTGAAGAAGGTGATTGGGTTCTAATGTATGATAGTAGCCTTGACAACCAATTCACTGTTCAAAGAAAATTTGCAAAAAGATGGTTTGGCCCTTACATTGTCAAACATGTGCATGAAAATGCCACGTATACTCTGTGTGAGCTTGATGGAACAGAAGTAAAGAATCTTGTGGCTGGCAAAAGAATCAAGATATTTAAAAGAAGGCATGATGGTGATCCTTTTGATTCACAAGAGATTCAGGATGAGAAGCTTGACAGTGGTAGTATGGATATGATTCAAGAGGAAGAGGATAATCTTCCTGGAATTGCAGAAGATGAAGACGACATCCAGCTATATGTAGATCTTGATGATGATTTGGCACATACCAGAGGATGTGCAGGTTTAGAGGGGGTGGATGTCGTGCCATGGCACGTCTATGATGTGAAACCGTGCATGTGAGTTCATCAATTACACATCCAGATGCATGGGGTTAAGTGCCATGACGAGTCATTATATGATGCCATGTACATATGTTCATATTGTATATGAGGTTTAATAAGACAAGCTGAGGCTGAGTCAGAATTAGGAGTTTTTTGTATATGAGTGTGGAGGGTGATGCTTCTGCTAAATGGTATCGACTGGATCAAATCAGTGAATCTTATGGAATGCAAGCATGAGGGTATCTCAATGCACAAAGGAATGTATTTATGAAGATATGGGAAAAAACTTGAATGAACAATTGGGGAGTCTATAAATCACATGGCCAATATGATGATTTATACACTACGGAGACATCAAGAGTAATAGACATTGCAGTGCCGAAGAAATTGTTGAATGCCGGGGAATAGAATTAAATGAAATGCTTTGCATTGGGAACTTTAACCTTAATGCTAAGGTTATGCTTTGTAACCTTAGTGCTAAGGTTAAAAAAAAACAAAGTATACTTTGGATTTCTCTAGAAAATCTACCAGCGAAATGCGCAGCTTTTTTTATGGCATGTATAGCTGGAAAAAGGTGATATGGGGGGGCGCCGAGTTCGCCGCGGGAAAGAGAGAAAACAACCGGAAGCTGACGGCGGCGAACCAGAGTGGAAGGGATTTTCTGCAGCGTTGAGGAACAGCGTCAAATGGACCAGAGCTTTTAATCTCTTGCATATATAAATTGCTTGTGCTTTGTAGGTGCTAGAATTAGAGAGTAATTCTAGTACTACATAATGATATAACTATGGAAAAATCCATTTTCAAAATCAACACTCAGCGATGCTGCTCCAGATATTTCACCTTCGCATAATCGGCGTGTAGCTTATGGTTGGTGAAGCAAATAAAGAGATCCACGCTTGTAAATCGCAGTTAAGTGTTTTGTTAATTTTATTTTATTTAAAAGTTACTCTCATTCCATACGAATTGAGAGAATCGTTTAACCCATACATCAAAAGAAGTTTGGAAATGAATAGAAGGATTTTGGGGAAAAAGCTAAGGAATTTGGAGCTCGAAGAATTGTGAAAAATGCATTGAAGTTGAGGGTAATTTGCCTTACTTTCTTCTCATATGGATTTTGGAAATTATGAGTATGTCAAAGCTATGCCAAATGCTATATTTTGCTTGTGAGATGTTAGGACATTAAGGCAGGTTTTCAGGTGATAAAGTACATCTCGAAATAATGGTTTTGAGGGCACTGGATGTAATGGATGTAGCTGGCCACATGTATATTGGAAAAATTGGAAAGCTTTGTTATGCACACATGTGAATGGTTCAAAGGATTTCATGCAATTCTGTGCATTCATCTGGAGGAATTCAAGGATGTATTGAGGCAAGTTGACACATGTATTTGTCATTGGAAATAGTGATGTTCAATACTCCTTGGGAAATTTTGTGCGTGAAATTCCTTGTTGAATTTGACATTCACTCTCACAGCTAGAAGTTTCGTACTTTCCTGGCTGTACCGCACACGTCACGACAACGTGACCCTTGAATTACAAGATTTTTGGAGGGAAAATTTTATTTTCATCATACATATTGGTTGGGTGGTGTTTTTTCCACCTCAAAATGTTAAAAAAAATAAAAATTTTCACTTTTTGGGACCCACCTAAATACGAGAATGTTTTGCTGATGTGGAAGGGAGATATGGTGGGAGTTAATGAGAAAAAAGATTTCAAAATTACAAGAAAGATTCAATTTGTAGGGAGTGAAGATAAAAAATTCAAAAAGTAAGAGAGAGTGTATGAGAATATTCCCTTTAAAAAGTGAAACTAGGGGGTATGGCTGATGTGGCAAGGCAAAAAATAAGGGTCATCATAGCCTTTGTCTCCCCCTTAAGCCCAACTTTTTAAGCTCTAATCCCTTAAAATTAGGAATCCTTAGGAGGCCCTTTTTGGGTCCAAAAAATTCCTAATGTCTATGCAAGATGATAAGGTGACGTACCTTGTAGATGTACTTCATGTTTCAAACCTTACAAAGAATCTAATTTTTGTTGGTGGCCAAATGATTGAGTATGGCTGTTAAGACTTTAAAGATATAAGTGCAGGTTGGTTGTAAAAGGCAATAGAGTGGGCTGAATGTTTACATTGAATGTAAATATGCTTGAAGTGAGTGCTACACTATTTGTAAATAGTTTAGGTGTTGTTGCAGATACAAACATTTGGCATAAGAGAATTGGGCATGTAAATGTTCAAAGAATAAAGTCTATGCAGACGAAAGAAATTGTGATAGGGCTGCCTAAGTTTAAAGTTGAAGGTATGTAGAAAGTTTGTGAAGCATGTCAATTTGGAAAGTAAACAAAACATATATTTCCACATGATAGACATGTGAGCAAGAATGTATTGGATGTTGTGCATTCAGATGTATGGGGTCCTACGAAGACTCTGTTTATGGGTAGTTGTAAGGACTACATAACATTCATTGATGACCACAGGAAGTGTGGGTGTATTTCCTGAAGGAGAAGAGTGAAATGTTCACTCATTTTTAGAATTTCAAAGTGATGGTGGCTGAAAAACAAACAGGAAATCATGTGAAGTGTCTAAGGTTAGATGGAGAGGGAGAATACTTCTCCAATGAGTTCTCTCTTGCGAAAGAATGGCATTTAGAGACAATTTATATGTAGATACACTCCACAACAAAATAGAGTTGCTAAGCGAAAAAATAGGCACATGGTAGAGATAGCAGGAGCATTGATGGTAGAGAATAATATGCCGCATAGCTATTGGGCTAAGGTCGCATCTACAGTAGTTATATCATGAATGGGACTCCTACTGCAGCCATACATGATGATGTAACGCCAAAGGAAAAGTTTATTGGCAAGAAACCTAATTTGTCTCACTTTTGAAAGTTTTTGGATGTATTGCATATGTACGTGTGCCAGATGATTTGTGTACTAAACTGGATCCCAAAGCAAAAAAATGTGTATTTTTTGGGTATTCCCTTGAGCAAAAGGGATATAGATGTTATAATCCTACTACATTGTTGGGGCTGATGTAAGTGGAAATGTGGTTGCACAGAATGCAAGTCAGCAATCATAGTCATTGAGCGGACCAGGAGAGTTCTCATCGAGCGGTTTTGTTGATAGACCATGCGAGTGGCAGGCTCTGTCATAATACTTGTCCTAAAAATGTAGTTGGTATATTACATAATAAAGGCAAAGAGAAAGTGGTTGAGCCCCTTGGTATGCCTGATATTTCTACAAGGCATTCTCTTGTTGATGGAGATTCTAGGGGCTTGGAGATGAGCCTTAATGAGGAGCTTGGGATTACAGTAATGAGGACACCCGGCATGAAGAACACCTGTGAACTGAAGAACAGAGGTCCAGACATGCCTGAATAGCATTTTCAACCCCAAAAACTCTATCCAACACTAACGGACAATATAGTTGCCCTATAGCTTTGCTCCCATGAAAAGAAAGCTCCTCAATCGGAGTTTTTTTGCTGGTGCTCTCGAAGAGCTCTCAACAAGGGTGTAGTAGCCAACACAATGGAGGAAGAGTAGATGAAGCTCTAACCCTCGTACCCCTTCCTGTGCTTCTCTTGCTTGCCGCTCAGCTCTTAGCATGAACCAGGCTCTGATACCATGAAAAGATGTAGGGGAGAAGAGAGCTTGAGCTCTTTCAAGCACACACACACTCACATAAATCCTGGAAGAGAACACACAAGGTGAGAGGCTGAAAATTCTTCTTCAAAATCATTTCCATCTGGACCTCCGTTTTTCAGTTCGTAGGCGTTCTTTTCATATGTGTGCTCTTGCTTCTCTCCTTCTTACCTTCTTGCTTATGTGAGTGTGTAGTTTGAGCATGTGTGTGCTTGCTATTTGTGTGTGAGAGGTAAGATCAATTATGAGTGTGATTGAGAGCCCACAAGTGCACGATGGCGATGATGAGGTTGAGCATTGGCATGTTATGCTTCTTCCACATGCTACATACAAGGACCCCCATTGACGAATGTGTACACAAGGTGAGTGACACATCTTGCCCTCATTAACGTTGAGCTTGCCATGGCATATTGGTTTGTGTGATTGTAGCATGCTTGTGTGCTCTCACGTGGCAGATTGGTGACAACCCACGACACACACTTAACATTTTTGGTGCCGTTTTTAGGGAATATCCCATCCGCTAAGCTTCATAATTCCTTGTATGCATCTTGTTAGTGGGTTTACACTAATGAGGGTTACTAACAAGGCAAAAAATTAGAATTGAGAAAAACCAAAATTGTTTTTATTCTTGATTACTTTTGTCAATTTTCATTCTTGTTATGTTTTCCATTGTCTCTTGTTACCCCAACACGTTCAATTTTCATGTTGCTTTGGAAATTCTGCTCAATTTCTTGTTTTTGCTTTTCAATAATATTTCTTGATGGAGCCCTAAATTGGTGGATTTGGGTAAAATCAACACAACCATTGCCTTCATGGCATGCCAATTATGCTAATTAATTGTGTGTACGCCTAAAATTTTGAATCTAAGTCTGCATGATTTTGAAGCTTGGTTCGAGGGACATTGTGCGTGAAAAATTCTGGTTTTTGCATGATAAAGGAGTGTCAAATCACTAAATTAGTGAATAATATGGGGGGATTAATGAAAATTGGCATCACCATTGTTTTTACAAAGATCAAATTGATTGATTTAGTGGTGTGTGCACACATTTTAAATTTATCTTGGCATAAATCAAGGTGTGGGATAGGAAAGAGGGTTTTGCCATGGAGTTTGCAAATTTTGCATAAAGAGCCTTCAAGTTTCCTGATTGAACATCTAATCATTGTAATTTGAATAAATTGTCGACACGGTTAGAGAGAGAGGCATTATGGAGCTTACAGTTTGTCATTATCTCTCTGTAACTGACCTGACCAGCCCATTCTCTCTCTGTAGCAACAGCTGGCCTCTCCCTCTCTCTCTCTCTCTCTCTCTCTCTCTCTCTCTCTCTCACACACACACACACACACACACACACACACACACACAAAAACACAAACATACACACATATGCACGTGCACGCACAAAAACAAGCTAGGAGTGAATCCTTTACAAGATCAACCCTTGGCTTCACTTGTAAGTGGACCAAGCCATCCATTCTCCTTCACTTTACATGAGTGTAGAGAAATCGTGCCCAATAACTATGGAGCTTTTACAAGTGCCCCACAATGTCTAGCTTTGATCTCTATGCTTGGCACTGTAACAATGATGGACATGACCCCATAAACACCCTAAGTGAGCTCTCTCTCTCTCTCTCTCTCTCTCACTAGTCGCACTGCCAGCCTACCCCCACCACAAGTGTCTTTTGCTCAACTCTAGAGTTTAGAAATATTGTTCAAACTCAATTGGCTGCTCTCTTGTAGCATTCTGATTATGTAGAGTTATTTCTAATCCCATAACCAAAGAAAAATAAAATTTTAAAAAAAATAAAAAAGAAAGGGGTTAAAACACAAAGAATTGCGTAGGCAAAATAATGATTAGAATCCACTTTAATGTGTCAAGAGTCATCAGTTCTAAGTGTTGTTATCAAGGATCTTGTGGCGAACATAGTCCATGCTACGCATGCACTTACACTCTGGGCATGTGCTAGGGTATAAGTTGTCATACACGGCTTCAGTCGAGCACGACACCTCACACACCACCACCATAGAATCCAGACCCTTTGTTGAGACTCACTTTAGCATGGTGCACGGGCCTAGGATTGCACCACGAAGTGATATGACCTCTACTTCCAACTCGAAGGAGAAATCAATTGATCAAACCAAAGAGAACCCCAACCCAAACTGCATTTACCCAACCAAAACCCACCTTTAGCCAAGTGACTACCTTTAGCCAAGTGACTGCTCTCCTTAGGAGTGTTGCCTCTGCAGCCTTTCCCAATCCCACATGGAGTACCAACGATCTTGTTGAGGAAGGCGTGGAAGTCAACTCTCCACCACAACCTACTAGCATGGCCACCGTCCCTCTTATAAGCATCCTAATCGACATGCAAAAAGATCCATCTAGTGGCTTGGTTTCAACATTTGCATTGACTCAAACCCTGAAAACATTACCCTCCCAAATTCTTATGCCTGATGGTAGAACTCTTGCCGATGTGCAACAGCTAGAAGCTTATATCTAGGCTGCTATAGGGAAAAGGAGATAGAATCCTTATGCAATGCAGAGTATAGACGAGCCTCCCTAACTTAGGTGCAACAACATTAGTTGGATAAAGTCAGGAAAATGTGCATCAAAACACAATGCTTGATAGCCCCATTGTCTCTACATCTATTGAGATCCCAGATGCATCTACCCTTGACATAAACCTCGTGACTAAAAACTGGGACTATAACATCAAAACTGAGATGTTCACTTACAAACTAGGAGCATGTATCATGTGAGTTGGAATGGGATTGCAAAAATGGCAAGGTCTATGATTGCATACATAGGATCATTTGGAATGAGAGACTAAGCCAAGGTGTCCTTGTGCCTTCACAAGGTCCTATGTTAGTCATTGACACCGCAAGTCGCCTTCCTTGTCTCAAATGGAAACCCCTTCAATAAGTCCACGGTGATCCATCATATGTTGTTTCACCTTGAGTTTTGATGAAATTCAACAATTCCAACCATGCCATCAAAACTCAACAATTCCAACCATGCATTCACATGCTGAGGCAGTCTCTTTAGTTGGACTTGACAAATCTAGAAAAGCATTTTAGCAATTCACTTACGTGTCTAGGTGGTGGCATAGCATAAGCCGCTCAGCGGCCAAGAATGGGGAAAATCTGTCCCGCATGTTCACCTCGCCTATGAGCAAGGGCATCCAATCGATGACAACTGAATGCTGACAAAAGCTTTTTGACTGCCAGTTCTCTCTGCTGCATGCATTCTTTCTCTATTGCAACAATGACCTATGATTGTGTGATAGCAGCTGTGGATGTCCACTCCAGGGCCAACAGCAAGTGCTCGAACATAGACCTTCTATTAATTGAATACTTTCTATGTGGTAACATTTATGGGAGGGACTTGCATTAAGAAAGGCTTAGTTTTACTTGTTTACACGAAGGTTAAAATGTGCACATTACAAGGCATTGGTGGTGAGGTGTTCTCACCATGTGTTGGTCAGCGTGGGTACAACAGAATGAGTGGAATTTGTCTTCCATAAGGTTGTTTGAGCAATTTGAAATGGCCATTGAT
The DNA here is from genome assembly GCF_041138505.1 of Cibotium barometz. Classification (NCBI taxonomy): domain Eukaryota; kingdom Viridiplantae; phylum Streptophyta; class Polypodiopsida; order Cyatheales; family Cibotiaceae; genus Cibotium; species Cibotium barometz. The sequence goes on along the minus strand of NC_141085.1, from coordinate 32,708,399 downwards.
GGCAATAAGAAATTTGGCATTTTTGCTTGCCATCTTCCTTGCATGAACTGACCCTAAAACAGAGCAATGCAATGTGAGCATTGTAATTTCTTGCTTATTAAGGATCCACCATCGATAGAGAGAGGTTTCACCACCAAAAGAGGTTTTTCAAGAACCATTGCAGGGTGGTTCATATTTAGTGTGTTCTCTCTCTCTCTCTCTCTCTCTCTCTCTCTCTCTCTCTCTCTCTCTCTCTCTCTCTCACACACACACACACACACACACACACACACTCTGCAGGGTGGTTCATATTTAGTGTTCTCTCTCTCTCTCTCTCTCTCTCTCTCTCTCTCTCTCTCTCTCTCTCTCTCTCTCTCTCTCTCTCCACACACACACACACACACACACACGCGCGCGCGCATGCACACACGCACACACACACACACACACATGGATGGTTCATGAAGCCTTAAAATAGCATGTATTTGGGTAGGTTATGAAACTTATTTGATATTTGTTGGAGGTGCTTGCAAACATGTCACATTCAAAGCACTAGATTGGAGTTCGATAACCACAAAAGTGGCAAAGTTTTGAGCACACTAGTGCTTAATGGCTGTAGTTGCAACCACATACATATGCCATAGTTTGAACTTGCAATTGGAAACTTGGAAAGAAATTTGCACTCTTTGTTTTGCATTGGTGCAGGTGCATACATAGTACTCTCTCTCTCTCTCTCTCTCTCTCTCTCTCTCTCACACACACACACACACACATACACTTACTTTTAGTAATTCTTATATTACCACAAACAAAACATCATGATACAATTGAGGGCCCTTTATAGGGGCCAGGGATATGACTACCTAGAAGCAATCAAAGAAGGCCATGTTTTGTTGGTCATCTATTTGCTGTAAGTTTCGGCAATGATGTAGGGATTGTCTCAATAAGTTTTAGAAGTAGGCATATGGATGTTAACCCATGGCGGACATTGAGACATACTATGTTTTACGTCATTAATTTAAATATTCTGAGTCATGGGCCGGGCTTGTCGGCACCATATGTTAAGGATAAAGGGATTGGGTGATCGCCGATGAGAGGCGCACCTTGGATATCAGTAGGATAAGGGTTAGGGTCGGCCGGCCATGTATGGGCGCCCAAGTGTGAACGGCCAAGTCACCTATAAGAGTCAAATGTAACCCTAAAATCCTCATTCTCATGTGTTGTGAATACAAGAGTGCTCTTGCCTTATCTCCTTGGTTTTCTTCTCCTGCGTGTGTGCGAGAGAGAGAGAGAGTGAGAGAGAGATCGAGCACTGTGTAGCGGCACGGCGGCGGAGAGGCGGTAGAGCGGCGACGGCGGCTCCTTCTTCACAGCTGCGACACGGGAATCCTTCAAGGCGGCGGTTAAGCGGTGAGTGACACACCTTTTGCATTCTGTTTTGAGCTTGCCTTACTGGTTGTATGCTTGCAGCCATTCGTGGCTCGCATACGGTGTCCGGCAAGTCCCCAGCTACGACCTATGCGGCAAAAGCGCACATTTTTGGCGCCGCTGCCGGGGAGTTGCCCTGCATCAAGCTCTAGTTTGCAGCTCGGCTGCTGCGTGAAGTTTAATCTACACTGTAGGAAAGCGACTGTGTGTTTGTTGTTGAGCTATTTTCGTTTTTTGCAATCTGTTTCTGTAACTTGTCTTCTGCATTTCTGTTATTTTTTCGCTCCGCGTGTGGGCGTGTGATCCACTATCTGGTTTTCTGCGTGTGAGGGGGGATTTCTGAATCCCCAGACCTGTGCTGTGTGCGAACTGCGCCGCGGTTAAGGCTGAACCCTAGATAGAAACTCCAGAAAACTTTTCCCAAACAAAAAAAAAACAAAACACAAAATAAAAATTAAAAAAATATAAAAAATAAAAAATCAAAAATTAAATTTTATTTTTAATTAAAGAACCAAACATGTGGAGAGGAAAGATTTTCTAATTGGAGAAATTTTTTTTTGAAAAGAAAGAACCCCACGACCCACGACCCCGGCCCCGGCCCCGGCCCCGGTCTCAGTCTTTTGATATATATATATAGGAGAGTGAGCCTCCATAGATTTCTTTCAAGTGAGAGCTTATGGGAAGTTGTGCCCTATATGTAGCCCACTCCCCAAGGAGTAAAGTGAGCATGTGGGATAAAGCCCTCACCCTTTCCTCCACAAGCAAATAGGCTTTTGCCCCTTCCCCCCAAAGGAAACGGACTGTTTTGAGGACTACAGGAGCTCTAGATAGGCGAACACGGTGCTGTAAAGCACACTAGGACCCTTTGAACGATACGCTCGTTTCGAGCTATCACACGCCCTAGTCCAAGTTCGACCGTAAGTAAGGGGGTCAAAAACGAGTTAAAAACAATCTAAAAACAAGTAAAAACAGGGTGCGAAACACCTAAGAAACCACTTGTGTGAGTTTCAAGGGTAGCACTTAGGGTACCCACGTCACATGCATCTACGTTCTGGTCGGGTGCTAGAGCCTGAACCACTAGAAAGTGTTTCAGTTTACGCAGGCTCACACCATCCCTCCACGTTGGCATCTTGGCCTTCGGCTGGAACCCAAGGGAGTGCGACCCAAGATCCACGAATAGTGGATAGTGACTCATCTTCTGACTCAGAAGCCATGGAAGGACACCCTACCAAGAACCCTAAGGAGACAAGCCAAAACATGCCAGTGTGGGCCCCACAACCCGGATCTAGCATGTTTAGTCGTCTAATAGAGACCTTTAGTAGAGCTACACGCTCTGAACATGCGACAAGCGAAGTAAATGAAGAAGGAGGGGTAGTGGATTCGCCATTCACATCTTATGTAGACCCTACCCTCCCAAGGAGTGTCCATGTGGATATTCTACCCACTTCGTTTAATGAGGGCCCTACTGAGCTACCACCTTCCGATACTCTTCCTAAAGTAGAGGTCCCTAGAAGCCAATCCATAAGAAGTGACATTGCGTCCACTTCAAGAGAACCGTTTGGCACACCAAGTCTAGATGGGATATTTCTCAATGAAAATTGGGAATATGATCTACACACAGAGACTCTAACGGACCTATACACGGGTTACACATACCATGTAGGTTGGTTAGAAGTCCTACGATCTACATCTAGCGCCACTAATCTAGAAGAGCAACAGCAAATGATATGTGATGTTATTCATAGAATTATCCAAATTGAGAGGCAAAATAGGGGAGTGGACCTAGTTTCCACTGGCCCTATGAGGTTTTTGGATACGGGCAAGGCCAAACAACCAACCCTATCACAATCCCTCGGTGAGTCCCATAGACCCTTCATATGTTGTTTCGCCTGGAGTCTCAATGCAGGTTGAGCCCACGAGTAGTAACTTTAGCTTTCCAACCTTGGCTCAACTTTCCATTAGGGAATCCGCAATGCCTACCCCAATGATGAGCATAGCTAAAAGTGCACCTGTTACCGCTGTAGTTAGTACGACACCGCTACCTAGTGGAACAGTACCTACAACAGTGCGTGCCAGTGCCTATCGACCCTATGTACCTATCGCTACTCATGCTCAGGTAGCTCCTACGCCTCTTAGTATGCCAATGGCGTATGCTCCACGACCGCCTTATCACCACCCTTATCCAAGAGGAGCTAGGCCTAGCCACATATCATATCCTACGTCATTTGCCAACCTACTCAGACCAATGCCAACTCCTATCAGCCAGGCTATCCCAAAAGTGCCTCCACCAGTTATGCATGCTCACCTAGGTGATCTCGCAGCATTTGCTCAGACGATCGGACGATCCATTGTGGAAAACATGCGGGGCATGCCTGAGAGAGAACCTAGAAGCAAGGCAGTACAAGTGGCTAAGCTCACTCAAAACTTCAGTGGTAACGAGGATGTTAGGAAGCACATTGAAGTCTTTGAACACGTGTGTGATTCCTTGGAAGAGCACAATGAGTTGCATAAGTGTAAAGCCTTAGACTTAACCTTGAGTGGGAAGGCCGGAGATTGGTATCGAACCTTAAGGGTTGAAGAGCGCACTCACTACCCCACTCTCAAGAGATTGTTCTTGAAAGAATACATACGTGAGGGTGTGCTTTGGGGAGTAGCATCTCAACTCCAAAAAGCTGAACGCGAGGAAGGGGAGTCAGTGAGAGACTTTATAAGTCGATTGAAGCATCTAAATTCTCGCTGCACTCCCGATGAACGCTTCAATAACAACCAACTCCTCGATAGATTCATCCGAGGATTGCGCCACGAGGACATTTACAATGGCCTAGTCATTAGAGGTCTTACAACGTGGGAAGCAGTCACTGCCAATGCAATCCAGTTAGAAGACAACTTGATGATTGCAGGTAAAAAGGTGTCTTCGGAAACAAAATCCGTTAGTTCGCAAGTATCTGGGCACGAGCCAATGACGGTAAAACCTATTGCCAAGGAGCCCAAGATATCTGAAATGTCTGTGAACCGATCTTACTAAGGCTCTCCAAGAACACTTTAGGGGTAATCGAGCTCCTCAGAATAGCCATATGTACCCAAGGAGAGAGCAACAATGGTGTTCGGTGTGCTTAGGACCACATAGCACGAGTGAATGTCCCACATTCAGAGTCAAATTCAATGGGAATTGCAATGCATGTGGTAAGTATGGCCATCAATCTAAAGATTGCCTAGTACTTAAGCGAATGTTGGCAAATCAGGCACCACTAGCCTGGTCAAACACACCTCAAGTACCTGCGCTAATGCCTGCACAACCTGTCGAGCAACCGTCACAGCATATAGTTCCAAGGAATCCGAATGTAGTCCAGTCTGTGCCATTACCACCACCAGTCCTAGGACCACAACCTCCACATCCACCAAGGATTACCCTAATAAACCAGATGGGTTGTGAGTCACATAGTGCGTGTGGGGATTATGAAGAGGAGATAGACCCCACTGCTCCATATGGGATTGATACGTTTGAAATGATTCCCCAGTACTACATGGAGGATCATTTCGGGCAAGTCAAGCCTGTATATCAAGTGGCTGCTCTTGCCACAAGAGGGAAAAACCTTAATACCTTGGCGAGGAGACCACCTCTTCAATGCTACGATTGTGGTGGACCGCATCGTGTAGCGGAGTGCCCTAATAGGCTACAGAAGATCACTACTCAAATGCAGCCAAATCAAGGGAGCACATCGGGAATGCCGGTACTTACATGTAATCGTTGTGGCATAGATCATTTGATTGCTCAATGTCCACATAATCCTAATGCACCCAAGATTACGCCATTGAATTTGGTTGAGGTCACCAACCAAGCACGAGGAACCACACCCGTTGTACCCGCGAATGTAGTTACACGGTCAATGCTTCAAAATCAAAACTACATTCTTGAAGAGAGGGATACTGCATCAATCACTCAGACAAAGAAAAAGAAAACACGACGAAAGAGATCGCTTAATGCCACGAGCTCCAAACCCAGTTCAAAGACTAACATAGGGACAGGAGACGACCCCGTGTATATGAATGATCCTGAAGATGATTCTGATTCAATAGAAACCATGGGGACCAAAGCCACTACCTTAAGGGAGGAACCCACTCGGGAGCTCAATGAAGGAGAATCAAGCGAGTACCTAAATAAGGGAAAACAAAAGGAAACTTCCTCGGCCCCACAACCAAGTCAGTTAATGCCCTCTCGACCACCCAAACTGACTGAGACTCCCCAAGACAAGCCACGTGGGCCAAAAACCCTCAAGAAAAAGATTGGAACTTACCCGAACCCAGTTGAGGAGATTGAACAAGTGCAACAATTAAGGGGTTTGGTGGAAGAAACACAAAGAGAACTGGAGCCAAACCCGAGAAAAATCAAAATTCCAGACACAGTGTTTCCTACGCAAGTTCAGCCTCACCGGAACCATAAACCGTTAGCTATACCGAGTATCATTCGGGAAGAAAGTGAGGATAGGACATCCGAAAGTGGGCAAACACCCTTCTTGCTGGAAAGAATGTTTAGTGAGGGAATGCCTGACCCCATCGAAGAGGAAGTGATTCCATCTTCACCAGTCCCTAGTCAAGGGGCGATGTCTCGAAAAGTACCGTTGAATGTGTCTAAGCTAATGGATTTCATGTCCTCTGAGATCAGAACCACGATCATATCCAAATTATACGGAGATCCTGAGCTATTCTTAGCTCTTCGGGCATTTCTCAATGGAGAACTAAAGGCGGGGCTACCACAATTTGCAAATATGGATAGACCCGACACACTTCAAGATGAAGGGGAGCATTGGGATCTACAACCCAACTTAGATGAAGATTCGGTCGTGGAAATACCTGTTAACAAGTTGGGACAGTACTTTGAAGGGGACGAATCTAATGCCACCCTCCCCATTACTACCAAGGGATTAACTCTAAAGGGAATCCTTGATGGTGGTGCTGGAGTGAGCATTGTGACTAAAAACTGTTGGGAATCCATGGGAAGACCTCACCTCGAAGTCACAAACATAGTGGTTAAGATGGCAAACGGAACCATAGCTAAACCTATTGGAATGTTAAGGGATCTTAAGATCAAGGTCCTGGGATACAAGGTAAAACATACCTTCATTGTAATGGATTTCTCCAAGCATCCTATGTCATATTAAATGATCTTAGGGCATCCTTTCATGAGGGAAGCACAAATGGTGCATGACTGGTCGAAAAACCATGTCTATCTATAATTCCAGGACTCTGTCATTCGAGTTGATCTTGAGAATGGTCGTGCGCATCCTTTAGGAAGCAAGGTTATCGTCGATAATCGATCGGATACCACTGTTCACTCCACCCCATTAAGGTATTGCTATACATGCAAAAAAGAGACTGATGATGGGAAGGATTCTCCTTACATGGATGTCCTACCGGGTATGACTGAGTCGGATAATGTGGATTGGGTACACTTAGCGGCAACCATAGACACATGGGGAAATAGAGGCACAAGTTGGGTAACACCTGAGGGGCAAGATATGCCACCATTAGTTCTAATAAACATGATAGGTGTTATGCACTTGACTCCTGTGATGGCAAGAAAGTGGCGAACTCCACTGACACTGACAGTAGTGAAGACTCAGACCAATGCAACTCTGAGTATGAATCTCAAGAAGAAACTGACTCTGAGCCTGATGGGGAAAATGAATCAAATATTCACCCAAATGTGGAAGCAAGGTGCTCAAGGCCTAGGACAGTGGCCCCCTGCAGTTCATCCGAAAGTGAAGATCGACCAAGTGAGTCCGAATCGGATAGAAACAAAAATCAAAAACTTGGTAAGAAGAAAACGAGACATAAGCGCCAACGCTATCGAGCTAATGTACGAACTGCAATAAATAAGGAGAGATCCACTGCAGGATGGCTTAGTTATGTAGGAGCCATTGACGCTCATCGGAAGATAGCGGATAATTGGGGACAATACCTCCAAAGTGTCATGTGGTGTATTCCGCAACCTCATGACGTTGCCCAATTAGAAATCAAAGAGAAGCCAAAACTAAGTCGTACTGCAAGAAGGCGACAAAACCAAGAGTTGGCTCAGCAGCAAAAGGAAGCGGAATTGAAAGAAAAAATCCTGGCACAACAAGAACCAGTAGACTTACACCCCGCCCCCGAGCATTTCAAATCATTCACCACCCACAGGGGAACGTAAAGTAGTCTACACAAAAGCCCAACGAACGCCTACCAATGGGAGTAGCGGTGTCTACGATGGCCCTGCGGTAGTTAAGGAGATAGACTTAGCAGAGCCGGGTGAGGAGTCTAAACCAGTTTTTATTGCTCAAGACCTCACCAAGGCGGAAGAAGCTGCACTTACGAAGCTTCTTAAAGAATTCAAGGACATATTTGCATGGACATATCATGATATGAAGGGTGTTCCACCCTCGGTGGTGCAACACACGATTCCAATGATTAGCACTGCTAAACCAATCCAGCAACGTCCCTACCCAATGAATCCTAAGTATGCAAGGATTGTACAAGAGGAAATTGAAAAGCTGGTAAAATGTGGATTCATATACCCAATTGAGCACTCAGAATGGGTTTCTCCGATAGTCATCGTACCAAAGAAGAATGGGAAACTCGGAGTGTGCGTTGATCTCAAAAAGGTTAATGCAGCCACCAGAAGGGATCATTACCCCTTGCCATATTCTGAACATGTGCTTGAAAGAGTGGCAGGCAAGGAGGCATATAGCTTTTTAGATGGGTACTCGGGTTACAATCAGATCACAATTGCAGTCGAGGACCAAGTAAAAAGCGTTTATCACGGAGTTTGGAGTGTTTTCTTTTCGCGTCATGGCTTTTGGCTTGACCAATGCACCTGCAACATTCCAACGATTGATAAACACGGCCTTTAAGGAATATCTAAGGGACTTCTGTGAAGCTTTCTTAGATGATCTTTGTGTTTGATGTGTTTACGAAAAATATTTGAAAGGTGTAGATTATATCGCATCTCCTTGAATCCTTTCAAATGCCAATTCTGGGTTAAACACGGAGTTATCTTAGGACATATAGTGTCCAAAAATGGGATTTCCACGGATGAGAGTAAAATCAAGGTCATTCTGGAACTGCCACCACCCACCAACTACAAGGGAGTCCAACGCTTTATGGGCCACGTTGGTTATTATCGAAGGTTTATTCTCTTCTTCGCCGAGATTGCTCGACCATTGTATAAGCTTCTCATCGAGTTTATTTGGACCGAAGAATGTGACCGTGCCTATGAGCTATTAAAGAAGGCCTTGGCAAGTGCTCCAATCTTGAGAATGCCTAACTGGGATTTACTCTTCCATGTGCATATTGATGCATCAAATTTTGCTATTGGGTGTGTGTTAACTCAACCTGGAGAACACAAGCTAGACTACCCCATTAGCTTTGCCAGTCGCCAGTTGAACGATGCTGAGATGAACTACACCACTACGGAGCGAGAAGGGTTGGCAATGATATATGCAGTAAGGAAATTTCGTTATTACCTTCTTGCCACCAAGTTTGTTTTCTATGTGGATCATCAAGCATTGTTGTATCTGGTAAACAAACCATGCTCCACAGGAAGAATCACACGATGGCTATTGATTCTTCTTGAGTTTGATTTCACTGTTGTTGTGAGACCTGGCAAAAAACATATTATGGCTGATCATTTGTCTCGCATACCTAATGGTGAAGCTCCTACGGGAGTTGATGATGACTTACCTGACACTTCCCTGTTCATGATGGAGACAATGCCTGAATGGAGTGAGAAGATTGTTAACTTTTTGGTTAATGGCTTTCCACCCAAGGAGCTTCGTAAAGATCTAGCTCGAAAGCTGATCAAAGAATGCGAACCCTATTGCCTGATAGCTGGGACTCTTTATAAAAGAGGAAACGATGACGTTCTTAGGCGTTGTGCCCGAGAGGATGAGTATCTATACATTTTACAAGAGGCACATATGGGCGTAGCCGGTGGTCACTTCTCAGGAGACTTAACTGCGCGAAAGATCTTACAATCAGGGTATTGGTGGCCCACTATGTTCCAAGATGCATCACTCTTTGTGAAGGGTTGCGATGAATGCCAACGATACAAGAAACCCCAGAGAAAAGATCAGATGCCCCTACATCCAATCAAAGTAAACCAACCATTTGAAAAGTGGGGTTTAGACTTTGTAGGTCCAATTAGTCCAGCGGCCCGAAACACACAATCTCGCTATATTATTGTGGCCACTGACTATACGACCAAATGGGCTGAAGCGACGAAAGCGACACGTAAGGCAGATGCAAGGACAACAGCCAAGTTCCTCTTTGAAAATATAATCACACAATTCGGTTGTCCTTTGGAACTTGTGAGCGACAATGGTACGCATTTAAAAATGAAGTGATTAAGGAGCTCACAACAAATTTCATGATATCCCATCATAAATCTACTCCTTACTATCCGCAAGCGAATGGCCAAGCCGAGAGTACCAACAAGACTTTAATCTCTATTTTGACAGAGACAGTTGAAGCTCATCGCACGGATTGGGATCTAAAGCTTACGACAGCTTTATGGGCCTATCGTACTGCGTACAAAGTGGCTATTAATTGCACACCATTCAAAATGGTATATGGCCAAGAAGCAGTCATGCCGTGGGAATTTGTCATTCCTAGTCTTCGTGTTGCTACTCAAGAGGGATGGGATGGTAATCCCTTAGCAGAGCGTCTGTATATCCTTGAGCGGCTAAACGAAGAAAGACAATTGGCTGTATACAATGCCCTTGTGGAGAAGGATAGAAGGAAAAAATGGTTTGATCGCCATCTAAAGGACAAGGACATCAAGGTTGGGGATAAAGTCCTGATGTATGGAGTGCGAAATGAAAAGAAGAAGCTCAAATATGCTGGTAAGGGACCATATAGAGTATGTGAAATTACCCCGCAAGGTACCATCAGAGTGGAGACTCTCGACGGAGTTGAAACCATTGGATTCCTTAATGGGAGTAAATTCAAACGATACTATGACCCCCTGAGCCAAGAGGAGTTACATGCAATCCATCAAAAGAAGGCAGCTAAAGAACAGGCTGAGCTTAAAAAGATACAAGCAAGAGTCGAAGCTAAAGAACGTCAACAGCGTGCTAGGAGACAACGAGAAGCCAACTTGGGAATTACGCAAGTATTTTTCGAGGAAGCAGAGGAGGATGCACTGGAATCTGACCCACCTCTAAGATACCCAATTGAGTTACAGAGTCCTTACGGGGAGGTGTTGTATAATGCATTATTGGATACAGGAGCTCAACACAATTTGCTATCATATGGCGTGTGGTGTCAACTGGGAAAACCACCTTTATCCAAGAGCTCTATCCAAGTTCAAGGAATCAACAAGAAGAAAACCCTTGTCTCAGGAATTCTGCACACTCCGGTTGCTTATGACAAGGGAACCATAATTCAAAGCTTTTTGGTTATGCCTGCTGGTACCATGGAAGGGACTGTAAACTTAGGGTGCAAATGGATGATGGCCACCAAATGCAATATCGATTGGGCAACCAGACGAGTCACGACGCAAGAACCAACACTAGGTCTGACTGCTCAAAAACTCGCTCCTAAGCCATCCACTCTGGACAAAATGATGGATAATGAAAAATCACCAAGTCCAGTGGCAAAACCATCTTTGATTGTTTGCCACCCCTCTAACGCTTCAACGCCAAGAGTGGAAACAGGCAAGGTGGTCCCTAAAGCTTCGCTTACTATGCCAAAGAGTACATACAAATGGGTCCCCAAAGCTTCGTTAACAGCTACTTTCCCTGCTCAATCTCGTTCAGCCACCAAGAAGCCTCGTAAAAGGAAAGCAGCTATCCACCCGAGAAAGGGCAATATAACATCGCGATGGATCCCTAAAAAATTATTAGTAGCCCAAGGGTACTACGAGGGAAATGACCAGATTTGGGTCCCTAAACATAAGCTGAATCCATCTACATCACCTGTAAAACCTTGCAAACCAATTGTTGCCACCCCAATGATAATTCAAGATCGTGGTAAGGAAAAGGTAACAGAGTGCTCCACACCACTTCTTCCAGAGTTAGTTTGGATTCCCAAACGATATCGATCATTACCACCTAGCTCAAGAAGGGGGGAGCCACATGAAGCTTCTAGCTCCTCATGCCAGGCACACGCTGATATAGAAGTTTCTCCATGCTCTACACCTACTCTTGCCAACACCCAACAAAAAACCGATGAGTCTACGTCTCCCCTTGTAATAGTATCGTCGGAAACCATTTCCTCCATTCGTCAATGGGAGCGTACACTACCATCTCTACAATTGGATGTGGCCACAAGGGTCATAAAAAGCTATCTGCCCACATCCCAACCTATGACCCGCTGGACAAATTGGTTCCAAGAGGCTGCAACGTCATTGCAAATAATATGATCCACCCAAGGAAAGGGGGAGCATGTACTCACGCTCGACATTCTAATGCTTCCTCCTTAGCCTTCTCCCCTGACCATGTAATTGCCAAATTCAAGGGGATGTATATATATAGCTTCATACACAGAAAAACAAAGAAAAGAAAAACAAAAAATAGTAAGAAGAGCAAGAGCACAAAAACAAGAGAAATATCCGTATACAATCAAGAACTAGATTGACCTGTCATAAACCTACTGATGCTATATCTGTGTTTGCAGATATGGCAGATGCCCGATCATCATACACTTCATCCACTCCTACCTTTGGTGAGAGGTATCATCTGTACCTTTCTCAGATATTCCACATGTGCTATCCTGTAATTGAAACTAAATGGGATCATATAGATGTACTAGCCAGAGAGGAAAATGTTGAGGAATTAGAATGGCTAATTCGCCTATTGACCATGACTGACCCCTACTCCGTAGAGGACATATCCCCGATAGCCCAATGCTTTCCTTTTCCACAAGATGACTATCCTCGCATGGTTACATTCTTGATGAGTCTATGTGGATGGGAAAATGAAAAGGAAATATCTGACAATGATGAATGGACGGATGAAACTCATGGCACTACTGAGGTTGATTTTATTTATTTGGATGATGCAGATAGAGGCTTAGCCTTAGGGCTAGAGCCAGGACTCTACAACATCCTCTTACCGTATCCTCAGTAGTGTGGTGACTGGTAGGTAGGTTAGTGTTTTTAAGTTTTTTCTAGTTTAGATTCCTTAAACAAGTCTTGAAATTTTCACACTGATGTGCCTCTCGAGGTATAGTGCTTGTTAGTTGATTGTACAGGTTAAAAAAGTTTGAGGTGGGTTCGCTTTCAAGTCTCGAGACTGCCGCAACGTTCATCAAAATATATCTACATCAAATTGCAAGCTGTCTCATCAAATCAAGGAGATCTCCAATTACAGGTGTAATTCTTCCATACCCACTCTCTTTCGTTTTTACTGTTCAATTAATTGCATAAACTATAATGCATGACCACATGGAAATTGTCAATGTACTACTTAGTTCTTGAAGTTGCTTGCATGCTAGTGTAAATCATTAATGAGCTTAACTTTATTGGATATATTCCTGAGAATGCATGACGTCTTTAGTTAACCTTGGAATACGATTGATATTTGACACCTGGCTGTGTGTGTGTTGACCTCTAGGACATAGCTTTTACCCCTTGTCGAAAGGATGTAAGAACACATTTTAGTTCACGAGCGAAGATCAAAAGAAATTTAAATAATTAAAAAAAAAGCCTACAATAAATGGCAATGCAAGTATATGATGTGCTTTAATGTTGGCCTATCGCCTTATTGATACTTGGTAGACGAGGAGTATTCTACTCCAGACCGATGCCTTGGTTGGTAGGGGGTAGCCTTGCCTAAGGTGAACTAATAGATTCCTGGATAATGCCTTGTGTTAAACATGGTACCAGGATCGATGTTAGTTTTACCTTAGGAAGGTCGCCATTGTGTATAAAAATTGTCACGTGCGTGAAGAAATAAAGGCAAAAGGCTCCTGTCACTCTAATGTTTCTTGTGTCCCTAGGCTCGTGGTATAAACTTGTTCTTAGAGTAGACACAGTGTGGTCATCTGTTTATTTATTAAGCTTGGTTATTTTCCTTGACTTAGGCCAGTTATAAACCTTGATTAACCTTTGACACCTTGCTCACTCTTGATTTACTTTCAATAATTTTAAACTCCTGTTAATTTGCTACACTAGCTCATTCATGTGACACTTAAACTAAGTTCTCATAGCAACATCCATTGTAGTCTAACATGCTTGAATTTCTACACTTTATATCTTTTGAATTCCAGCATACTTTCACTCTACTTCCCTGTTTTGCAGACGATCCACCACAACAACCCTGTCGAGCTTACCATGCCATAGCTTCCGAGGACGGAATCTACATCAGGAAGGGGGGCATGTTAACCCATGGCGGACATTGAGACGTACTATGTTTTACGTCATTAATTTAAATATTCTGAGTCATGGGCCGGGCTTGTCGGCACCATATGTTAAGGATAAAAAGGGATTGGGTGATCGCCGATGAGAGGCGCACCTTGGATATCAGTAGGATAAGGGTTAGGGTCGGCCGGCCATGTATGGTCGCCCAAGTGTGAACGGCCAAGTCACCTATAAGAGTCAAATGTAACCCTAAAATCCTCATTCTCATGTGTTGTGAATACAAGAGTGCTCTTGCCTTATCTCCTTGGTTTTCTTCTCCTGCGTGTGTGCGAGAGAGAGAGAGAGTGAGAGAGCGATCGAGCACTGTGTAGCCGCACGGCGGCGGAGAGGCGGTAGAGCGGCGACGGCGGCTCCTTCTTCACGGCTGCGACACGGGAATCCTTCAAGGCGGCGGTTAAGCGGTGAGTGACACACCTTTTGCATTCTGTTTTGAGCTTGCCTTACTGGTTGTATGCTTGCAGCCATTCGTGGCTCGCATACGGTGTCCGGCAAGTCCCCAGCTACGACCTGTGCGGCAAAAGTGCACAATGGAATTTCCACAAGGCATCTTCAAAGGAACAATCTTTCTTTCAATGGCAATCCATTTTTCCATATTCTCCTTAAACAACCACCCCACCATGTGTCTACATTTAGCATGATCCATGATCCAAGGAGGATCAATCGGTTTGACGTAGATTTTGATGTAGATCCTTTTAGCTATTAGTTCATGATGTAACCATGTAGCTTGTGGTGGAGTGACCTGCCAGTCCTTCAAACGCTCCTCATGATTCAACGGAGGCAATAGTTGAAAGGGCTATAAGAGGGTGTGTATGAGATGCCATAGAGGCCTGTAGTGCATGCCTAACCCATAACTCCAACGTGCTGTTGGGAAGGAGATAACATAGCCTTCATCATTAACCACGTTTTCCAAACATACACCCTATTGTGACAAGAAGAAAGCTTTATGTGGCTCAAGAAGGCCCGAGGGAGCACGAAATAGCCTACTCCAATGTATGCTTTC